>NC_056528.1:17673619-17768619 GCF_019175285.1 Sceloporus undulatus | reverse complement strand
AACTCTATGGTCAGAAGGCGATCATAGAATCATGCTTAGGATCATAGAGTTGGAAGAGACCCCAAGGGCCATCCAGTTCAACCCCCCTGACATGCAGGAACTCTCAGTCAAAGCATCCCCGACAGATGGCTATCCAGCCTCAAAGAAGGAGACTCCACTACACTCCAAGGGAATTTGTTCCACTGTCGACAGCCCTGACTGTCAGGAAGTTCCTCCTAATGTTGAGGTGCAATCTCTTTTCCTGCAGCTTGCATCCATTGCTCTGGGTCCTAGTCTCTGCAGCAGCAGAAAACAAGTTTGCTCCCTCCTCAATATGATGTCCCTTCATGTATTTAAACAGGTGTATCATATCACCTCTTAACCTTCTCTTCTCCAGGCTAAACATCCCCAGCTCCCGGAGTCTTTCCTCATAGGGCTTCATGGTTTCCAGACCTTTTCACCATTTTAGTTGCCCTCCTTTGGACAGTTTTTCGACATCCACTTGAGGACTGAGAAATGCATAGAGAAGTGTTTTCTCTAGGAACATCTAGGTTCTCCAGCACAACTCTATGGTCACCTTCTGGCAGAGTTGCGCTGGAGGCCCTAGAGATTCCTAGAGAGAACATGCTAATCAAAACCATAGCTAACCAAAGCCGCAAAAGTTAAAGCCGCAAATGTGGAAGGCCAACTGCGAATGCAGGCAGCAACACAGGAAATGTATTCTCTTTTGTTCGCACTATATGGGATGTAAACCTTCCTGAGATTCCATGTTTTTCTGCTTATTTCTGTGTTTCAGGTACTCCTTTGTTCCTTTTGGGGAGAGTCCTTGCGCCCGTGTGGGCCATGCGTCTTTTTACCTGCCTTCTCTGGAACCAAGCAGCCAGAAAGGAAACGTCGTCGTTGTTGGAGGAGCCAACCCAAATGGCAGTTTCTCTGACTCTCATATCATCAGTCTGGGTAAGGATTAGGGTGCAGAAAGCACTAATTTTTTTAGTGGTCAAGGTTTTAGGGTTCCTTCTGCTTCCTGTGGACTAAAGGAAGAAGATTAAGAACACAGTCCAATGCATTCATACTTGGCAATGAATCATATATTTCGGGGCAGATTTTCCCTAAGCAAATGTGGTGTTAAGAGAGCCAAGCATGGCATAGTGGGGTTGGTTTTGGACCAAGACTGGACACTAGGGTTTGACTCCCAGAAAACCCTATGATAGGGTTGCCATGAGTCAGAAATGACTTGAAGGCACCCAACAGCAACAACAAAATATGGAGTGTTACGATTGCAAGCTAGATACACATTGTAGAACGAATTATGCAAAGTGAGAGGAATTTTGGATTTGGCTGGATTTATGTCTGTGTACTTATGTGCAAGAATGCGCTGTAAGTGACCCAATGCTTTTCCTCATTGCCTTGTTTTTATGCATCACAGACTCTCACAGCTGGATGACCCCGAAGTGGCCAGGCCTTTTGCCCCGATATGAACATGCTGCCTTCATTCCCACAAGTCAACCCACCAGGCTCTGGGTTTATGGAGGAGCCAGTGAAACTGGGAACAGGAATTGTGTGCAGGTTTTGAACCTACGTAAGCATTGTTCCTTGCTTTTTACTTCTTTAGGTAATAATTTTACCTGGGCGTCTTGACCTTCAGGGTAGTATTCAGGTACAAATATATGCCAGTAACTATTAATGGAATAATATAACTGTTAATATAAATGCCGGGTGGTATAGAATATTACTCTCTCTTGCAGAGCAACAGCTTCCCCCATTTTCATGCTCCTTGACTCTCTCAAAAAAACATGTTTAACCAGAAAACAAAAAGTTAATATTGCTTTCTAAAGTGTCTAACTGGATGCTGCTGGCCATTTCTTCCCCTTTACAGCTATTCCTTCTATACATGGAGGCCAATTACACCCTGGAGTCTTGGAGGTGACTGTTTTTTGGCACAAAGAAGGGTATAAAATGGCAAGACACTTTTGAGTTTTAGCATGTACCCATCTGTGGGATAGAGCATTTGACTGGGATTTGGGAGATCTAGGCTCAAGTCTTCTACTGAGCCATAAAACATACTGGTTGACATTGGGCCAATCTGCATTATTGGATTATTTTTGCTTTCCGTCTTAGAATCCGAAACATGGGAGAAGCCTGAAGTAACTGGTACTCCTCCGTCCCCTCGCACATATCATACTTCCACAGCAGCCATTGGGGACCGGTTATATGTCTTCGGAGGAGGCGATAAAGGGGTGGACCCTGTTCAAGATCAGCAGCTTCATATATTTGACTCAGGTAAACACCTGAGTTTGACATTTTGGTGTGATAAGGTGAGAGTATGCTTAATCTTTGTAGGTTAAAGGAGTGGGGAATGTGGGGGCTCGCCAGATGTTTTTGGACGGCATCTCCCATCAGCCCTAGTCCCAATAACCAATCAAGCACAGGGAGCTGCCTTCAACCGGGGTTAACAGTTAGTGTTCCAGGCCCTGAGCCTAGGGACAGCTGCTGGACAAAGAGGGCAAGTCCAGGGGTCCTTTCACACAACACAGTTATAGTACAATGATTCCACTTTAACTTCCAAATCTGCATCCTATGCAATCCTTGGATTTGTAGTTTAGGGAGCGGCATTTTGAATTCTCAGTCAAAAAGCTCTTCTGCCTCACCAAACTACAGACCCCAGGATTGCAAAGGATGTAGCCATGGCAGTTAAAGTGGAATCATCATTCTGGTGAAGTCACTAGGCATGATACTGTTACAAAATGCTGGGCCCGCATTAAAACCTATTAAAACTGGAGATGATGAGGACTGGGTTTTTTGGAGATTTTGTTTCTCATCTGACCATACCTCATCATCCTAATGTTTCTCATCTTCTCTAGCCACACTGACATGGCTACAACCGGAGGTTCGTGGCCAGCCTCCATCACCGCGGCACGGCCATGCTGTGGTGGCTGTCGAGAACAGACTCTTCATACATGGCGGCTTGGCTGGCGATACCTTTTACAATGACCTGTTCTCCATTGATATAAGTAAGTGCTATTTTTTTTTTAACTTTACCCTTTTTCTGAAACCTTTCTTTAAAAAGAGCAGCTCTAAAATATTAAAGACTAGGAGCATTCCAGATAATGTCCTGAAAATCTGTGTCCGTCTCTAAGTAGTGTGTGTGAATGTGTAGTTGGAGTGAGTATTAGTGGAGTGCAAGTAAATACTTGTACTAGATTGTTAACAGTTTCCAGCTCCCAGATGTTCTGCAAAAGTGCACATTGCCCGAGATGTGCATTTCAAGCTTTTGCCTCCTTCAGTTTTATGCCAGGTGGGGTCTGATGATGACCCATTTGTCCACTTGCAGCTGACCTGAAATGGGAGACCTTGCCGGCCACTGGATGTGTTCCTGGAGGACGGGCGGCCCACTCAGCCATGGCTTTTCGGGGCCATCTATACATCTTTGGTGGAATGGACCCAACGGGAGCATTAGACACAATGTACAAATATCATATCGGTGAGTTTTTCTTAAAGTGGTGGGATTGTAACTTCAGCTTTCCATGGGTTAGTAATTTTATCCCTCCTTTGCATCTGTGGAATGGAGTTGTGGGATGGACAGATGGGGTGACAGTGTGGTGTAGTGCTTAAGTATTGGATTGGAACTGGAGTTAGAAGCCAGATGTAAATGAATATAATAATTGAGGCTTAATGGTTTGAGATCAGTTTGATTCTCCACTTGGCCATAGACACCCACTGGGTGCCTAGGGCAAGTCATACTCTCTTAGCCTCAGGGAAAGGCAATGGCAAACCTCCTCTGAGCAAATCTTGCCAAAACAAAACAAAACCCATATTTGTCTTAGGGTTGCCGTAAGTTGGAAACAACGAAGGCGCACAACACACACACGCACAACATTCAATAACAGAACAACGCCATATCTCAAGGAAGTTGGAGGACTCAAAGATATAGCTGTGTTAGTCTGTAGCTAGATCTTGTAGCTCCTTTGAGACTGAAAAAAGAATTTGGCAGCATGAGGTTTTGTAGACCTATGTCTATTCCACTCCACCAAATGTATCTGGGGAAGATGACTTAAGTCTATGAAAGCTCATGCTGCTAACTTTTTTCTTTTGGTTAGTCCCAAAGAGGCTACAAGATCTCTCTCCATCAAGAAAGTTGGAAAGTCAGGGTGATGTTGCAGTGAAGTGTGTCACACTGGGACTTGGCAGATCCAAATTCAAGTCCCCAGTGAATCCAGTGAATCTGAAACTATCAGATCCACTTCTTTTAGGAGTCACTAGAAGGAAAAGAGAGCGGCTGCCCCCCCCCCCCCCCCATTCTAGCATGGCTGACTATTCTTGTTAATTCACTCTGGTCTTCCCAATTCCTCTGTATATGGAGACCCTTTTCTGTCCATTTCACCCATCAGAAAAGAGCCACTGGACACAGCTGGAGTTCAAGACTGCTTTGCCCCCTGGACGCCTGGACCATTCGATGTGCATCATCCCATGGGAAGCATCTCCTGCCAGCGAAGGAGCCGATAGAGGTGAGGCTGGAGGGAAGGAAGCCGCCAAAGGCTCACAACGGCAGGAGGACTGCCTGACCTATTTGTGCTTAATATTTGGGGGAATGGATATCAAAGGGGAGATTTACAAGGACTGTGTTGTCAGCGTACTTGAATGATTTTTAAAATGGTTTCATTTAAACAGTGCCATTCAGGACAATGTAAACTCAAACTGCTCGCCTCCCCCATCCAAACTTCGCACCATCAATCTGCATTTTGTATTGAAAGTGCTACAAAGTGTAAATATTCGTGCGTATTTCTGCTTGGTTCAGTTTCAGATTGTAGTGCAGGTTGAGCCTCCCTTATCCGAAATGCTCAGGACCAGAGATGTTTTGGATTTGGGGTACTTATTTATTTTTGCATTTTGGAATATCTGTGTTTGCATATATGCACATAAATTATATTGGAGATGGAACCCAAATCTAAATGCACATTTATGCTTCATATACACCTTATATGCGTAGCCTGAAGGTAGTTTTATACACTATTGTTTTTGAAATGATTTTGTGCAAGAAACAAAGTCTGTGTACATTGGGAAGCAAAGGGGCCACTATTTCAAGCCGCTTGTGAAAAATGGTTTTGGATGGTAATGTATCAAATGTTTTGAAGCGAAATGTGGTCACCAAAATTAAAAACAGTGGCTTGTATTTGTGGTGAAACAAAATGGTTGCTTTATCATGCTGTTAATTTTACTTACTCATTACCATTTGAATGCAGTCAGCGCACTTTAGGGCATCTGACAAGCATTTCTACCCCCATCAGACAGCCAAGGAAACATATACAGTGCACACACATCATACGCAGATGCACTATACGCAGCTTTCTGCATATGTTGAAAGCCACGCGGGGCACAAGGGGTGGCACGTCCCATTTAGATTAATGGGGCATGTGCCTGTGGTGCATGTGTGCCACTGTGCTGCCACATGCAGGAGCCCCATTACTTTCAATGGGGCTCGAGCATATGCAGTTATTTTTTAACATGGGGGGGGGGGGCTGGAATGGATCCCCAGCGTAAAAAAGGGATGCACTGTATTTCTTCCACAAGAGAGAAATCTATTTTTGAAGTTGTTTTCCAAAAACCAATCTTCTTCACCATTTTGGTGGGCTAGACGGCACTTAATCCACTTCACCAGACATATAAATAAATTAAGTGGGCCAGTTTTCTAAAAGCAGTTTGGTACCCCCCCCCCCCCCCCCGGTGGATTGGGATTCGATGCTGCACATAGCAAATGCCGAAGGGGAACAGAGTAAGAAAATATCAGAGTACTGTAATTGTGTATCTGCGTATAGTTGTGTATTGTATGGCAAGGAAACCAGGAACTTCCATCTTTGGGGAGGATTCTTTACTGCTTCCACTAAAATTCTGAATTTCTGGACTTCTTTTTTCTTAAAGAAATCAAGAAATCTAGAATAGAAGGTAAGGGACTTGGACCTTTGGGGTACAACTTGGCCAAGTTGGCTTGAGGCAATAGGAGCCCAATGTTTTTAGTTTGTCAAGAGTTCATTCCTGGCCAAAACCAAGAACAGAACATGATCCTCCAGGTACTAGGCTCCTATTCTCCCTTACAATTGGGTGAACTTTCCTGGATTGTTTTTTTCCATCTGTTAATACATAACATTAGTGGCAGGGAAGTCCTTCCACCAGCCATTAGCTGCTGGGGAATATGTGCCCTGTGAACCTTTGCTTGCATCTCCCATCAGGTCATGCCAGTACAGTCCTCAGGGGTTAGTCCAGGAGCATCCATAGGGCCACAGATCTCCCCATCCCCTTAAGTGCGTTTTTAATTACATTACTTAGCTCTCCAGAGTAAGTCCTATTTGTCCCTATCTGCACTTCTAAAGTTTGTTTTGTGCAAATTGAACTTTCTAAGAACAAAATCAGTACTCTACATCTAACAGAAAGTTTGAACTACTAAGAGTTCATGAGCCATTTAGATTCTGCATCTCCCCCTCCTATGGCTTGAGAAAAGCCTTGTGTGGAAGGGGTCAGTTCACTTTGAACTATGTAGATGCAAAGCAGTAAAGCCAACTTCAGAGATTAGGAATGGATCTTGCTCATCTGATTTAAGGACATCTAAATATCCTTTGGGGAACTATTAGCCAGTTACCTCTTTTAAAGATTCTCTCCTGTCACATAGTAGCCACTGATGTGCAACTGCCACTTCATCTGGAAAAGTATTCCTCAACCAGGTGCCAACTTCTAAGCAGCTTCCAGTAATGATGGATGTGGACTTGGGAAACCTAAGGCTTCTATTCCCATTAGACCTAGACCAGTGGTTCTCAACTGGTCAACTGGGAGCCAGTGGGAGTGGATGGGTGAGGCTTGAAAGCCCTGGTCCCTCTTCTTCCTAACAAAAGCTATGTGCACAATTTACACATGTTCAGTTAAATATTGAATTTACTTAAATTGGAATGTGACATAAATATACTCCCAATGTGCGAATGAAAATATGCACGCTACATAAACAAAATATTTTTATTCATATACTAGTTGAATGGGGGGCACATCATTCTCACATAGATGTAAAGGGGATCCCAAGAGTAGAGTTTGAATAGTACCACTGACTTGGACAAATACAGGTAACTGTGAAGAAGTCTGGGAGTTCAACTCCAAAGCATCCCTAAAGTGGCAGACAAAAGCACCTACTAACCTTGGTTAAAGAGCAAAGACTACCCACATAGGTAACAAAGCCCCCTTACAAACAAGTGTTACTAAGCATTAATTAGGCAGAGATCCAGTGTAAGTAACAAATTTATTGTTGTCACTTGGAGGGTAGAAAAGTTCTCCACAGAATGCACATGACCCAGCTTGTTAAATAGAATGAAAATGAACACTTCTATGTCCCTCCATTTGCTGATAACCAAAACCCCCCCCCCATCCCTCCCCTTGACATTTATATCAACTGCTAACGAAAAGCAGTAAACAGCCACTTTGGGCTAGCATTTCCAACTCCACTCAAGTGAAGATTCTGATCGCATTCCAGATCTAGAGTTCAATAAGTTTAAACAAAAAGTTCCAAGTCCAGTATTTACAGTTTTCCAAATTCAGGAAGCCAAAGGGCCTATAACTCATCCTTCTCTACCGCCTCTTCCTCGCCCGGAGGAGGCCCTGCGCTGCCGTACAACTTGCCCACAATGGGCTGCACCACCTCTTCCAGCTCCTTCTTTTGCGATTTGAAGTCTTCGATGTCTGCATCCTGGTGGCTCTCAAGCCATTCGATCTTCTCCTCTACGGCCTTCTCAATGGTCTCCTTGTCTTCAGAGGACAGCTTGCCACCCAACTTCTCCTTGTCCCCAATCTGGTTTTTCAAGGAGTAGGCATAGCTTTCCAGCTCGTTCCTGGCATCGATCCGCTCCTTCAGCTTTTTGTCTTCCTCGGCAAATTTCTCCGCGTCGTTCACCATCCTCTCGATTTCTTCTGGGGTCAGGCGGTTTTGGTCGTTGGTGATGGTGATCTTGTTTTTGTTGCCCGTGCCCTTGTCCTCCGCAGTGACGCGGAGGATGCCGTTCACATCTATTTCAAAGGTGACCTCTATCTGGGGGACGCCCCTGGGAGCCGGAGGGATGCCAGTCAGGTCGAAAGTGCCCAGCAGATGGTTATCCTTTGTGAGTGGACGTTCCCCTACAGAAAACAAAAGGACACAATTTAGCACCTATAACTCATGTTGGTGGGCAAGCCACTCGATTGTAGATTGAAATGATGCTTTGCTTTTTTCTACAAATGCAGTGATTCCAAGTTGACACTTATCAATGTATTCAACAAAAAGCTGTTTACAAAATTTGACTTTACCACTGGGTTCATCATTCCTGTCATGTCCACTGCAAAAGCTACAGAGAGATACTTTTAATGTACAGTATTTGAAGCCCAATGAGGCAGATACGGCTTACCTTCACAGACTTTAATTGTCACAGTGGGCTGGTTATCAGAAGCTGTGGAAAAGATCTGCGACTTCTTTGTGGGCACAACTGTGTTTCTTGGGATAAGCTTGGTCATAACTCCGCCAACAGTCTCAATGCCCAGGGTTAGAGGACACACATCAAGCAGCACCAGATCACCTAGAGAATAAGATGGAATAAAGTGTCAATAATCAGTGTTAACACCTCATCTCCAAAAACAGGTACATTTGCTGCCACCCTATAAAGTATGTGAGTTATAGTCCAAAAACATCAGACCTAATGAAAGTCATCCACTTCTCACTTCATCAAGCTATAATCTCTATTTTAGCGCTACCCAGCAACAGATGCAGTCAACGTACCAGTATCCTGATCCCCAGAGAGCACACCAGCTTGGACAGCAGCACCATAGGCTACAGCTTCATCCGGATTGATGCCCCGAGAAGGTTCCTTGCCATTGAAAAACTCCTTTACAAGTTGCTGTATCTTGGGGATTCGGGTAGAGCCACCAACAAGCACAATTTCATCAATGTCAGACTTCTTCAGGTCAGCATCCTCTAGGACTTTCTGGACAGGTTTCATGGTAGAACGGAAGAGATCCTAGAAGGAAAATGTAAATGAAGTTGATGTATGTACTATTTCCCCCCTGAGGCTATAAACTGTTGCAGAACAATGCCTTGAGACAACAAAGATGGATCTCACACTGAACTTTATGCCACTCATACTATCTTTTATGGAAACTGCCTCAAAGAATCCAAACGCTTGCTGTTTCTCAGTTATGGTCACTATAATCTAGACTTGTGCTACATTTGACATTTCTATAACCTTAATGTTTTTTCTCATTTAAGTCTAGTTTATCTTTTAAAATGTGTGACCTTATCTCACAGGACACAGCTCTAAATTCAATACCTACCATATTCAGTTCCTCAAACTTGGCCCTTGTCAAGGTCTCAGAGAAATCTTCTCCTTCAAAGAAGGACTCAATCTCAATTCTAGCCTGGTGCTGAGAGGAGAGGGCTCTCTTTGCTTTCTCCACTTCTCGACGGAGCTTCTGCACTGCCCTGTTGTCCTTCCGGACATCCTTCCCAGTTTTCTTCTTGTACAGTTTAATGAAGTGCTCCATGACACGCTGGTCAAAATCTTCACCACCAAGGTGAGTGTCACCGTTAGTAGCCACCACTTCGAAGACACCGTTGTCAATGGTGAGAAGGGAGACATCAAAGGTTCCACCACCCAAGTCAAAGACAAGGATGTTCTTCTCGCCCTCCCTCTTGTCTAATCCATAAGCAATAGCAGCAGCAGTGCTGAGGGAGAAGAAGCAAGTATTAGGACCCTGAACTCCATTAACTCCCTCCTCAATGCACCAAAGAGACTGGTGACCACCATCAAGCAAACTTACGGCTCATTGATGATTCTCATGACATTCAGTCCAGCAATAGTACCAGCGTCCTTTGTGGCCTGACGCTGGGCATCATTGAAGTAGGCTGGCACAGTGACAACAGCATGAGTGACCTTGAAGAGAAGGGCAAAATAAGCTTGGTTATTTAAGCAAAGGTGAAGCCCCCATCTTCTAGGGGCAAGTTTTTTTTGGGTAGCTCTTGTCAATGAAGAAATTTCTCCCAAAATGAATATTTTCTTTGTACTGTATCTCTTGGTAAAGCAAGAAAACAATACTTCCCATATGAAATTAAGTAGTTAAGCTTCTTAGACCACAGTTTCTTAGATGAGCATATTTTACAAGGATGTAATCAAAGATCTAATCCAGTTTATAAAGTTAGGACCAAGAAAGGCATTTATCAAAGCCTTGAGGCTGAGCACTAGAATAAGTGGACTAGACAGAGTCATGGTTTGACTCACTGCAGAAAAGAAGATTCCCTTAATGCCTGTCTCTTTTGTCTTACCTTCTTTCCCAAATAGGCCTCTGCAGTCTCCTTCATCTTAGTCAGAACCATGGCTGAAATTTCTTCTGGGGCAAAAGTCTTTGTTGTTCCTCCTCCGATATCAACCTGAATATGGGGCTTAGCCTTCTTTTCAATTACCTGTTAAGAGAAGGAAAAGTTAAATATTGTAATAAACCCAGATTGTATCTAGTTATACTTCCAGCTGAGGCAAAGACAGCAGTGGCAAGATACGGAAGGCTGTTAGTGTGGAGACAGCAAGAGAAAAAATAAAATTGGTAGCAAGGATGGAAAATGACACTATTTAGGAAGTCAGACTGCCACTGACAACAATGTTTAAATGTTATACACCAAAATCTCCAGAAATGCCATGTAACTTATGGTTTACTGAGCCCTATTTGGTCATGAATTCAAGTCAACTAATCCAGTTTCCAGCTGAGCAGCTTTAATAAAGTTGAAAGCATGAACTGAAAGTATTTCATACACTTTACATGTTATGAGGATGATGAAGTGAATAAAACGTCTTACCTTGAAAGGCAGGTATTTGATATCCTGCTGCACAGAAGGATCATTCCAGGTTCTGCCAATGAGACGCTTGGCATCGAACACGGTGTTTTCAGGATTTGAAGTCAGCTGGTTCTTTGCTGCATCACCTATGAGTCTCTCTCCTTCTGGGGTGAAGGCCACATAAGAGGGAGTAATCCTGTTGCCCTGGTCATTGGCAATAATCTCCACGCGGCCGTTCTTGAAGACACCAACACTGAGGAGAAAGGGCATGAACTGTCAGAATAATGGCAGCAAGGTAGGTGCAGCAGCCTCATCCAGCTAGCAATCTAGCCCTATGAAGAACTGTTGCAAGTGGCATCTCATGGTCTGTGTGATCCAATTGGACTGACATTAATGTTTCTGATCAATGCAGTTTTTAAAGGCTGCAGTGGAGCAAGATCATTCAGCAGTTCACACAGGAGCACATTTTGTATTGTTGCTCCTACATAAAAAGCAGTCTTAATTCCAGTGTGACACAATGGTTTAGCACTATTTAATTCAGTACACAGCACCACATCTTATTTACCTTTTGCCTCTAGTACATCCATTTGTAAAGGGCTGAATGCAGGAAGTTAGGAACTAAGCATCTGATCAAACAGGTTCCCTTTCACTTACCAAGAGTATGTGGTTCCCAGGTCAATGCCAACCACGGTCCCCACATCTTCCTTTTTGTCATCATCATCAGCAAATGCGCTGCCGACAAGCAGCAGGCAAAGAAGCATGTACTTCATGTTCTTCCGGTGATGTGCCTTTTCCACAACAGCTGAAAAAAACTCTGTAGGAAGGAAAGCAGAGCGTCAGTCCTAATTCTAGGCTAACCTTCACCACCAGAATAGTGACAGTTCTATAAATCATCTTTTCTCTGATCAGAAACTCTGGCTTCTGAAAACAATGACAGGAAAACCAAGTTTCCTCAAAACAGAGGTCTTCATATGACTGAAAGGAAATGGAGTACATCAGCCCTCCTTTTTCCATCCCTTCATAAGAAATAACTAAGAGATCCTCTGAAGCGGAGGCCTGCTGCTGTTCCATCCCCACAAAACTGATGAGGGATGAGTATCCCTCCAGCTCTTGCTGGACGGACTACAACTCCCATCATCCCCAGGTGTGTCATCTGAGACTGATGACAGTTGCAGCCCAGCATCTGAAGGACCAGACACCCTAGTCCTTGGATCTTCTGCCATCCTATTACGACGATTGCTTACAAACACGTAACATCTTATTTGAACCTATGTTCTTTAACAGAGTCCATATCTCCATAGGGAAAGCCAAAAAACGAGTGCTCCATGGCCAGATAAGAACCTAAACACCTCCAAGACACCAGAGTCCAGCTGATCTAAGCAGATGAGCACTCAGATGGGGGACAGAACAGGATCTGTTTCAGAGGAAACCAATGGCAAAGCCGCCCCTTGAGAGTTCCTTGGGGACTTGGGAAAAGCACACATACAGCCAAGTCCTCCAAATCCTCAGTGTCTGGATCCACGGGTTCAACCCTCCATGCCTTGAAAATAATGGGGTAAGAAGGATCCTAAAAGCAAAGCATGAACTTTCCAATTTATGTCTAGGGCACCATTCTACGAAGCCACTGTATGTAATGGGACTTGAGCATCCAGAGATTTGGTATCCATAGTGGTCCCCAACTCTGCCCCTTGAAGAGATTGTGGACTTCAGCTCCCAGAATCCCAGGCTATTGGCCAACAATGGCTGAGGCTTCTGGGAGCTGTAGTCCACGATCTCTTCAAGGGCAGTTTGGGGACCACTGCCTTTGGCTGGGAGGCATTCGGCAACAGTTCTTTGAAGCAGGTTCTCTAGGAGCGTTTCCATGTGTCAAAAGCAGCAGTACAGAGGCATAATAGGGTGAGCCACGCTCAGCCCCAGGGAAGGCAATGGCGAGCCTCCTCCGGACAGACCTTGCCAAGGAAACCCCAGGAGAGGGTAGCCCTAAGTCAGCTAAGGCTCTGGGGACCTGGGTTCGAGTCCCCCCTTGGCCATGCAATCCCAATGGGAGCCCTTGGGCCAGTCCCACTCTCCCAGCCTCAGGGGAAGGCAATGGCAAACCTCCTCCGGACAAACCTTGCCAAGAAACCCCATAAGTCGCCCTCTCACCTCTATCGACACGCGATGACCCTCCGCACTATCGCCGCTTCTATCACGCCACAAAGCCTGGTCTTCTCTATTTCAACGCTCGAGTCAGTCTGGGCCCCAGCGCTCCTCCGCTCTTATATATACCACCCCGCAGCCTCGCGTGGAGGCACGCCATTGGCTCCTTTTTCTTCGCTGGAGCTTCCCCATTGGTCCTTTCCCTCCAAGCTGGCCGGCGCTGATTGGTCCACCGCGGCTGTGACGTCAAACCCAGCCCGCGCGCGTTCCTTTCCTCCCCTCCGCCCTTCCGCGACCCTGATTGGCCCGCCCTACCGGCGCCGCGGACCAATCCGAGGCCGCGTTGCGGGACAAGCGGAGGGAGCCTATTGGCTGCGCTGTGACGTCATGCCGCTCCGGGCGGGGGCGCTCTGGAGGTTTCCATGGTTACCAGGCCTAGCAGTATCTGTGGTAGTAGTAGTACTGTAGTAGTTTATGGCCCATAGAGAAACACTGAGGGTTTCTTCATACACTTTGAGACCCATTCTTATGTGGGGCCTGAATATAAAACGGCATGTAGGAGCCCCACACAAACACATCCACTTTTAACATGCATTAATATTATTACAATGTACCCTGTGTCCTCAAAGGCTGCCATTGGCTATAGCTTTTGCCATACAGTGTGCTGCTGAGAAACAGTCCATGTTCAGCCACTTCAAGTATATAATTGATAGTCAAAGGAGAGAAAGTAGGCCTGAAACCTCACAGTATGACTTACAGAAGCAGCAGAAGCCCTGTTAAATATATATATGTGTGTGTGTGTGTGTACACACATTCATACAAACACACACATATACAGGCACATTAGAGAAAGAGAGAGACAGAGAGACTACATAGACTAGGGTCCATATATACAGTATGACTTGGGCCTGTTACAGACAGCCCAAATAAAAGCTGCTTCAAGTCACAGTGGAGGTATGGTGTTTCAATGATGCATGCGTCCTAAGGTCCAGAGGTCGCACCAAGCCACGCTCCAGCCCTAGGACTGGAGCATGGCTTTTGTGTGGCTTCTGGACTCTTAGGTGCATGCATCATTGAAACACCATATCTCCACTGTGACTCGAAGCAGCTTTATTTGGGCTGTCTGTAACAGGCCTTAGAGAAGCAAGCAGAAACCTATTAAATATTAACATACACACACACACACACACACACACATATATATATACTACATAGATTAGAGTCAATATTTACTGTATGACTTAGAGAGCAGAACCCATAAACACACCACACACACACACACCAATATTATATATTATACGGCACATTATATAATTATATTATTTATTGTGCCTTGGTTCCTGCTTGGCTGAGCAAACCCATGGGAAAACCCTATGAAATTCATAGGGCCTTCAAGGCACACAATCATTTATATAGCCTAGCAAAATCCATTGAAATTCATAGGGTCTTAATGGCCTAGAAAAATCCTTGGCGAGTCTCATATCTTGCCCCATAAAACCCCATGCTAGGTTCACCATAGTGGCAATGAGCTGAAGGTACAGAGAACAAAGAAACAGAGGAGGCCACATTTCAGGGATAGACCCAGTTGAAGGAGCCACAGACCTGAGCTTGGAGACCTGAGTAAAGGTATGATAAGAGGATGACTTGGAGGTCTCTCGAAATGATCTTGAGGGCAAGTAACACCACCAACAACAAGGCCCTCAGCCACTATAAGTAGTTGGCATTGCTTTCTCTTTTACGAAACCGTAATCTTAAACAGAACAGACCCGTCCTCAATGATCCTGGGCAGAAGCACTGTGCAATGATTTCTGGCATTGCACCATATCTTGCTGTACAACTTCCTACATTAATTCAAAGAGCACATCGTCTGGAGTTAACTGAGCATAGACTCCTTTGACTCATTTGGCTTTCATCAGGACAAAGATTGTGAAGGGAGTAGCATCAAGCAACCACACCAGGGACCTATCCAATATAACAAACAAGACGTGTCCCAACAGAGAGGTTAAACTGAGCTGAATAATTAAAACACACCACCCATGCACACTGTTCTCCATCCTGATGCATATCCCTTGAAAAGGACACTATGTACATCTAAATCAGATATTTAAACTGGCTTAATTTCATTCCCTCTTCCTACGGAGTTTGGGAACGACAATTTTGTAGTGATGAGTCCCAGGAGGAATTACTCTTCCTCCACAGTCGCTGGGGTTAGTAGCGTAGGACCCTCATAACAAAACACACTAGTTTTTACCTGAGAGAACACCTCTCTAGCAATCTCTAGGTCCTCCGTGCAACTCATGGTCAACATTTGCCAGACATTGACCATAGAGTTGCACTGGAGGAGCTACAAGGCCTAGAGGAGTGTTCTCTCTACATAATACTTCAGTGTGACTTTTGGTTAAAGCTGACCATAGAGTTGCACTGGGGACCCAGATATTCCTAGAGATAGATATTAGGGAACATACAATAGAAGGATATACAGTTATGCATGACTATTATTCGCTAATAATAATATAATAATAATGGATGATGCAGAAGAAATCTCATAGGGTCTCATAGCACTAGACACCAAAGTTAAGCTGAAGGGCAGGAATGAAGACGGATAAAAACAGGATGCAAAGCGATCTTGTAGCTCTTTGAGACTAACCAAGAAAGAAGTTGGCAACATAGGTTTTCCTAAACTTGAGCCGACTTCCTGAGATGCATTTAGCTAACATGGCTATACCTGGATAAAAAGAGGCATTTAATAATACAGTACAATGTATAGTTGGATGAGAGTAGCCCTTTGTAAATCAGTACTTGGAAGCGTGAGTATGTGTGGGTGCTTCTGCCGCCATGCCCTTCGGATTTAAAGCGGCGGAAAACCTAAACTAACTTTCAGAGGTGCCCCACCTTTGCGCAGGTGTGCAAACTTTGCTGTTGAAGTGCCAGTTTGTGCCAGGTTTGGCAGCGCTCCCAGGCCAAAAGGAGCCCTCTCTATGGCTGCACCAAGTCTCTTTTAGGCCTAAGGAGGAGAAGGAGATTTGCTGCGCCTGTCTTACAACCGGAGTAACCAAAGCCAGAGCCTGGGAGGCGGTGGCTCCAACACACCAGAATCAGAGTTGGGAGAGACCCCAAGGGCACCCAGTCCAACCCATTCTGCCACTAAGGCTAAGCAGAGTGGGCTTCTGGTGGTGCGTTAGTGTTGTATTCCTGCATGGCAGGGTTTGGACCTTTGCATGGCCTTTGCGCTAGGTCTGTGGTTCTAGAACCAGTCATTAAAAGGCTGATCCAGCACTCTATTTGGACAGTAACCAAAGCAGAGTATATAATGTAACTAGTTCTAACTATTTCCTACTATTATCACCCAGCAGGTGTTTGAAAGATCCGCAGGCTGGAAATGCAACTTGCCATGTAACTCATTGCAACGTAACGCAAAGGTAACTCATGGTAACTAGAAACAGAAAGTTACAAGTTGTCATTGAACATACAGGAAAAGGTTCCCATTTGGGTTCCTTCCCTCTTGTTCCTGTACCCCTTTCTTTTTTCTTTCTTTCTTCTTTCTTTCTTTCTTTCAGCTCTGGCAGCAATAGTCCATACCCTTCTCCTCCCAATGTATCCCTGGCTGCATCCACACTGCAGAATAACCCAGTTTAAGACCGCTTTAACTGCCCAACTGGCTGAATGCTGGGGAGTACTGGGAAGTGTAGTCTTGTGAGACATTTGCCTTTTCTGTCAGGAGCAAGCACTCCCTGAGGAAGTGGGGGAGTCTCCTTCTTTGGGGGTCTTAAACAGAGGCTGGATGGCCATACCAAACACACTCTCCCTCTCTTCATCCTCAGCTGTCTCCTCCAAAGAAGACCATTAAGCCCCGCCACCCGCGCCGCCATTTTCTCCCTTTTCTGGCGGACTACCATTCCCGTCGTGCTCCGGGGCGCGCCGTTCTGACGCTGCGCCTTCGTGGCGACGGCCCTGGCCCCGGCGTACAGGTGAGCGAGCGAGAGAGAGCGAGGGCTAAGGCAGCAGGGCAGGAAGGCGGCGGCGGCGGAGAGGAGAGGGGGCTGGCTGGGCGGCGGTCTTCGGGCGGGAGAGGCCCAAGGAGCGGCGGCAGTGGCTGTTGGCGGAGGTCTCCCTTCCAGGTGGTCCCTTCGGCGGCGGAGGGAGGCTGGGCTGGGAAGGGCCAAGGGGCCCCTCGTCGGAGGAAGGAAGGGAAGGGGGCGCGCCCTTGGAGGCCTCGCTTGCTGCCTTAGGAACCCCGCCTCCAGAGGACCCCAGACCCACCTCCTCCATAGGTTTTGCACTGACCCTCCTCCCATTGGGCGCTTCACAGCTTAGGCAGCGTTTCATTAAGTATATTATGTGTGTGTGTGTTGTGTGTACACACACACACACACACTATATATTAATATATACAGCATACATATGTTTTCTCTCTATTATATTTTTGCTTATATATATAATATATACACACACACACATCTATATATGTATTTTACATATGTGTTACATACACTCAATGTATGTATAAGCATACATTTATGTTTATATTAAATATATATAAAATTTTGCTATTTATATATACATACTTACATGTCTTATATATGCATTTTATATAGTCTGCACATACACACACTATATACATATATGCATAAATTGATACTATATATATATTATGTTTATGTATATGTATGTTTTGTGTATATATGTGTGTTTGTTGTTGTTTTACTGTGTGCCTTCAAGTCATCTCCGACAGGCGACCTGAAGGTGAGCTCTCAAGGGTTTCCATTGCCATTTTCTCCTGTCATCCTTGTTGCCCCTCTTTTACCTGCTCCAATTCAGGGATTCCCAAATCTGGTCCTTCAGGGTCTTTTTTGGACTCCATTCCCAGAAGCCTCAGCCGTCTTGGCCAATGGATTCTGGGAGCCAATCAAACCACCTGGAAGGCCGAGTTTGGGAATCAATAGATATCCTTCTCGGCCAAAACTGAAGCTGTAAGCCAGATGAGGCTTCAGCAACGCAGAATGTAATGGGATTTTATTATTTCCTCCGACTTGCAAACTATGGTTCGATGAATGCAGATTAAAATAGCTTTTGCCTTCTTTGCTGCGCATCACACTGCTGGCTCATGCTCAATTCATGGTTAACATAACCCCAAGATCTTTTTGCATGGGGTGAGCCAATATCCACAGCCTAGACCTGTGCATTTGGGGGTTTTTGTGGCCTAAATGTAGACTTTGCTTGGTATAGACTTTCATTTTATAAATTCTGCCCCGTTTATTAAGGTCCTTGGCCCTTTTGGATTTGCTCCTATCTCCCAATGTGTCAGCCACCCCTCCCAGCTGTGTGTCACCTGCAACCTGATAAGGGTTCCTCCACCCGTCATCTAAGTCATTGAAAAACGTTGAAGGTTTGGCCTAGGACAAAAACCCTGAGGCACTCCATTCACAGCCTCCTTCCAGTCTGAAGCACAGACAGACACTTCTTTGAGCACCGTTTCCCAACCAGTTATGGCTCCATCTGAAAGTGTTCTCATCTATTCTAATTTAATCACTTTGCTAATTAAAAAATTCTGGGGAACCATATCAGATGCTTTGCTGAATCCAGCTAAATGACATCCATAGCATCAACATCATCATCATCAACAACAACAACAAAAAAGAAGATTAGTCTGCAGGGTTTTGTTCATGGCAAAGCCCTGCTGGCTCCTCTGAGCCCTGCATTGCCTCAGACAGACTCCTATATAATCCGTCCTCATATTTTCCCTCATATTGAGGGTCAAGGCAACGTTCTGTAGTTTCCTGGATCATCTTTTTATTTGAAGAGAAGGCAGTGTTTGCTCTTTTCCAGTCCTTGCACCTTGCCTCTTCTCCTAGATTTCTCAAAAGAAGATGGAAGTGTTTCTGTGAAGTTCCTTTATGTCTGAGATGCAGTTCATCTGGAGCTGCAGATCTGAACTATTTCAGTTCAGTAGGTGATTCCTGGATAACTCCTTTATCACCATGATTTTTCTGGCTCGTTGAATATAGGAATATTTGATTGGAATATATTGACTGGCTGAGAAGTCATGTTTAGGGTTTTCTCCTCTTCATGGGTAGCCATTTATGCTCCTGTGATGAAAACGTCACAATCAATGTTCGTTGCGGTGTGGCATAACTACTCTGTGTAAGAGAAAGAGAGAGTGTACCTTCAAGTTGATGCGTAAAAGACTCTTGGGTCAAAATGGGATAAATCCTTAGAGGGAGTTTACTATAGGAAGTAGAGTACGTTAATTTGTTTTCTGTCCTTCTTTCCAGGAGTAAAATGAAAGCAGTGTACATAATGCACCTTAGGATGCAGTTGGGGCAATATGCATTAAATCCCTTGCAGGGTTTCAAGAGACAACATTGTATGTATTCTGTGGATGCCCCAGGTACTATCCAACTAAACTTGACCACTTAATTTAAAATTTAAAAGCATATGCTTACCTTATTCCAACTGAGTTCAATAGGTGTTAAAGTGTGTTACTCTTGGTTGAATCCCACAATATCTATACATTCTGGTTTGAAGTATTTTTTTTCTCCCGCTTTCATTCTTTTTTCTAGTTGTTCAGAGCCATACTGAATTCCCGACTTGCTGGGCTGGAAAACTAGTTTCCTTTCCTACATACCTAAAACAATTATTGCTGGAACATGAGGGTGGGCATTTCATAGTTTCATGACAAGGTTTCATTTCAACTTCCCATCTTTTGTGCCATTTAAACAAGCATAGCTGGAAACAACAACATTGCAGATTTGAAGGGGCTGCTATCAGAGTTTGAGGTAAGCCATGCAATGCAGTTGGGTGTTTCCGCAATCCTGGTAACCATTGCACAAAAACAAGCCAGCAAGCTAGTTCATCTGAGGGTTTATTAATGGCAGTATATATGTATTTCCACTTGGTACATGAGTCACAAAGGTTACTCGCCTGGCCCCTCATATATATGTGTTTGGCACTGAAAGGAATAAAACCAACTCCTTAGCGGTTTGCAAAGGTTCTCCCTGCCTGGTTTCCTTGTGGCAGGTTGCCACAGACCACTTTAAGGAAGTGACTACTTAGATGTTTGTGAGAGGTACTGGAACTCATAAGGAAGCATGCCTTTTATTTAGAAAGGTGAATACATTGTGTGACATTTATGATGTTTCAAATATTTAATTTGAACGTTGGGCAGTGAAAAGCAGAGCCTTTCACATACATTATTGAAGTAGGAAAGAAAAACACAATAGAGGAAATCTTCAGGTCTGTTTTGAGAAGTGTCTTGTGCAGATGGAGTGTCTGCTGTTTTGCATTGGTTTATGTTGTAGACGCCCAATTTGGCATGGGGTGATGAATCCTGTATTGGCTGCTATGGCCAAGTGATGTGAAATCAAAATCTTTTTAGTGCTCTAAGGGCTTTTAATAAATTCCTTTGGTCTGTGTGCATGTAATAAATCAACATTGGCTATAATTCTTGTATGACAACATGAGGTTGGTCAACAAAGCCAGGCTGGCTGTTGTGTCAAGGAACAAAGAAGGAGATACCGCAACATGTTTCTGTGTACTCGGGTATAATCTTATCTCATTCCAAGCATTTTATCCCAGTCTGGAGGAGTCAAGGAACAGAATTTTAGGCGGTGGTGATAGATAGAAAAGGAAGCTTGGTTGTCAACAACTAGAGGCAACAAAGATAGAACTATATAACCCCCTCATTGTAGCCTTAATTCAGCGCTTTACCAACAGCCATGCTGGCTAGGGATGGTGAAGTTATAGTCCAGCCAGGGACGTAGCCAAGGGGGGGGTTCTTGGGGTCCGGACCCCCTCCCCTTCCATTAGAAAAATGAATGGTGTGTGCTGCTGCGCCGCCACACCCAAGCCCCATTATAATGGTGGCACTTAGTCTGGACCCCCCCCCTTCCTAAAATCCTAGCTACGTTCCTGGTCCAGCTCATCAGGATGGTGCCAGTTTGGGGAAGGCTGCCCTAGTGGTATGCCTTCACTTCCTTACAGGTAAGGGAATGGTTGCCAGTCACACTTGGTGGGAAAAGAGAAGCTCTGTGCTTGGAGCCACTTCTAGTAAAGACAGAATCTACCTTCCGTTTTTCATAGCAGGTGGTTTCTTCTTAGTTGCTAGTCCCTGAGTGTTCTCAAATATGTGAAGTCGAAGGCTTTCATGGCTGGCATCCATAGTTTTTTGTGGGTTTTTCGGGCTCTGTGGCCATGTTCTAGAAGAGTTTCTTCCTGACGTTTCACCAGCATCTATGGCTCTCATCTTCAGAGATACTTCTCTACTTTCCCCATGCAGTCTGTAGCTTGACCCCCTTCATCCTCCTTTCAAATTATACCTAGATTTTTTTGTGTCCTAAACTGGTACTTGCCTCCATTTGTCTTCCCATCGTATCTCTCCCACCAGCTCTGTGAAATTTTTAAAGACCTCATGTATACTGAACACACTTCGTAGAACTGGAAGAGACCACAAAGACCATCCACTCCAACCCATTGTCATGCAGGAATACACAGTCAAAGCACTCCTGACAGATGGTCATTCAGTCTCTGTTTAAAAACCTCCAAAAAAGGAGAATCTACCACTCTCAGAGGCAGCATGTTCCATTGTCAAACATCTCTTATCTTGAGGAAGCGCTTCCTAATGTTTTAGTAGGATCTCTTTTTGCTATAAGTGGTACCCCGGGTTACGAAATTAATTCGTTCCGCGGTTAATTTCGTAACCCGAAATACCTTCGTAAGCCGAATTCCCATAGGCGCTAATGGAAAAATAGCTCTCTGCTGCCCTCCGGTGGCGGAAAATAGCGCCGCGGTTTTTTCGTAACCCGAAGAAACCTTCGTAAGCCGAAGCAATAAATCCCTATGGGATTTTTTCGTATCCCGAAAAATTCGTAACCCGGCGCATTCGTATCCCGGGGTACCACTGGTAGTTTGAATCCATTGCTCCTTCTCTGGAGCAGCAGAAAATACGCTTGCTCCTTCTTCCATAGGACATCCTTTCAAATACTTACACATAGCTATCATGCCACCTCTTGGCCTTTTCTTCCCTAACCTAAACGTTATGAGTATGAAGCCCACTTTCTTTGTTCTTACCCCAACTTTTTCATAATGATAAGAATTTTTCTGACAATTCTATATCAATTGCCACAGACATATCATCTTTGCCTCCATTGAGTTGCAAACCTCATTGAATTTCATCTGTGCTTCATGCAGGATGAGGGTCTGATAAGCCAGAGTTAGCCCATTTAGCGGCTTTAGCAATCTTTGATTTCTAAATATAGGAACCCCTGTTCCGTCTCTTTTGATGTCTTGCAGTGGAAATGTCATTTTCACATGAAGCTGTCAAAAATGAATAGATTAGCTTGGCATTTAAGCCTTTGCCTTGTGGCCAGGAATTGCAGGCAGACAAGTGAGCAGTTTGCCAGAGGGGGACTCACTTTGTTGAGTCCATTACACAAACCAGGGGGGCTTTTATTCTTGTTGTTGGCTTTTGAATACAACAGGGAGCATTACAGATTTGTACTTTAAAACAGGATTGGCAAATTTACATAGTTTGGTTGAGTTCTGCTTTTTTATTTTTAAAGAACCAATGCATTTTGTACCACTTTCTCTTAAGCAAGACTGTAGTCAACAATTTTTCCAGCATAACACAATGGTGCTGAGTAAACGATGCATAATATTTTCTCCAGAAACCAAAGGGAAGGAAGGAACTTCCATTGACTTCCATAACTTCGGATCAGTGATTCATGGTAACATGAGAGGCTTTCAGGGCAAAGCTGCTCTTTCAGCATCGGCTTAGACAGTGGTGAAAGTGAGACTGACACACAGTCATCTCTCGAAAGTCTTTTTCTTCTTGGGCTTCCCATTTCACTGAATTCAAGTATCGCTTTTATTCATGCAGATAGTGTTGGTACTTCTTCCAAAGCAGCATTGGCTTGTGTCTATTATTGCATTGGCTTCTTGGCAAGTTTGGTCCTGCTATTCTGGACTCTGGCTGGCAGCATACAGGTAAAGGTAGGGGATACAGCAAGGTTAAAATGCAAAGGAAGGGGAAAGGACTCCAGCTGCTGTGGCTAGAACTGGTCAGGAGTTTGTTAATTTTGACGGATAAGAATTTAGCCAGCATGAAGTTTGAATTTTGTGTAGTTTAATTATGTGATTTAACGTTTGCAGGTCAGTTCTGACAATAAAAGTCACCGGACTGGATGTATAGCTTCTTAATAAAGGTTCCTCAGTTTTGACTCTTGAGCCTGTTCCTGAACTTTGGTATCCTGCTGGATTACAGAGTTAAAAGTAGGAGGTTTTGTTTTGAGGCCCTGCTATGACTCAAGGCCATCTCAGCACGTTTTAAACACTGTGAACTGGGCTTGGGAACCTTTCACTCTCTGAATGTTTTGAAACACCACTTCCACAGTCCCATTCCATTGGCCATGCTGACTAGCACTGCTGGGAGATGAAGCCCAAAAATATCATGTGCCAATGGTTCTCCTCCTCCCCTGTTGTAATACCCAGATCTGACCTGGGATTGCAAAATAGTTCTCTGTACCAATATATTCCTTGCCAAGAAAATCCCATGATATGTTCACCTTAGGGTTGCCAGAAGTCAGAAATGACTTAAAGACACACAACAACAAGACAATACATTGCATGGGGCTTGCACAGGAAGGTGAGGCTCTTCGACATGAATGGGAATGCTGCAGCATATAAGTTCATCTGTAATATATACCACATACAGTAGGGATTTGGTCGTGCTCCTGATCCATTTCAGTGGGACTTGCTGCCCCAGTATATTAAATGGGGAAGGGAGAGATGTATATTTTTGGGCTTTGCCAGCAAATTACCTTGAGCCAGCCCTGGACCAGGGTGGCACTTCTAGGCTCCAGGTCTTAAATAGCTGACGCGCAAGAACCTGGGCATGTTTAAATGCTGTCATGAAATATTTAGGCGGTTGGATAACCTAGTATCAGGTTTATTATCCTTTCTTTAGAAAATCCTCTTGGACTTTAGGGGAATGTACTCGCTCCCTGATTCCAGAAAGAGAAGACTTCCTCTTGTGAAGCACTTTGTCCCATCAGTTACATTTGGTCTCCTCTCTGTAGATCTTTTCCCTCTCTTTGATGAAAAACAACCTTGTTTATTGTTAGTGTTTGTTTAAAGGTTGTTTTATGCATGTGCTCTCTGCCTTTATTTTTTTGCTGTATTTTAAACTGAATTTATGGTTTTAAATGGTAGAGCAGGTTTCCATTGTTGCAAGCTGCCCAGGCCCTGAAAAGGCAGGGTGCAATTGTCTGTCGAACTGAATGATGTTTGCCTGTTAAAATGCTACTCATTCTTTTTCCTGCACTTGAATGTGGCTGGCTGTTTGCATTTGGCAGTATTGAAAAGTGTCCCCTTTTTGTAGCCAGATGAATAAAATTATCCCACACAATGTTTTGCAAATGTGTATTGCGTGAAGGGCTAAATTAACATAAAAATGTGAATAGTTTTATTTTGATTTTGTTTGGTGAACATGGCAGTGGAGGAAGTGGATGTCAAAGCTTTACATGCTGTTATTTTTGAAACGGGGGCTTTTTGAAATCATGGACTAAGTTTTTGGTACCGAAGACTAACCAAAAGATAGCAGTTCTTGCTTTTGAAAGGCCTATTTGTTTCAGGTGCTAAAACAGGAAGGAATTAAAAGGAGGAAACTCCTGTGCTTCAGAAATCTCTGTGCTTGCAGATTTTCAGTTTGGACTGGTTTAGTTTTAGTTTAATATGTGAATTCTGCTTTCTTTTTAAGAAAACAAAACAAAGTGGTTTATCGTTCAAAAAGGAGTACAGTGTAACAAAACAACAACATTCCCATCATTAAAACAGTGAACAGTAGTTTAAAATGGTGGCAGATAGTGTTGCCCTTTAGAGCCATTGAAAGAAGATTCCTCAAAGCCCCAGTGCATATAGCCAGTTGCCACTAATTTTGGGATATGTAGTTCACAGCCCTGAGTAGGCAAGACCTGGGTAGGGCTTTTGATGATAGGGCAACTTGGAAGTCTCTCATTCATAGGGTTGCCATAAGTTGAAGTTGACTTGATGATAGTTAACAGTTCAAAGCATCTGGTGGACACCAATTTGCCTATCCCTTCTTTAAAATCCGATCAGGCAGCAGGACTAACATTTTATCAGAAACACAAAGCAGATGGTCACAGATGGAAAACTGGCTTAAATAATGCTTTTTATAATCTATAATCTCTCAAAGGCTGAGAAGAGTGAGTTCGGTGAATCTTTGTTGGAGGGGAGTTCTACAGCGGTGTTGCTGCCACTGAAAAGGCCTTATGAATTCTTCATGGCATCAGATGAAAGCTGATCTTATTCTGTTTTCCTACTTTTGCAGTGAGTAACCCAGCATTCTGCTGTCCCTCTTTAAAGATGGTGAAGCTGGACATTCACACGTTGGCTCATCACCTCAAGCAGGAGCGGCTGTATGTCAACTCTGAAAAGCAGCTTATCCAGAGGCTGAATGCAGAAGTGCTGAAGACAGCGGAAAAGCTGTACCGCACAGCATGGATATCCAAGCAGCAGAGGATTAACTTGGACCGACTAATCATAACGAGGTAATGGCACATCAGAAGTTGAATCCCCATTCCCCCCTCCAAAAAATACTTTAAGTGCTTTGTACACTGAAGCCCTGAAGGAATTATGCATTATAGATATATCCATACATGTCATACAGACCATTTGACCTGGTATATAGAATATGTAGGTTTGAGCTGATCCTGAAGTGTAAAACAAGTGGAATACTCCAGAACAGTACTACTTCAGGCAGCAGAAGGAAGTGCTCCATTGATACAACAAATGTGTGTTTCATTAATGGATTTTGGTCCTATCCATCCTACTCCTCATTCAACCTGTTCTGTAGCCACCTCCATGACCATCTTTACTAATCCCCTTTTGGGAGAAATGTTTGGAGTTACGTTCTGGTCAAATCTTTCAACATTTAGCATGACCCTTGGTATCTTGGGAGTGGCAACAGGAAATACCCCAACCTAGGATATCTTTTGTATATGTGAATGGACTTTCATGATAAATACTGAACATGTCCTTCTTTTTCCCTTTGTTGAACCAACTCTGAGAATTGTACATTTCAGGTGTGATTAATATAACTGGCTTCATTATTTTATTTTACTTCAGTGCTGAAGCTTCCCCTGCTGAATGTTGCCAACATGCTAAGGTCTTGGAGGATACGCAGTTTGTGGATGGATACAAGCAGCTGGGCTTTCAGGAGACAGCCTACGGAGAATTCCTCAACCGTCTGCGTGAGAATCCTCGTCTTATCGCTTCCTGCCTGGTTGCTGGAGAGAAGCTCAACCAAGAGAATACGCAAAGTGTCATTCATACAGTCTTTACCTCCATCTATGGCAACTGCATCATGCCTGAAGATGAAAGCTACCTCCTCCAGGTCTTGCGCTACTTGATTGAGTTTGAACTCAAGGAGAGCGATAACCCCAGGCGGCTTCTGAGGAGAGGCACTTGTGCCTTCAGTATTCTGTTCAAACTCTTCTCGGAGGGGCTTTTTTCTGCCAAGCTTTTCCTCACCGCCACATTGCATGAGCCCATCATGCAACTGCTGGTCGAGGACGAAGACCACCTGGAAACTGACCCCAACAAATTGATTGACCGCTTCTCGCCTGCCCAGCAGGAGAAGCTGTTTGGAGAGAAGGGTACAGAAAGGTTCCGGCAAAAAGTTCAGGAGATGGTGGAGTCCAACGAGGCCAAGCTGGTGGCTTTGGTGAACAAGTTCATTGGTTACCTCAAGCAGAACACATACTGCTTTCCTCATAGCTTGCGGTGGATCGTGTCCCAGATGTACAAAACACTTTCATGCGTTGACAGGCTGGATGTTGGGGAAGTGAGAGCCATGTGCACAGACCTCCTCCTGGCCTGCTTAATTTGCCCTGCTGTTGTCAATCCTGAACAATATGGGATTATTTCTGATGCCCCCATCAACGAAGTGGCAAGGTTTAACCTGATGCAGGTATGATGGCCTTAAAATAGGCATATAAATACATGTATAGATATGCGTCTATTCTTTGTTGTTGTTGTGTGCTTGCAAGTCATTTTTGACTTACAGTGATCGTAAGGCAAACCTATCATGGGTTTTTCTTGACAAGATTTTCAAAGGAGGTTTGCCATGGCGTTCCTCTGAAGCTGAGAGAATGTGACTTGCCCAAGATCACCCCACTGGGTTTTATGGCCAATCTGGGAATAGAACCCTGGTCTCTATAGTCATCGTCCAATGGTCAAACTACTATACCACCCTTAGCCATATTAATCTGTAGTAACATAAAGATGGAAAATGATTAGGCACTAAGGGGCTGTCAGGCAGAATGGTCTTTCTTAAGCTGTGAGACCCATTGATTCCTTCTTACGGTGTATCCATTCTACATAATTAAAGTAGTTTGATACCATCAAATGCAATGAGTCTATCCTACAGAATCCTGGAATTTGTCATTTGGTGAGGCACAGACCAGGCTGAATACCTCACCAAACTACAAATCCCAGGAATGTGAACTGTCATTGTCTTCTGTCTAAATACCATTGTTTTCGGTTCCTCATTGCTAACACACACTTAGTATTCTGTGGCTGCTGAGCATGCCCAGCCTTTATTGGAGCTTTCTTGATTTCCCCTTTACCTTTAGTTATTTTCCTAAATACCTTTGTACATACATAAATTACGCCCAAACACGCAGTAACTATACTTCATTTTTGCCCATGCTTGGTGTAGTTTTGAGTTCATAAGGATGGGCATTCAGAGCATGGATTTGCTTTTAGAACACAGGATGAGTTCTTTAGTGGTAGCATCAAATGTTTAGGAGTCTGTTTCTCTTTCTACTTTGACATGTCTGCGCAGCTGGACTGCTTCACTACCTTGGGAAACAGCTATTCATTCGATTACAGGATTCAGGATCAACCCTATAAAACTTTAGGCATGAAGAGTTGATTTGGACTTTTACTAGAATGTTGAAATCCACCAGCTGGAGCCAAGTGCAAAAGACATAAAACATAGAGTAAATAATTCTGAGGCCAGGTATTTGTTTTGGGTAGCAGAACTGACTAGAGCTTACAGTCCAAGAATTGAAAATCCACCTTTGGTTGCCTCTTTCCCTCCATCTACTTCAGCCTTTCTTTGTTTGGACAGTATAATTTTATGAGTGGCTGGCCCATTTTGTTGTTGTCATGGTTAAACCATTGAGATCAAGAAATCCTTTCTCACTTGTTTCACCTAGAGACCTAGCATTAAATTTTGATCTGTCTTCTACCATGTGGTTAGGAGGAATTGGTTCCTAGTGACTAGGTTGAGAAGCTTTTGACTGCTGTTGAATTGATTCTGGACATAATGGGAAACCAGAATTCCCGATAAACTAACTCAGCTTTGAAAAGAAAGGCTGGCCTTCTTTGTGATCCAGTTGATGCCTATAAGGCCAAGGCCAAGAACACATTTCTGATTCCTAAGAGCCAGTCATCTGTTTGGATGTTACTTTTTAAGCTCTGTACATAGCAGGACGAAAATAAATAGAAACATTCCTAGCTGTTATCAAATTTTTGGATGCCAAGTCACTTGGGTTTTCTAATCCTGTTCCTACTGCAGATAACTCACAATGACAAATTCCACCATCCTCTTTTCTTTCACTTAACAGAACTGCAATAGCCTCTCAGTTGCTTCTTTTTATCAGGGGTGTTGTCAATGCAGTGTCTTTATTGTCTGAAATAAGATGTTGATGAAATAGAATCACTTCTCCTGGAGCAGTTAACTCAGTCGGCCATTTTATTGCAGAAGGTTGAATTTTTGGGGGTGTTTCTGTATAGTATCTGTTACGAGTGAAGAGCATGGGTACAGTGGAAATCTTAACCTTGTATTTCAAAGGCAATACAGGACTCCAGCTTTTTATGAGGGTGAGAACAGTAATGCCATGAATATGTGACCGAATGCTGAAAAGCATCTGTGTTTGGGGGAAGTCATTGCCAGTGGTCTTGTTTTTTGGCATGATTTCAGATTTGTCTGAAAACTGCACCAGAAGTCCCCCAAACCCATGAAAATTCTCAGAAACACTGAAATATATTGCAGAAAACCAAGGCATTTTGGGTTGGGCGGGTGCAGTCCACATTGGAAAGCTGGTGGGACATTGCTCCCACCCGCGCACATCTCCCCCTCCGCTCCCCAATATACATAGACTAAAGCATGCAACATGCTTGTTGAGAGAATGATCAGTGTTCTAGATGGGCAGCACTTCAAGGGACACATATTGTGCCAGCGAAAAAGCATTGGCATCTCTTAGGTTTGCTTTATCTATTCTGCTGTGGGTTTTTCACTGGGTGGAGGGAAGTAATACCTAATGTGCTTGAGTAGAATGTATGAATGTGTGAAGACACATGAGAACAGATTTAGGTGATCAAGTGTCATGTAGTACATAGATTACAGAGAACTGTTATCTGGCCACGCTCTGCCCAGTGACCTTGTTTTTCAGCTCACGAAAGGAGGCACTGTTATATGTTGGTTCTCTGTGACTGCCAGAACTAGAAACGTGTTATTTTTGGAACAGCCAAGTGCTCTGTCTATATAATGATTCTGTGTATTCCCCCTGCTCCTGAAAATCATTCCCTCTGGCAGGGCATGATAAAGGGCTGTAGTTCAGGATTGCATTAGGCTCATCTCAGGGATGCAAAACTTTTAAAACTGGATTAATAGAATCAAATGCTTAATGTCACTCCTTGTGGAGGGGAAGATACAGGCCACCATCCTAATGGACATATCTTAAAATCCTAACTTTGGGTGCAGACCTCCTTTCTCTTTCAGGGGACCTTGTCATGCTGGGCTTCTAGTCTGTGGGTATTCTCCATAAAGACTGGCACACTGCCTCTTGAGTGTGATGAAGAGGCAGACTGGGATTTGAGTGTTCATTCTATGTATATATTTATTTAATCTATATTTCCATCCAGGGAGTTCAAAATACACATCATGTTAGGCTCTGGAGTTTTTAATGGAAACTATTTTAACTCATGGAAAGAGAGAACACAGCATTTGAAATTTGAGAGAAGTTGAATCTGAATATTTTCTGTAGCCTGTTTCAACTTAGGAGGATGTTGTGGCTGTGTGTGTGTGTGTTACATTCTGTCTTCATCTGTTTTTTGACTGTAGGTTGGAAGGCTTTTGCAGCAGTTGGCAATGACCAGTTCTGAAGAGGGAGACCCCCGCACAAAAAGCCACCTGGGTAAATTTGACAAAGTAAGAGCCAAGATTGTAAAACATGTCTATGCTCAAGGTTTCCTTCTTTTGCATGGACTTGTAAAGGGTTTTGCTGTCAGTGAGTGAATGGCAATATGTAGGTAGACTCTAACCAACAGCAACAGTCTGCAAATAAATGTAGATGAGTTGCCAGATGTATGTCCTTTAAAAAGTCTGCTGGTGTTTTTTGTGTTTTATTGATTATTGTGTAAATTATTATTTTCGATGTTTCTTCCCCAGTTTTCTGTGGGAGGGATTGGTAATGAAATTGCCATCTCACCATTAGCATTGCAGAAGTCTCTTGCTGAGGCTCTAGTACTGAAATAAAGGACCTTGTAACACCAGTTTTATTTGCCATAGTATTTGGTGAGCTGCAGTTCACTTCATCAGGTATTGAAATGGGTCACTTACCCCTGTTTTCTCCTTGTAGGGTTGTGTGGCTGCGTTTTTGGATGTTGTTATCAGTGGGCGGGCAATGGAAACCCCTCCTATGTCATCGGTTAACCTCCTGGAAGGACTGAGTAGAACAGTGGTTTACATGACCTATGGACAACTTACAACTCTGGTAAGTATCCAGGACTGCAGAAGGAAGACAAATCAGGGTGTGCACACAGTAGATCTACTTTGCTTTGTATATTTAACAATACCCTTGTTTTTAGGTCAGCTTTATGCGGAACGTCATGTCTGGCGACCAGCTGAAAGAAGACCGGATGGCTCTGGAGAGCCTTCTGCTTAACTTACCCCAGAACAAACCAGGCAAAAGTAGCAGCCTAGAAATGACACCGTACAACACACCACAACTTTCTCCTGCAACTACACCAGCCAACAAAAAAAATCGGTTGCCTATAGGTAAGGATGCCTGTGGGGTAAGGGGTTTGGGGTACTGGGGTTTGGACACTGCTCACGAAGACTGTTCTCTGCTCCTCTTGTTACACAGCCATGGCTTTCAAATAACTAAAAGGAAAATACTGTGGCCGGTTGCTAGTCACAGCAGGGGCAAATCCACCATCTCTCCATCTTGTTGATTTAGTGGGTTCACCCTGGCCATACTTGTTAGTTCCAGATCCTAAAGATAAAAGTATATTCCCTCAGATTCCTATTCATTTTTGTAAATGCTATACTGACTTTCCACAGCTGATGAATGTCAAAGCCTTTTAAAGACAACATCTCATTTTTAGTGTGGCATTGTTAAGAAAATGGTTTTGGGAGTGGGCTGCACTAGTCTTGTCTCTTCTGTCAGCTTAAAGTTATAGGTACTTTGCACTTTGGAAAAAGAGATCAAAATTGTTTAACTGCACCGTTTCTTCATAATTTATTCTGCTAATCAGAGAAGAGAACAATAAATATCCAGAGGACTGCCACCTCTCCATGATTACTAGAAAAGTTTCCTCGGCAGCCTCTCTGGCTTCTGAAATCACTCTAAGCAATGCTTGCAAGTGTGTCTTCATATCTCTAAGGCTCAGTAATTTGCCATAAAAGAAAATGATATCTCAACAAGCTGATTTCTCTGCCTGATGCATTTGATGGATGCTCTTACACTGTTGCAGACTTGTACTTTACATACAGCCTGGCTGTATTGTTTCAAAGCCAGGTATTTCCAGTATCAAATCATTCCTGTTGGCCTGTTTCTTCCTTTATCTGTGTATGTGTGTATATTTTTACAACTGAACAGTGTTTTCTTTCATCCAATGGCTTGACTTCTGTTTCTCTTTAATGCTGTCAACTCAGGACAACAGTTGGCAGCCATCACTGCCTGGGACACGTCCGCCACCAACCTGACATCTCACATAAACCTAGTAACCCCATTTGGTGGGTAACAGAAATCCTTGCCTCCTCCTCCTTTGTTAGTGTCTCTACAAAGCCATGCTTTGCATGCATTTTCCTGTTGCCAACTGCTCTTTTAAGAGGCATCTCTTTTGTCCCATTCAGAAGCTTGCTTTCTGATTTCTGATATCTTTTGTGTGTGGAAGGGGGGGGGAGGATAGCTGAAAAATCATGGTTGGCAAAGCTTATTTGGAGTTGATGTGATGTACTTTGGCTCAGAAGCTTGCTTTTGCAATTGATGCACTCTGCAAAAGAGAACATAGTTTAAATATTGTGTTAGTAGCAGAACTTGGAAGAGTTACTCTTTTGGGCTACAACTCCTAGAATCCCTCAGCCAACATAGTGACTTACTTTACTGGCTGGGGGATTTGGAGAGTTGTAGTTCAAAATAACTTTTCCCAGGCTCTAATCAGTATTCTAGAATGCTAAATAGAGCTATAATCTTCATTCGCAATCCAAACAGGTGCCCAAGCATCCGTTTTTGTGCACCTGGCTGTCACAAAGCATTCATACCTGGCTAGCTTGATATCACTGCATACGTTTTTGTCTCCTTTAATTGCACCTAATCTCCTGACTGTCTTCTGTTTATGTGGAAAAGTGTACACTGTACTTATTTTTATTTTTTATTAATATCTCAGAGCAAAATATTTTGAACAAGCAATTGAACTATTCTGTTGTAATACCAGCCAGACTCTGGGCCAGCTTAGACAACTGGCAAAGTTAAATGATCATATTTTTCTTGGATTCTGCTGGAATGGGTTTGCACATTTGCCCAAATGTCTTGTACCTAGGAAACTAGTATGTGAAGAAGAAGGGTTTGGTCTACTCTTGTAGGTACAGTTGGCCCTCGGTATCCATGGATTCCACCATCCATGGATTCCATCATCCACAGATTGAGCTGTGGATGGTGGAATCCATGGAGAGAGAGAGATAAGCAAATCTTGATTTTGCTGTTTTTTATAAGGGGCATCATTTTACTTTGCATGTAATGGGAACATCCACGGTTTTTGGTATCCATAGAGGGTCCTGTAACCAAACCCCAGTGGATGCTAAGGGCCCATCTATGTTGTCTTTTTTCATAGAGTTATTTCAAAGGTGCTGCTTCTTTTGGCAGCTTGAAATGGAATTGAAATGGTCTGACCCAGGGGACACCTACCCAGTTCCACTTATTTGTGTGGCTTTTTGTTGTTCTATGCTGCAAGTGTTGGAGACTCGGCCTTCTCTGACAGTCCAGCATTGTGTTTGAAGTTCCATAGTGTGTTTTGTTCTGTTTGTGTCATTAGAAGTCTGTCTAAAATGAGACCTTTCTCTCTCTTTCCCTCTCTCACATGCAATGTGTGTTTATGAATGAAACCTTTTAGTTTTTCTTCCCAGCTTTGCTCATGTGTCCTTTTTATGAAAAAGAGCTTTGTGGAAGAAAGCTTAAAAACTACTACAGTTTGTTTTGCCAGCCCTTTGAAGGTTCAGCATAGACTGCTTTGGATTCAGTAGGGTTTCATTTCTACATAGAGATCTTGCATAGGATTCAGTGTTCCTGTTCTTTGTGACACGCCAGTTTTGGCCTGGAGCTGTTCAAGCAGCTGTCTAAATATCAAGATCTGAACTGTTGCCAGTGTGTATAACTCTCCCTTCCTGGCCCACGAATGGAATGCCTCTCTCCCTCCACCCCATCGCTCTGTCGGTGGACGGTTGTGGCCATTTTGAAGGCATACGTGCCACTTCCTTGTTTAATACCAGAGGCTGGTTCAGTAATAGGGAATTTTCTCAGTGACTCAACCAAAAATGGATAATCTCCCTTCCAATCCTATGCAAGATTGGTTATTGATTTGATTTCTCTTCTGCTGGTCTCTCAGGAATAGGACCAGAGATGTGTTTGCTAAAACAAAGGAATAAAAGGTGCCAGATAAAAACAGAGGGTTTCAAACATCAAGCAACACTATAAGCAATTAAAAACAAGTAAAGCATTGTCTGCCTAAATTAAAAGCTTATTTTACTGCATCTCGTCTTAGCTGCCAAAGATCTCACTGAATACAGAAGGCCGCCTTTGCCTTTTGGTGAAAGAACAAAGGAGGGAAAGTAGCTTAACTTGCCTTAGGTGAAAGTTCCATAGCCTGGGAATGCCCACCAAGAAGATCCTGAGAAATGAGCTGTTTCCTTCCCTCTCTCTCCTGCCACAGTTTGTCTTCACTAACCCAAATGATGGGGGAATTCTTTAAAAGGAGTCCTGAATCTCATAGGATTTGCACTCCTGGGAAATATCCTATATCTTAGAAAGTAGGACTGTAATGCAGTGCAGAGCCAGAGTCAAGTGGGGATAGGAGTGTTGGACTAAGATCCTGGGAGACCAGGGTATGGATCCCTGCTCAACTATGAAAACCCATTGGATGAGCATGGGCAAATCACACTCTTCCATCCTTGGAGGAAGGCAGTGACAAACCCCTTTTGAATAATCCTTGCCAAGAAAACCCTGAGACAGAGTCGCCATCAATCAGAAATGACTTGAAAGCATGTAACAACAATGCAGCATAAGTACAAACAACTAGATCATTGGGGTATAACAAAGCCAGAATGTGGAAGGCAGAGGTAGGAATATTTGCAGTTCTATTTTCTCTGAATACATCCCCAGCAGCCAATCTTCTTTCTTCAGCACAATTCATGTACAAAGCTTGGCAGGTCTGTGAGAAGTAGGGACTGCTCAGTGACTTCCAGTCAGAAGAAACATGTACATGAAAGGGCATCCTTTGACTCTTTTGGGAGTGACATGGTCCAATGGAGGCTTGCAACATGACATCTGACTTTCTTTTCTGACAGACAGTGTGTGTGTGTCATAGCTCTGGTTCAGCACAGCTTCACCCACTCCTATTTTGCTGATTGTCATTGTGCATGTGCTACACATTGCCTTTCTGTGCAGTTTGTGTGTACTTAATCCGTTTAAAAGTGTTTGGCTATCAAGTATCATTCGTAAAACAACATATTTTTAAAAAAATGTTCCAGCTACCCGCAGTAGGAGCCGGTCAAATATTCAAGCCGAGCAGCACGCAGACCATGATGGATTCTCCCAGGAGGCAATACAGGAAGTTCAGCCAGAAGAAGTCTTGGTTATTTCTCTTGGGACGGGACCCCAAATAACGCCAGGGATGATGTCGGAAAATGAGGTATTGACACCCAGCAATTTATTGAGAGCTCTGTGGGTGAAGGGGGTCCTGTGTTATACAGCTGCTGCTTTGAATTACTACATTTTCATGAAACCCAAATTGGGGTTTTGCAAGCACCAAAGGTCAATAAAACAATCTGATAAAGCACTACAGTTTTTCAGTATTAGATTGCAGATGGCTGGTGAAGAACATAAGAAAAAGTTTTCAAAAAGAACTATAAAATGTTGATCTTGAAGCCTCAGATATTACAGGGGAGAAATTACCCAGTAAGATGCATACCCCTATTGAGATGCCTAGCCCTATGAAGTAGAAGTTTTCAGGTTGGGGCACAGAGAACAGTGTGCCCTGAAGATTATTGTGACCTGGGGTATTTATTATGGGGATTTGTTAAGCAAAGTGAGTTGTTTTAAAGCTTTGGACACTAATGACAGCACCTGAAACTGGACTCGGCAACAAACTGTCCACCAGTGCAAATCCTTTTGCCTAGGTCTGTCGAAGAGCCTCCTTGTCTCTGTGGAAGTCTGAACATTTTAATTGCTTTTTCAAACAGCAAACAAGTATCTGGCTCTCAGGAATCTGTCTTTCAGCAATTCGGAAGTAGTAACTTCCTTTACGTAGTCTAAATCCTTATCCATCTTTCCTTTTCTTGTGGATAGGCTGTTGCTCCATCATTTTCAGAGATTTTAATGTTCAGACGGTCTTGAACCATTATGATAAAAGCAAGGTGAACCTTGATAAATGCATGGTAAAGATGTGATAGAAACACTGGTTTCATAAGTAAGTTGGAGAGACATTCTGGACTGTATAAACAACTAATCCTGTCTGAAGGATAACAGCACTCAAAGGCTCAGTGCTAGATATTAAAGGTGTAGAGAGGTTAAATTTGTTAGCTGTTTTCTTTATAGTAAATGTTTCTTGATTGCCAATTGAAGGGGAGGAAATACTGATTTCTTTTCTCTCTCATCTTTCTTCCCCCACCCCCTCTCCACTTTGCTAGGTTTTAAACATGCAGCTTGCTGATGGCGGGCAAGGAGATGTCCCTGTCGATGAAACCAAACTCCACGGTAAACCTGATAAAACCTTGCGCTTTTCCCTCTGCAGTGATAATCTGGAAGGAATATCTGAAGGTGAAGGGTCACTTTAGTATTTTGCCTGTCAGACAGTATTTAAAAGGAGCTTCTGTTCATTGTAGCTGATCTGGTTTTTTGCTTTTGTTCTTTTTAATTTCAGCCGCTGTTATTTCATTGGCCAATATTTTTTGGAAACAACCTTTTTTTTGTGTGCGTGGTCACCTTTTGCCTAGTGACTTTTATGCTACCTTTAATTTCTTTTGCTCAAATTAGCTATCCATTTCTCTTTGAGGCCGTGCTAACAGCATAGTCCTTTCCCAACAGGGCCTTCGAACCGCTCCAATTCTGTTTCCTCACTGGATTTGGAAGGGGAATCTGTGTCTGAACTGGGTGCAGGTCCTTCAGGAAGCAATGGGGTGGAAGCACTGCAACTGTTGGAGCACGAGCAAGGTTAGTATCAATAGAGAACCTTGGCCATAGAGGATAGCATAATCAAAAGCCTTTTCACAATATGGCTGTTATCCTGGATAGTTGAGGATAATGTAATAGTTTTGCATCATGAAATACTATGCTCTGCTGAGCTATTTATCCATGCTGATGTATTGTAATGCTGCTAGTCCTCCCAGTTTTCCTTTGTTTCTGCTGCCGAATGGCAACTGGAAGTGATGTGTTATTTCCTGTTGCTGTTTTGCAAGGGAAATGGAGAGAAAAGAAGATATTTGATGGGGTGGGAGAGGGTTTTTTGCATGTCTGCACGTGTTTTGCACCCCAAAAATAGGGGCTGCAAAAGTAGAATCTGGAGTGTACATGGCTTGCAGGCCACACTTTCTTCATCCTTGTCTTGTACAGAGCAGTATAGCCCAGTTGTTTGTATTTTTGCCACCAACCCAGAATTCCCTCTTCTACACACAACTGTTAAAGATATACAAGAACTCTGCTGATTTTTTTTGTATCACCTCATTGGAACTCCTTTTTTCCACTCTGTCTTCCCGATGTTCTTATGTGCCTACATCCTAAACAAACAGTTTAGCACTTTAATCAAATCAATGTCTTTACAATAGCCACCACTCAGGATAATCTTGATGACAAGCTCCGTAAATTTGAGATCCGTGACATGATGGGGTTAACAGAAGACAGGGACATCTCGGAAACCGTAAGCGAGACCTGGAGTACTGACGTTCTGGGGAGTGACTTCGATCCAAATATTGATGAGGACCGCTTGCAGGAAATTGCAGGTCGCTGATCTTGTTGATGCAATAAACCCTTTGGGATTTTGACAGGGCGAAAGGGAGGGCAAGGCTACATTCTCTCTTTGGACGTATCTTTAAAACAAGGCCTTGAAAGACTTGCTTTGCAGTTGTTACAATATTTTAAGGCATAAATCACTCAGTAGTTGCCTTTAACCTGTACAGACCTGGGTTGTAGTTTAAATGTCATCTGATGTGACATGAACAGGTTTATTTTTTTTTTCAACCCTATATCCCTCCCCCATTTCTTCATCTTCCCTTATCTTTTCTCAGGACAATTTGACAAAGCAGATGGTTTTATTTATTGTTTGCTTTTTGAATACAGTTATACTCTGTATTTTTATTTACACAGCTTGGGAACTTCAAGCCAAATCTAGCTCCCCCAAGTTCCCAGCCCAGCCCTCAAGGGCCTTCATGAGACCATACTTTCATATTCCTTCTTTTCATTCTAACAAGTTGAAATGCCTCTCCTAATGACTGGGTAGAGTTTAAGCTAAAATTAATGACTGGGTAGATCTTAAGCTAAAATTATGCTGGTATTTTTGGTCCCATCCTATATTGGCTCACCCCTGGAATGTGCTTCCTGAGCACTTTGCTGAAATTAGATTTGATCGTTAAGATGGAAGATGTTTTCCACTCTTAGTCTTATGCTAAGAAACTTTAAAAAGTCCATAAGAATCCACAAGCACAATTGCTGAGCCAACAGCCTCAACAGGCATCTCAGATGCCTGGGGTAGTGGATGAATGGGATATCAGTGGATGAATGGGTATCTCTGCCGTTGACAGTTTCTTGGCTTGGTTTTTCCTAGGTGCTGCAGCAGAGAATATGCTGGGAAGCTTGCTCTGTTTGCCTGGCTCAGGATCAGTGCTGTTTGACCCCTGTACAGGCTCAACCATCTCAGAAACCACCAGCGAAGCTTGGAGCGTCGAAGTGCTACCGAGCGATTCAGGTTAGAAGCCTCGGGTTTAAGGCGTCAGGTATTTATTCGTTTCCCCCATTTGGGCTGAAATTGTGATTTATGGTTTATGTTCTTCCCCACTGGCTGTTAGAAGCTCCTGACTTGAAACAGGAAGAAAGACTGCAGGAACTGGAGAGCTGTTCTGGTGTGGGAAGCACCTCGGATGATACTGATGTTCGGGAAGTGAGCTCCCGCCCTAGTACGCCAGGCCTCAGTGTTGTGTCAGGTGAGTCTTGTTTCTGGAGGAAAAAAATGAATTGAACAACGCTCTGTAATCCTATATTGTATCAGATTACTTGTTTAAGATTGTCTTATTGAGGTTTCTATCACCCATTTACTTTAAAGAGGTCAAGGAGTAAACATGGCTCTTCTCTTCCCCCACTTTATCTTCACAACAACTCTGTAGTATTTCAGCATGCAGAACTATTATGCTATGATAATGATTTTTTAAAATGTGGATTGTTTTAGTATGTGTGTGTCTTGTTTGTTCTTTTAAACTGATGTGTCTTTATAATTGATGTGTATTTGTTGGTATGCTGTTGTTTTAAAGTTTTAATGTATATTAATATTTATTTTGAGTTATGATTATTAGCCACTTTGAATGTTACTTTTATCAGAAAGGCATGATACAGACTATCTAACTAGATACATGCAGTATTTTATTTGCCTGATCTCCACAACAACAGTCTGTTTAGAGCAGTGTTGCATTATTTTGTCTTGTTGTCTTCCCTCTCAATTAAAATTTCATTTTTCCCCATAAGGTATTAGCGCAACCTCTGAAGACATCCCAAACAAAATTGAAGACCTTCGGTCTGAGTGCAGCTCTGACTTTGGTGGAAAAGATTCAGTAACCAGTCCTGATATGGATGAAACAAGTCACAGTAAGAGGCATAGTCACGTTAAAGGGAATTTGCCAGCAACGTGAATGTATTGCTTAAAATGGGATTGGAAATCTGAGTTTCCAGATGTTTTGAACTTCAGCCAGAATACCCAGCCAGTTTAGCCAGTGATAAGCCAGTGTTGTTAAGCCAGACAGGGTGACATATAGGAATATCCAAGCCCTCTTCATCCCCGTATTCAACACAGCCTGCTTGTTAAAAGGTGTCTGAGGTGTATTCTGACTCATGGCTCTGCGTTTCAGGTGCCAGCCAGTTGACCTCTCCCCCTTCCCAGACAGAGTCCTTGCTTGCCATGTTCGACCCTTTGTCTTCTCATGAAGGTAATCTCGCAGAGTGCAGATAGTGCTGTTCTGCTACTTTCCTTAGTTACAAAGCCTCTGTGTGTTTGTCATATATATGCTAATGTGGCTATTTTCTTCAGCAGTGGTGAGACCTAAAGTGCACTATGCGAGGCCTTCACATCCTCCGCCAGATCCTCCAATCCTGGAAGGAACCCTGGGAGGCAATGATGCTAGATTGCCCAACTTTGGCTCCCACACTGCAGTCCTCATTGACTCTGAGACCTTCAAGCAACGGTACTCTTATCCTGAAAGACTTGTGCGGAGCAGGAGCTCTGATATTGTGTCTTCGGCTCGGAGACCAATGAGCGATCCTGGCTGGAACAGGCGAGCTGGTAATGAAGAGAGGGAGCTTTCCGGGCCTGGTGGCAGCATAGGAGGAGCTGCCTTGATCACAGCTCCTCAATCCTCTTCCTCATCTCCCAGCAAAGATTCTTGTAGAGGAGAGGTAAGCATAGACAGTCTTTAAACAAAGGGATCTTGTATAGCACCTTTGAGACTAACTGTAAGAGAGAAGTTGGTAGCATGAGCTTTTTTAGACTTGAGACTGATCACCGGGAGAGAAAATGCACATTTGATGAAAAAGAAGAAAATAAGTTGACTCTGGGATAAGTTAGTTGAATTTGATCCCCACTAAAATCACTGGTATAAGCTCAACATGATCTAAGTACCATTGATGTCAATGGGAACTCGCACTGGAATCCTATGAATATCTAGTCAGAAGCAATCGCCATCCATTTCTGTGGGCTTTTCACCTGGGAAGAATTTATGGGATTGCTGCTGAAGTAATCTAACAACAACACTACATACTTGCCTGGGGGTAAATCCCGTTGGATTCAGTAGCACTTTTTAATAAACATAAGTACATTCCACTCTAAGCTCAGATAGAGTCTGATGTGTTTCTTTTCAACAGATGGAGGACAGGAAGGACAGTGATGATGAAAAATCTGATCGGAACAAGCCATGGTGGAGAAAGCGTTTTGTTTCAGCTATGCCGAAAGGTAAAATTTTACGTTGCAAGCTACTTGTTTCCTCTTGGTTTTTCAAAAACAAAGTCATAAACTCCAAATGACTGGCAGAAAAATGGACTGCATTTATACTTTATACTCTGTTGGAATCTGAGCTGTAACTTTGTGAGAATAGAAAAGCAAATATTAATGTAATTTTTTAAGGAGTACTGCTTAAAATGATAGCAGTATATATGGGAATAGATTTTAAAAAGCAAACCATCATTCTGGATTGGTTTTTTAAAAAGTCATGAAAAGGTTACTCCTTGGTGTTACTACCCCGGTCTCTGCTATTTGGGATGATCACATTGGGATTTGAGCCAAATCTCTCCCAAGCAGTTTAAGGTTGGATTCAGGTGACCCTGGATATGTGTCCATTTGTGTGTGTGTGTGTTACTTCAGAAACCCTTGGCCATATGGCATATTATTTAGGGATGAGTTAGTGGAGATAGTTAAAACTGGTAAGAAAGAAAAATCCTTACTTTAAAACTAATTCATATCTTTCTTCGCTTTACTGATGTTTCTTGTGAGGACAAATTTTTGGTCCCTCAACTCCCTGACATTGAGGTAGATGATTTTTCTCCCCTTCCAAGGGAAGAGTAATATTATGCAAAACATTTTTCTCTTTTAACATGAGTACTTAAACTGCCTTTGTGCACTTCTGGGATTTCCCCTCTTCCCCCTTTTATTTATATGCAGATAGAAACCAAGCTGTTGGGCACTTCTGCTTTTAAAATTAAAAAAATATTACTCAATGTGATTTTCTCTCTCTTCAATCACAGCTCCAATAGCGTTCAGGAAAAAAGGAGAAACAAGACAAGGACAAAGATGACTTTGTGCCTGACAGATACGCTTCCCTTCAAGGTATGGAACTTGTATTTTTTAGCTCCTTAATGCTGATTGCTGGTTTTATTCTCCTAATATGAATCTAATTGAATTGGAACTTCTAAAGAGTATTAATCCCGGCTCAGCCATGGAAACCTTCTGGGTGACCTTGGGCAAGTCATACTCTCTCAGCCTCAGAGGAAGGCAAGGGCTTAATCCCCTCTGAACAAATTCTGCCAAGAAAACCTTGCAATAGGTTTGCTTTCATTGTTGTTTTATATCTACCATGACATTACTGTTTCTAAGACTGTTTGACCCCTGATGTTTCCCATAGATGACATGGAACCGATTCAGGTTTTGATTATCTTTGGAAATGGCATTATTAAATACAAACTCCATTTGTTTGCTGACCACTTTGTTTGGATGTATTTGCAAGGAGCTGAATTTACTAATCCCATGCTTATAAACTAACTTTTTAGATCAGAAAGCACGCCAATTGGACTAAAATATGTTAGCATGTATGTATTTTCAGAAGAAATAGTTTTGTGCTTGGGTGATTTTACTGTAAACCTCTTTGAGTGTCTGAAATGAGGTATAAACCTTGTAAATAAAACACTCTTTCCTCAACTCTGTGTTTCTACAGCCATCTTCCCCACACATCTGATTCAGGGGAAAGTGAAATGGCCTCTCTGCAGGCTTGGTGAGACTCTGGCGGCACATCTGTGTTCTCACATGCAATCATGTTGGTAGCTGCTGCATGACTCCACCCGGCGCATGATGCCTTTAGTATTTGAAACCACATTAGCGAGACACAAGCATTAATTCCTCTGGTTGTTGTGATGATAATAATGATAAATCTTGCTTTGTGTTTCAGATGATCCTGGTCCAAGACTGAGCGCTCAGGCCCAAGCTGCAGAAGACATCCTGGACAAGTACAGGAACGCAATCAAGCGCACCAGTCCCAATGAGGGGGCTGTTGTGAGCTATGACAGTACAGGCAAGAGTCTTTCTCCTTCTCTGGCCCAGCACCATACGTTTAGGAAAGAGCTGGGGAGCGGGGCATGAACAACTCAGGGGCTTGAGAGAGAACCTCTTCCTGCTTGAATGTTAAGGACTGAGAATGGGGTCTTTTCTGTATAACACTGTTGGGATTCAAATGATGTGGAGGTGCAAGACAGGGCCTTCTGAGCTTTGACAGCCTATTTGTGGAAAGCCCTCACCTCAAACCATATTAAATCTTGGTGTTCAAGTTTAGAAACTAAGTGGTTAATAGCTTGATGTCAGTCTCTTAAATTGCGTGTATTACTTTGATTGTATTGAAGGCTTCTGAACTTGGTTAGAACTTACTTTTAAAGTTATTTTATTGATTGTACCCCACCATGAGAATTTTGCGGATGAGTTTAGTTTCTGTCCAACCCATATAGGGGAGAATAGAAATATTATAATAAGGATAAAATAAAAGAGAGTTGCTAATCTGCCAGTAATGTGAGTGAACTAACCATTCAAGGGTTACATGGTGGGGTGTGTTTAGATGCCATTGGAGATGGAGAAAGCATCCATGACTCTACACGGGACGATACCTTGCAGAACATGTCTGCGGATGACCTTCCAGATTCTGCCAGTCAAGCAGCTCAGCCCCAGGATTCAGCTTTCTCATACAGGTAACTCAATCACAAGCATACATCTCCTGATGGCTTCTTGCAGCAATGTTGTAAGGATCTGAGTGAAGTCCTTACACATCCTATTCTAGGCAATTGCTCAAATGATAACTTCCTTTCCTTTTTGAGGGCGTGAGGCATTAGTTGGTTTTTGTTAAACTTTGAGAATGTTTGTGCTAGGCACAGATCTCAATAATAAACTCCCCAGTGATGCCCCCTTTTGTTAGAGTCTGTCATCTAAATGTTTAAATATTACCATTTCTGTCAGTGCCAGTAAGTAGCAGCAACTATAGTGTTGGGCTGGGAAGAAGGAAGTAAGAATTCTGTTCTTGTCACTGATTGGTTGATCTTGAGGTTTCCACAGAAAAGCAGATCCAACCCTCTTCCATATTTATTGATTATCTGGGGATGTACACAGACTCTTTCTGGGTTCAGTTGAGACTCACCTGATCCAACCATTTCTTTATGAGTGACTGCTATGTCCAGGATGAACCATCACCAGATGTTTGTCTAGATTGTGGTATACCTTCTACTCAGTCCTAATATGGTGGCTACAGTAATGTAATGGTTAGAACATTGGACCCAGAAGATGTAGGTTGTAATCCTTGTTGATCCATAAAATGCACAGGGTAACCTTAGGCCATCACTGTCTGATGCTCATTGTGAGTCTACCATGGGGTTTTCCTGGCAAGAGTTGTTCAGAGGAGATTTGCCATTGCCTTCCCCTGAGGCTGAGAGCATGTGACTTGCCCAAGTGAGTTTCATGGCATTGGTAGGAATCAAACCCTGGCCTCCAAAGTCATAGTCCAATGGTCAAACCACTGTGCCGCTGTGTCTCTCTAGAGGCATGTACTTTGCTTGAATTCATAGAATGAAAAGTGGGATGTTTGTAACACATCTTATAAGAGATGTTATTCAAGGAAAAATCCAAATCTTTTGTTTCCTGCAGGGATGCAAAGAAGAAACTACGACTTGCGCTCTGTTCAGCAGACTCTGTGGCCTTCCCCATGTTGTCTCACTCGACACGGAATGGCCTTCCAGACCATACAGATCCTGAAGGTAACTTCTTCAACTTGCCTGTCCTTAAATGTTATCAGAACTAAACTTGTGAGAACTGAGGCACACGTCTTCCACCTAAATTATAGTGGGAAGTACACATTATGCCTAACCCCACCCATCCACCCACCTGCTGCCAAAACACATGAAAGTTTTAGTTCTGAAACATAAAAGAGAAGGCATTAGACAATATGATTGAGTAAACGTCTGTAGATGGTTGTATGCAGCCTCTACAGTTAGATGTAGCTTCCCTCTGAGCATGTGAGAAGTTCTGCTTGTAAGTTTCCAAGAAGCATTTGCTTGTGTAGTGTGGAAACAGGATATCTGCATTTTTATGCCTTTCTCTAAATAGTATTCACTTAAGTCCACAGAAGCTATTTGAAACAAATCATATTTTTTAAGCAGAGTGGTAAGAACCAATGTGGCATAATGGTTTGAGTGTTGGACTAGAACTGTGGAGACCAGGCTTCAAATCATTGCTTGGCTGTGGAACCCTATTGGGTGTCCTTGCGCAAATCACACTCTCTCACCTTCAGAAGAAGGCAAAGGCAAACCCCCTCTGAACAAATCTTGCCAAGAAAACCCTGTGCTAGGGTTACCTTAGGGTTGGCATAAGTCAAAAACAACTTGAAGGAGCACTACCACCACCACAGCAACAAATAAGGAAGACTTCTTCCTAAGCTCTGTCATGAAGTAAATTTCTTCTTACTCAGAATATTGGGGGGGGGGGGGGAAGGGGGACATAGCTGATGCACTAAGTAAATTGTAACTGTTTGTGATGCTCTAGAATAGTGGAGAGGGGAGTCTCTTCCTGGGTCCAAAGGATCCCAATAGAAGAGAGAATTGTTGGCACTGTATTCATGCCACCCTGATCCATTCTAATACAGTCTTGTCATCTCCCAATTTCCTTCACCCCACCTTGTCTCATTTAGACAATGAAATTGTGTGCTTCCTAAAAGTCCAGCTAGCTGAAGCCATCAACCTTCAGGACAAAAACCTGATGGCCCAACTCCAAGAAACAATGCGTTGCGTTGGCCGCTTTGACAACAGGATTTGCCGTAAACTGCTGGCCTCGATTGCTGAGGATTACAGGTGAGGCCTTTGATGGAGACCTCTTATGAGTGTATTATCCATCACTTCTAACAATTCAGGGTGGAACCCCACCATCACCTCTTGTGGGATACTGTTCTAAAATTGCTGCACTGACAGCCTAGAGAGTCAGGAATAAACTCTTCCAGAACATGGCCATGTAGCCTGAAATCCCAACAAAAAACTAGGGCTTCCGTCTGTGAAAGCCTTCGACTTCACAATCTTATTTGTATCTGAAGGTCTTTTAGCTACACTGTTTGTATTTCTTTTAGCATCACAGTTATATTTCAGATATTTTTAGAAGTAAGATTGTTTTAGTATTTGTATCAGCAAGCTTTTACATTGGATTATGTCTGCTGGTATGTTTTGTGTTGTATTAGTTCTAATTGCAATGGTCATTGGTGCAACGCAAATGAAATTTGACTTGACCCCAAGGTCCTTTTACATAGAAACTCCCTCCTGAATGTTCTCTCTCTTTTGATCACATGAGCACAACCATCTCCTCCTTATTTTCTTCATTTCAGCAGTATAATAATCAGTATTGGAAAGGCTTGACATAAATAATGTATTCAAATGGATTATGGGGTCCTGATGAAACACATTTATTAAAATTTATATACTGCTGTTCTGTCATTTTGTTCCAGGTGGTTAATGACATTTCCAATAAAACAATCATTAAAATGAGAGGGGGGATCAATGAAAGATAAAATGAACCAGCAAAAAAGAAATACATTATTTTTATGTAAGTGAAGGGTTGACAGCAGAAAGCGCGTAGGCTTGAGAGGACCGCACAATTCCTCCTATTTGAGAGGGCAGCTTATTTTGTCCATTAGCATTTATTTCGCTTAAGAAACACCTTGGCAGATGTTCACAAGTGCCTTTCACGTCTCAGTGTTACACTTCCCATGGGCTAGTTGGCCACTCAGGATTTTATATGATGCCATGAAAGTAACCAGTCTTTGTGTTCTCTGAGGGTGGGTCTAAAAGAGTATTTTTTAAAAAAATACATACAACATTAAAAATACCAGATCATTCCTGGATGCATTTTGGACAAAGCATTCAGGTGACCTCTAGAAGGTTCAGAAAGTGTGCACAGCTTACCTGACCGGGGTGTTTCATTACACATGCAGATATTGTTAGTTCAGAATAAAAGGTTTGCTGAAATAGACTGAACTGCCATGAAATCCACTGGGTGACTTTGAGCAAGTCACACACTCTCAGCCTCAGGGGAAGACAATGGCCAACCTCCTCTAAACAAATCTTGCCAGAAAAAACCCCATGATAGGTTCATTTTAGGGTCACCATTAGGTCAGAAATGATGTGAAGGCACATAACAACAACTAAGGAGTCTAACCCTATTCTTTCTGTTATTCATGCCTCTGTACCAAAATTTCTATCAAAGAAGTAATGCCCAGGAACACATTTACTTTGTATACCTGTACTAAGCTGCTGGTTATGAGACTATTAGTCTCTATGTTTCTGTTGTTTACTGTGACTAACAGCAGGTTCTACTAGGGCCAAGACAAATGTAGTGGTAGCCAAGATCCTTTTGAATCAGAGCTGGTCTGAATTGAACCTGGTATCGTCTGCATGCAAAACTTGCGCAGTGTAACTGAGTTCTACACCCTCTTTTCCTCCAGGAAAAGGGCTCCTTATATTGCATACCTGACAAGGTGCCGCCAAGGCCTGCAGACCACCCAGGCCCACCTGGAAAGGCTGTTGCAGCGAGTCTTGCGAGATAAAGTAGTGGCCAACCGATACTTCACCACTGTGTGTGTGCGGCTGTTATTGGAGAGCAAAGAGTCAAAGATAAGGGAGTTCATTCAAGGTAACCACACCCACAATTGTCTTTGAAAGCTAACAGACTGGATGGTTTAACTAGTTCGTTAACATGGGTGAATGAGACTTGGGTACAAACCCTTACTTAGCTATAAAGCTTACTGGTTGAACCAGGATTAGTCAATGAGTTCCAGTTTAACTTGCTTACTTTGTAGGGTTATTGTGATAGAAGAGTGCAGGGAGAAACCCTTGTCCTTTTGGGAACAAAAGTGGGATAGACAGTAAAATAGCTCTATCTGTCAATGAAGTAGTGGTGCTATGATGTCAAAGGAGGGATTTTGACATGCTCCCTCTTATTACCATTGGCAAATGTGGCTTGATTTCAGAAAGGTGCCTAGGCAAGGTGTGTCAGGAGGAAGCCGTGAGCCCATTTATTCTCCCTTGGGAAGTGTGTAAGAGAGAGAGCTTTGAGGAACCTGACCTGCAGCAATTCAAAAATCACAACCTCCCAGCATGAAAAAAAGGGGGAATTATAAAAGTTAGGGATGGCTAGTGAGAATTTCTGTATCTGAGAGGGCACTTTCTCTCCTTACTCTCTGAAACTCTCTAATTTTCTGCCCCCTCCACTCTCTATCCAAAGATTTCCAGAAGCTGACCGCAGCTGATGACAAGACTGCCCAAGTGGAGGACTTCCTCCAGTTCCTGTACGGGGCGATGGCCCAAGATGTCATCTGGCAGAATGCCAGTGAGGAACAGCTCCAGGACGCCCAGCTGGCCATTGAGCGCAGTGTCATGAACCGCATCTTCAAGCTGGCCTTTTACCCCAACCAGGATGGAGACATTCTGCGGGACCAGTGAGTAATGTCCACTTCAGTTGGCATCACTGTGGAGGTGGAGGAGGGAGTCTTTAAACTTCTGTCTTTCACTTGGTCTCAGAGGGGCTGCAAAATCCCTTTGCATACAGACTAATCAGTGCAATTCAGTAACTGATTTTTTTTCTTTCTGGAGAATGCTTTCCTTGATTTTGGGAAACTCATAAAATAAAACTACATAAGGGCCAGGCGATTCTTTCTTCTGTATCACTTGTTGTTTTTCCTCTTTTTATCTTCCAGGCTTCTCCACGATCACATCCAGAGGTTATCTAAGGTAGTGACAGCCAACCATAAAGCACTCCAGATCCCTGAGGTAAGCTCCCCTGAGAGAGCATGGGCTCCGTGGTGGAAAACCTGTGTCTCAGTCATACCTCTTCAGACAATGGATGGGATGGAGCATGATTGAGACAGGGAATCTTTTACATTCAGCTAGTCAATTTGGGGAAGGGTGGTGAAAGGAGACGCTGCCTTTAATGTTAAGTGATGTAACAAGTAGTATTTGTAACAATAATAATTACACTGTAATAATAAGTAATAATTCTGAGGCTGAGAGAGTGTGACTCACCCAAAATTTTGGATTGTGTTTGCATATTTAACACATCCTGTACTGCTGTATTTGTGATATTTATATGCTAGCTTTCCCAACACCCCAGGCCCCATTTTCTAGGTACTGGACTGATTTGCTAGAATAAGGTCTGCTCTTCTTTTTCTGGTAGGTGTATCTCCGTGAAGCACCGTGGCCGTCGGCGCAGTCTGAAATCCGCACTATCAGTGCCTACAAGACTCCCCGGGACAAGCTGCAGTGCGTCTTGCGGATGTGCTCCACCATCATGAACCTGCTGAGCCTGGCGAACGAAGACTCTGTCCCTGGGGCAGACGACTTCGTCCCTGTCCTTGTGTTCGTACTCATAAAGGTAAAAGGAGTTGGCTTCTGTGTAGAGTTTGCTTCAGAAGAAATCCCCAGCACCTCTCCTTTCTTAAATATATTTTTTCTCATTTCATCAGAGTGAAGGGAGAAGATGGAGTGAACAGTGTAGGAAGCCTAGGGAGATACCATTTTTGAACATACAAAATTGTATGTCAGGGGAATCCTGTGGCCTTGCAGATGTTCTTAGGCTGCACATCACAGCAACCCTGGCTCATGTAGAAATTGCTGAGGAATGATGAGATGTTCTAATTTTTGTTGTTGGCCATTTTGAGTCCTTTTGGAGGAGTAAAGCATCATGTGTATAAACCTACTATACACCTTCTCTTTTACCCAGGCCAATCCACCCTGCCTGTTGTCCACTGTCCAGTACATCAGTAGTTTCTATGCCAACTGTTTAACTGGAGAGGAATCCTACTGGTGGATGCAGTTTACGGCAGCGGTGGAGTTCATTAAGACTATCGACGAACGCAAGTGATGTGCGCCGGCGCCTTTGAACGAAACTGCTCAGAGCGAAGGACCTCTAAGAATGTAATGCTGCCTGCTAACCTGCCCCTCCCAGGCGACAGAGAAACAAAGCAAAAGACTTTCAGGTGTAAATATTGTACAGAATCCAGGCATTTTAAAACAAACCTTTACTAATTAGACTAATCCCAATAGGGGTGGATTGAGGGGGGGAGCATATTGTTTTGTTGTCTTTCTTTCTCTCTCTCTTTTTTAATCCTCCTTCCCTTAAAAACTAGCACTGTGTCAAATGATAATTCAAAAAGGGACCACATCATTAAGGTATGCTGGGATCTCCAGGCCTTGTCCTCTGCTGCCACAACATCCATGTTGACATCTTTTTCTAACACTTGGGTTCAAATTATTTTTTTAAATACTCTTTTTTTTTTAAATTTAGGGGTGGGAAAATGAGGGCCAGCACTTTTGGGTGATCTTTATTTACACATTTTATATATATATATATATTCTTTTTTGGAGGAGAAGGAAGATGCAGGCCACATGGGACAGTTTCAAGCGAATGGATGCTGAGGGGAAAACTTGAAATGCAAAAGAACACTGTAGATAAAACACAAGCAACAACACTGAACAAACCTTTTGCCACCATTGGCCTTGTTAGCTTGCCTTTCCGGCAGCAAATGTGCGACCCATTTGTCTGGGTAAACGCTTTGACTCTTGGGGGGAGTTTAAGCTACGTTTTGTGGGAAGGGGCTTCAGCCTGAGTATTTATTAAAATGTAAATGCTTACCTAGAATTACTAAAACTGGAACATTTTCACCGGGCTTTCTCACTAGCATTTGTTGTTTTTATTTTTGGGAATAGGGCATTGGAGTCTTCATCTATTGCACATAAGAAATTAGGCTTGGAGTTTATAAAGAGGGGATTGTCTGAAAAGTTCTAATATAAAAATAAAGCATCAGTGACTTTCTATGTTTTTTTCCCCTTCCCTTCCGAAATACTGTGTATATTGTACAAACCCCGAACAAAATTTTCCCTATGAAGCCAGAAACTGTAATATATATTTTGATTATTCATATTAAAAACATACGCCAGGGGTTTGAGTCAAGTGTAAATGGTATGTTATTTGTGCCGTTGTGCTGCTGTTTTGCAGTGTTCAGCTCTCAGACCATTCATTGTTATTAGCAGAGCGCAAAAGCAATGTTTCATCATATGTAGATCATGGACTCCTGTTACTGACCTTCTGCTCAGTTATGGACCTAAGTGAAGTCATGTTTTACCCTCAGCTTATCCACGGATCATATCCAAATCCATAATTTTGGTCCCAAAACCTTCCCTTGACTTATACATGAGGCCAACTTATAGTTGAGTATATATGGTATATATTATTAGGGCTATAGCTCAGTTGATCCTCTAGGTTGGTGAGAGGAAGAATCCAAACAACATGGGATTTCATTTGTCAGTGTCCAAAGACAGGTTAGAAAACCAAACTGGCTATTTTGGTGATATCCATCATCTCTGAGCCAATTCCAGCTCAGTTGATTCTCAGTTTATTGTATGAAGTGGATATCCAACTCACAGTTTACTTGGTTTGTACAGGCAACTTGCGGCTCACAGACTGTATGCGGGTTCCCCAGGGCTGTTTTTGGGGTCAAGGAACAAGAAAACCTTGGAACGCACCTTAAAACAACTGGAAAACTACAGTGGGCCCTTGGTATCCACTGGGGTTTGGTTCCAGGTCCCCGCAAAGCAATAGCATTGACATTTCTATATCGCTTAATAGTGAACTAAGCACTCTTAAATGGTTTATAATGTGTAAACCAGATGGGTAACAAAATCCATGGATGCTCCCGTTGTATACAATGGCATAGTAAAATGTGTCCCTTATATAAAATAGCAAAATCAAGGTTTGCCATTGGGAATTTATATACTTTTGAAGTATTTTCAAGCCATTAATAATTGAATCCATGGATATGGAGGAGCAACTGTACAACAAAACTTGGGCTAAGGAGCAGTGTGGATTCTTAATTTTGTGTTATAGAAGTACCTCAAATTTGCTATGATTCAAGTACTGTTCTTTTAAGGAAAGCAATCCCAGTCTCAATGAACAATTAAATCTCAGCTGTTTTCTGTAAGGTCCTCTAACGAATCATCTCATTTCTTGGGCTGTTTTATGTTCCTTTTCGGCCAGCATACTGAACCCAGTGTTTTAAGGATGCCTCTGTGATTGTAAGTATGCAACTAATTGTTAACATTTGCTGCTACATTGATGTAGGACACTATGAAATGCCATGATATACCCAGGCTATTTGTCTTGTGGTCACATAGTCTTATTTGTTTGTGAAAGTCTACTTTTGAGCTACAGTAGTGCTTGGTGGAAATTTAAAGTTACCAGTGAACTAATACTTGTTGGAAGGGAATGTTATTTGTCATTGCAACTTAAACTTCCCACAGACTGAGTTTGTTCAGAAGCTGCTTTAGTAGTGCTGCAGTTGCCTGAGTCTACGTTCCTCATGGTTTATGGCTGCATATTATTGTCATCCTGACACTGGTTGGATTGAGTTAATGGAACAAGTATTAACAGCTTGAGAGACATTGTGGTTTGAGTGTTGGACTATGACTCTAGAGACTAGGGTTCAATCCCTGCTTGGCCATGAAACCCACTGGGTGACCTTGGATAGGTCATACTCTCTCAGCCTCAGGGGAAGGCGATGGCAAACCTCCTCTGAACAAATCTTGCCAAGTAAACGCCATGATAGGGCCAACATAAGTTGGAAACAACTTTGGGGTACCTACCCGCTCTTATGATTCTACGGTTCTGTCATTCCTGACAAGAGATGCAACGGTTGCATGCTCACCTGTTGAACATCAGCTTGGGAGAAGTCACAGCCCTATGCTGTATGTATGTCAGGATATTTGGATTAGGTTTGCATGGCTAGAATGACATCTAGTGGCCAAACCACTTTAATGCAAATCTTGGCAAAGCTGCATAGCTCCACATTTAAGAACATGGGCCTGGTTTCAGCTATTTGTCGAAGGCAGGGTGTTGCAAAGGGGAAACAGCATTGGAATTCTGCATTGTGGCGACTCAAAATTAGTGTATTTGCTTCTTTTGAGTCTTGGGTTAAAAGTGTGTGCATTGTGTGATTTGTTGCTGAGACAAAGGGAGAAGAAAACAGGATATTAGAAGCCAGTGTGTGGCGTAGTGGTTTGAGCATTGGACTGAGACTCTGGAGACCAGGGTTTGATTCTCAGTTCAGCCATGGATCTTGGACAAGTCACACTCTCTCAGCCTCAGGAGAAGGCAAACTTCTGAACAAATCGTGCCAAGAAAACCCCATGATAGGTTTGCCTTAGGGTTGCCATATGTTGGAAAGGACTTGAAGGCTCACCACAACAACAACAACAAAGTACCGAGCAGATGGGTAGTTCATCAAGTGAGGATCACAGGGGTCAGGATCCTGTTGGCATCTACTGCAGGTATAATGTCACCTGGACATTTAAGCTTGGCTACTTTATGCCAGGTTGGCAAATGTGGGAACATCCATGCTCCAGGACCTTACCTGGATAACCATTTGTTCTTTGTTGTGCCCCTCAAAGTCATCTTTACTTTTGGTGACCCTAAGGCAGAGCTATCCTAGGGTTTTCCTGGCACGTTTTTTTGGAGGGGATTTGCCATTGCTATCCTCTGAGGCTCAGAGAGCGCGACTTGCCCAAGGTCACCCAATGGGTTTCTGTGGCTGAACTGGGATTCAAAACCTGGTCTCCAGAGTGTCACACTCAAACCATGCTGGTTCCATATTGATGTATGCGGACATAGATATAGCCACCTTGACCACACTTTGGTGTCGCTTGGACATACACGTCCTGTTTTTCAGATGTGAAATGTCAGAGGAAACGTGCTAGAGATTGTGCATGTGTGTTTTGTGAGATTTGTCGCCTCATTTCGGAATGGGCAGTGGCTAGGGCCCACCCTCTCTGACCTTCCCCATGCCAGCAAAGACATTTTTTTCTTGCAAAACTATAAAGTACCAGGGGCCGTTTTCCCTCCTTCCATCCGTCCCTGCCGTGTGATTGACCTTGAATCTCGTTCCATCCGCTGCCGGCATTTTTCATCCCCTGGAAGATGGCGTTTGGGGACCTTTCCATCATTAAGTGGATTTACAGCAATTTCCTTATGTGTTTTCTCCAAGGGATTGTGTTATGAGAGGCACATTAAATCTCCATTAATACCTCATTATCCCACTGATAAGATTACCATGATAATGAGGCAGAAATTCTAATTGTCTCACTTCTTATTGTGCCTTTCATTAAATCTTATACCTGGAAGCCTGAATTTTGCAAAGTGGAGGGGAAACCGTCTGCTTTCTGGCACCGACACGACCAGGGACCCCTTCCCCAAAAGCGCACAACGTCGCTGGGGGTTTGGGGAGACAAAGTATGCGCCAGGGAGCCCTCATGCAATGCACTAGTTGATTGGAGGGCATGCCTTTCTTGGAACAGGTTTTTAGTGGTATTTTACATGTCCTCAAGCTCTCCCATTCCTCATTCATCCATCTTGTCTCTCCTCTCCTCTCCTGCTTCTTCCCTGCAAATGGACTGTCTGGGGAAAGACAGATCGCTCTTGACAAAAGTCCGAAGAACTGATCATCCGCAGAGGGCTTTTGAAACCAGGCCAAAGTCCTCACTGTGTGCGATTGAGGGCTGCAAGATGCCCACATCTCAGAACATCAGCCAAAGCCAAGAAAACATGGGTTCAGGTATTTCATTTTGCCATGAACGGCTGCATCCACACTGCAGAAATAATCCCATTCGAACCACTTAAACTGCCATGGCTTAATGCTGTTCTGGGCGTTGCCGTTTGCTATGGCACCAGGATTCTGAGACAGAGAAGGCTAAATGCGTCTGAAAACTGCAATTCCTTAAATTCTACAGCTTTAGGCCATGGCAGTTTTTAAAGTGGAGTCAAATTGGGTTATTTCTGCATTGTGGATGCAGCCTAAGGTAACTTGGAGCCAGTCACTTCTCTCTTAGTGGCTAAAGCTTACACCGCAGGGTTGCTGTGAGGATAAAATGTGGCCATGGGGATCCCTGTAGAGGTCTTTAGAGGAAATTTTATGAGATTTAAATGTCATAAATAAATATATTAGCACACAAAGGGATCTGGCAGCATCTTTGAGACTGAGCAAAAGGAGTTGTAGCATGGGCTTTTGTAGACTTGGTCTACAACTTTAAGGTGGCTTTATGTGTTTTGTATTTTAATGTGCTTTACCCCACTTTGAGCCCTGAGGAGAGGTGGGTGTATTATTATTATTATTATTATTATTATTATTATTATTATTATTATTTTGCTCAGTCCCAAATGTGCCAGAAAAATTTTAGGACAGGATTGCCACAAGTTGGAGTCAATTTGAAGACACACAACAGCAAAAAAAAATAGTTTTATAGGAATGTTTTATGGGAACTGCCCAAAGTGCTGTATCCCCTTCTCTACTAAGTTGGTTCAGCACCTTGTGTCCAAAACACACTGCAGAAATAATCCAGTTTGAGACCGCTTTAACTTCCCTGGCTCATGCTTAAACAGTGGCACAGGTAGATTTCGGATGATGGTCTTTAGCAGCCTGGTGTCTAGAAAATCAGATTTATCCGCACACATGCACACACTTGGCATTGGATAAAAGTTTCCCAGCAGCCTGTTGAACCCCAGGACTCTGGGATCTGTCCCAGGGTCAAGAGACCCTGTCTGGGGACTAGTCAAGGGCCCAGCAAGGGCTCCAATGCGTTGGCTGCCTGGGCCATGGGGGGTGTTGAGCCCTTAATGGCTAGCCTCATTATGAGAGCGACGGGGAGTGTTTCATGGGATGGCGGTGAATAATGATCGACCTCCGTGCCATCGCTTCCCCCTGCCAGGGCCGGAGCTGGCGTTGTCAATCAAGGCCCCTGCCAGCCACGGTGGGGCAGGGGCAGCAGTATGGCTTTCGTGGAGAAAGGGAGGGAGGGAAGGAGGGGGAAAAGAGCCCAGATAAATGTCTGAGAAATCTGGAATGCCGACAGTGCAGCGTTCAATGCTATCTTGCACATTAGTGGCCCAAAAAGAACATTTAGGCTTATAGTGAATAATGGCTGATAGTCTATCATATATACTCAACTATAAATTGACCTCATCCATAAGTCGAGGATAGGTTTTGGTACCAAAACTATGGATTTTGATCTGACCCGTGGATAAACCTGAGGGTAAAACTTAGAGGTACATAGCAAAGGATACAAAGGACGATGCTAAGGAAAACAATGCCAAAGAACTTGCAAAATTCTGGCAGGCATAGCTGTCTGTGCTTTTCCAGTCCAGGCATTCAAAAAGGTCAGAAGTGGACAGAGTAGAAAGGGTTGGCACACACTGGAATTTTTATTGTGCACTGGGCATTTCTTGTGTGTGTTGGACACTTCTGGTGTGGATTGGACACTTCTGATACACATTGGGCACTACTGATAAACACTGGACACTTCTGATGTACATTAGGCACCTCTGCTGGGCACTGGGCACTTGTTCTTGTTGGACACTTCTGATGCACACAGGTCAGTCCTGTTTTGCTCCAGCAGTGTAGTCAAACCACTATGCCCCATTTGCTCTGCTGGATCTCCCTCTGTTTTGCCTTACTCCAGACTGTGCCTGGACCCGCACTCGCACCTGTACAATGCAGGTGTATCTTGACGGATGTGTCCCGTCTTCCGCCTGCCTTTCTTCCCTGCCAGCCGTGCAGCCGAGCACTTAACCAAATCGCAATGCCGATTCGTTGGGTTGGGGTTAATCAACATTCATCCATGTTTCCAAGTTTAAATGGAGCATTTGTTTAATTATATGCAAGTAGCGGCAATACATTCTGGCCATTATCTAAATCACTATTTTATTTCCTGGATGTGGTTTCATAATGCTGGGCTTTCACACTCCAGCCTCTGCATCATTAACAGAGAAGAGTTAATGAATATAAAAGCATAAAGGCTAATTACACTTTAATTTACAATCATGATCTCATTTTGGGACCGGAGGAAATTTGTTTTTGAAAAACAGCTTTAAAAAAAATTAAAGTGGTTTTAAAGGGCCTGGTGAGGACAGGAACAGATTTGGACTATCCTGCTACCTGAAGCCTTTTGCCAAAGTGGAATAATGTGGTTATTCTTTGGAGAACGGGAAGATTTGGGTACAGAATGGGAACGGTAAAGCGGCTTTTCCCAACTTCTTTGGGGTGTAGCAACTGTTGGATCAGGGCATTGTTCAGAGTAGGTTTGCCATTGCCTTCCCCTGAAGCTGAGAGAATGTGACTTGCCCAAACAGGGATTCGAACTCTGGCTCTAGTCCAATGCTGAAACCACTATGCTATGCTGGCCTTGAACATCCATGGATTTTGTTATCCATGGGGGATCCTGGAACCAAACCCCAGCAGATGACAAAGTCCCGCTGTATAATCAAATATAAAATTATGAAACAATATTAAGATACAGTTCCAAATGCTTTAGAGAACAAGAAAGTCTTTAATTTGGATTTAAAACTAGCAAGAGAAGAGAGAGTCTGCAGATGTTCAGGAAGGCAGTTCTAGGAAAATGGTGCAGCAAGTGAAAAAGGACGAAGCCAAGCCAAGGAAGAAGAAACCCTTGGCTGGGTACGGTTTAAGGCTTGGCCACACTGCATTTGTGAGCGATTCTTCCAGTCGCATCCGGCGATGGCCGAATGACTGAAGAAGCCGCTGAAGAGGCCTGACATTGAGTGCGCACAACTTCCATAGCAGCTGCCTGTTACGTCTGAGATGCCTTCGTTTTCAAAGTATGGAATGTCAGCCATCAATCAAACGCTGGCTAATGAAGCATCGAGAAATCAAACCAGGGCCCAGCCGAGGAAAAAAAGAACATTAAGTGTTGTCCTTCTGCAAGAGTCCAAACTCCATCTGGATTATCATCATGCTGACTACGAATGATGGCTGGTGAGGCATCCTTAAGAAATCCGCGCCTGCAACCCTAACCTTTGGCAACAAGCCCTTTGTATTGACTAGTCCCAGTATGAAGCTTTCAGAGGTGGTTCCTGCAACAAAATGTTGTAGCGTTATTTCTCCATCCCTTAAGATAGGGATGGACAACAATCAAAGGATTGCCTCAAATGAATTCCAGATTATTTCCCCTCTCTTGAGACCTCCTCTGAGCCATTTCATTTCCAAAACTGAAACTGGGAGTAGCTGGCATATCTTCCAACTATCCCAATTTGACAAAGAGAATCCTAATTAATCCTTTCCTTTCCCACTTTTTCAGCTGCTTTCAAAATGTCCCCGTTTCTCCCGCATTGTCCCACTTTTCCTCTTTGTCCTCAGATTACTTCACTTGCTATATACTGAGTTTCAAGGACAAAAGTAGGATTCAATTGATTTGGAGAAAGGATATAGGACAGAATCATGCCCTTCCCAGTAGATTCAGGCAAAAGTGAACTACTGCAGCATCTTCTTGCTTTTGTGGGTCCTTCCCATTCATAACTTTGGACATTTTGATCATATCCTGATGTTGCTTGGACACATGTGTCCTCCTTTTCGTCGGTGAAATTTTGGAAGGTATGGTAGCTCAGCATCCGCTTCTGGTCTTGTAGACCTCCTTGGGAAAAGCCACTGAGTGATCCTGGGCAAGCCACACTCTCTCAGTCTTAGAGGAAGGCAATGGCAAGTCCTCTCTGAACAAATCTTGCCAAGAAAACAGGGTTGCCTTAGGGTCGCCGTAAGTCAGACCCAACTTGAAGACGCACAGTGCCAAGAACAACAACTATCAAGACATTAAAAAGAAGCAATACAGTACCAAGGTCTTCTTGGTGAGTGTTTGAACATTAGAGCAATGCAGCCTGTAGATGGCCTGAGAGAGCTGTTTGAAATTCACTTTGCAGAAAGTAAATTTGAGAAGGCAGTTTTCTTCTGCAGGGCTCAGCCATCAAAAAGGAAAGCGATTTGTACATTTGGTGACATGATGCTAGGCATAGGCGAGTGGTTCTTCTAGCAGTTTGCTAAGCTGGAAAGCAAGCATGCGGACAGAGATCAAGAGGGGGAAATGACCATTCAGAGACATGAGAATCTAGCATTGCAAACATTGAAGACAATGACTCAGATCCTAGAATACAGAGACTAAGCGTTCTATTATTCTATGTAAATCTCTGCTTGGTGCCTTTCAGATGTTTTGGATTGCAGTTCCTGGCATTTCTGATTCTGGAGTTGATGGGAGCCAAAATACAAAACAGGCGGAAGGTCTCAAAGTTGAGATGTGTTTCCCCACAAATATGTTTGGATCCAAGATCTTAGGCCAGGAATCCTCAGAGGTGGCTTTGTCAGTTCCTTTTTCTGAAACAGAGCCTGCTGCACCTCATATTCCTTGGCAGCTTTTGATCCTAGTGCGAACCAAGACTGACCCTACTTAGCTTCTAAGATCAGGCAGGACCTGTTGCCTTCAGGGTATGTAGGCCCTTAAAACAGAATAGAGCTGTTAATACTTTCTTGGTCAGGACACTACAGTGGTCCCTTGAGATTCACTGGGGTTAAGGGTGAAGGACCCCGTGAATGTGGTAAAACCGCAAATTAAAAAGCACTATTCTTTTTACCTAAGAGAACAATCTCCAGGTCCTCCAGTACAACTCTATGGTCAACAGCTATTAGAAGTTGACTATAGAATCACACTGGAGGACCTACAAATGCCCAAATCAAACCCACAAATAATCAGATCTACAAAAGTCAACGCCACAGACGTGGAGGACCTGGTGTCTCCTCCTGTTGATGTTAGATAAATAATAAATAAAATAATAAAAATTTTATTTTTATACCGCCCTTCCACAGATCAGGGCGGTTAACAACATAATAAAAATACAATACAATACAATTTTAAAACAACAACAGAATAAAACCCCCGTTAGCCAATCCTCTTTGCCACAGAAGAGGAAGGGAGGCCCACTGGACTTTAGTCGGGGAATGCAAGATGGAATAGAAAGGTTTTCAGATCCTTTCTGAATTGGGCCAGGGAGGTGGTCGAGCGGAGCTCTGTGGGCAGCGTGTTCCAAAGGGCCGGGGCAGCGATGGAAAATGTCTTCCTCGTAGTAGAGGTCAGCCTAGCCCCTGGCACCCTAAGTAGTTGCTGCCCAGATGTTCTGAGGGTGCGGGACGGAATGTACGGGGAGAGGCGGTCCTTCAGGTATCCTGGGCCCAAGCCATTTAGGGCTTTATAGGTCATTACCAACACCTTATATTGTGCCCTGAAGCGAATAGGCAGCCAATGCAGGTCTTTAAGCACCGGTGTAATATGCCTGGCCCTGGAAGTTCCAGTGACCAGCCTGGCTGCCATATTCTGTACCATTTGTAGCTTCCGGGTTTGGTATAAGGGTTGCCCCATGTAGAGTGCGTTGCAGAAATCAAATCTCGAGGTTACCAGAGCGTGTACTACCATTTCAAGGTCCCTCTGGGCCAGGTATGGGCGCAGCTAGCGAATCAGCCGAAGCTGATAACAGGTGTTCTTGACCGTCGCATTCACCTGAGCAGTCAGGTGAAGCGACGAATCAAGAAGCACCCCCAGACTGCGCACGGAGTCCTTCACAGGGAGCGTGACCCCGTTCAGGACAGGTGGAACTACCGCCATTCCTGGACCAGGGGGACCTATCACAAGTACCTCCGTTTTCTCTGGATTCAATTTGAGTCGGTTTTCCCTCATCCAGCCCATTACTGACTCCAGACAGGCCACGAGAGGAGAGACGCCATCCCCAGTCACTGCATCAGTCGGAGACATAGAGAAAATGATTTGGGTGTCATCAGCGTACTGATAACCCCGCGCTCCATGTCTCCGGATGATCTCTCCCAGCGGTTTCATGTAAATGTTAAATAGCATGGGAGACAGAATGGCTCCTTGAGGGACCCCGGTTTTAAGGGGCCTCTCATCGGAGCACACGTCTCCCAGCTGCACCATCTGGGACCTCCCAGAGAGGTAAGACCGGAACCACTGGAGCGCAGTGCCCCCGATTCCCACCTCTGCCAGACGCCCCAGAAGGATACCATGGTCTATGGTATCAAAAGCCGCTGAGATGTCCAAGAGCACCAACAGGACACGCTTCCCCTGTCGATGCCCAGACGGAGATCATCGACCAAGGCGACCATGGCCGTCTCAACCCCGTGACCCGCCCGGAAGCCAGTTTGAAATGGGTCCAGATAATCCGTTTCATCCAAGACCGCCTGAAGCTGGATTGCAACCGCCCTCTCGATCACCTTCCCCAGAAATGGCAGCAGCGAAACTGGCCGATAATTATTATGTACCAGGGGGTCGAGGGAGGGCTTTTTTAATTGCCCTTCCCTCAAAGATGTGTTAATAATCCGGCGTAACAATAAAGTTACCGCCGGTCCCCCCTGGGCCGCTAGCCATGAGGGACAGGGATCAAGAGAGCAAGTTGTCTTCCGAACACTTCCGAGGATCTTGTCCACATCATCGGTACTTAGCAACTCAAACCGATCCAGTTTAATAGAGTCCACGGAGGCTCTGGACGCCTCTACCCTAGGTTCTGCTTGAATGTCGGCATTAAGACCTTCACTTATACGAGAGGTTTTATCCGCGAAGAAGTTATTAAATTGGTCGCAGCAGGCCTTAGAAGGTTCAAGGATCTGGTTCGGGGCAGGAAGGAGCTGAGTTAGCTCCCTAACCACCCTGAAAAACTCTGCTGGACGCGACTCCGCGGACGCGACACGAACACCATAGAACGAGTTCTTAGCTGCTCATATCGCCTCTCCATAGTCCTCTAACAGTTGGTCTAGGAGAGCCTTGTCGTCTAAGCAAAGGTGTTTCCGCCAACGGTACTCTAGCCGTCGCAGTTCCCGCTTCCTTGCCCGGAGATCTTCCGTATACCAGGGCTTACGCTTGGAAGCGGGCCGGAGAGGGCGCTTGGGAGCGATACTGTGTATAGCCCTAGAGAGACCGGTATTCCAAATACCGGTGAGGGCATCAACAGAGTCGCCGTCACTTCCAACCATGAGCCCCTCTAAGGCTTCCTGGAACCTTTTGGGTTCCATCAGCCTTCGAGGGTGGACCATCCTAACAGGTCCACCACCCCCGGGGGGGATCTGGGTAGAGACCTTGATTTTTGCCTCCACCAGGAAGTGATCCGTCCATGACAGGGGGGAAATATTAGTTATTTCCGCCCACGGATTTTCCGCATCCGAACAGAAGACCAAATCAAGAGTATTACCCGCACAGTGCGTAGGACCCACTATCAGCTGGGACAGGCCCATGGCCGCCATGGTATCCATGAATTCCCGAGCCGCACCGGATGGAACATAGTTGGCCGTGAGGGAGATGTTGAAGTCACCCAGGACAAGTAGCCTGGGCGTCTCCAACATCAGCTCAGCGACCAGCTGTGTCAGCTCGTTAAGGGAGTCCGCTAGCGCACGGGGTGGCCGATACACTAACAGAATCCCTAGACTGTCCCTAGCCTTTAGGGTCAGGTAAATACACTCGATATAGGACGTCTGTTGGATGTGGTTCCTGGTGAGGGACAAGGTGTTCCTATGTATCAAGGCCACACACACCCCCGCCCACCTAACCTGGGCTGGTCCTTCACCGAGAACCCAGCAGGCAGGGCCTGAGCCCACACAGCATCTCCTTCAGGCCCAAGCCAGGTCTGTCTGTCACCAACAGGATCCCAGGCCTTTCTCTCTCACACATGAAGACGCTTCTGACATGCGAGGCAGAAAAAGAGATGGTTCTTTCAGGCTAAAACTAGGAGCATCCAGCCAGCCATCTGCCTAGGTGGAATTTCAAGAGCTCAGCATTTGCAGGGGGCCTCTTGAGATCCTGCCGAAGCACACTTTGCCATGCATCTCCTCATGACTAATGTGCTGAGCCCAGCTATGGAAGCCCAGGGAGTTCCCTAGGGCACCGTTCCCCAAACTTCTGAATGCTGAGCCACATTCCTCCCTCCTCTTTTCTCTCCTTCCTTTTGTTTTAAAAGCAGACCTTACAAAATTCCAAAAAAACAGAACAGAATAGCTGCTCTAGAAACTCTTGCCTTGATTTCATCTTGGCAGTTCACTAACAGGGCCTCTGCTAGGTAGCTAAAAATACAAAGCAAACCTTGTTTTTGCTAAGGGACACCACTTCACTATGCCATTGTATTAAATGGGACTTGAACATCCATGGATTTTGGTATCCAAGGGGTCCTGGAACCAATCCGCAGCGGATACCAAGGGACCACTGTATTTACTTAGTGTAGCTTGCCATAGAGAATTTTGGCTATTACTTGTTTTGGAGTGTGGCTCCCAAAACGCTAGATTCCAAGAGTTATATTTTCAAAATGTAACTTTTCCAGACTCTTAAACTGGTTGGGAAGTCAAACACGCAGTGCGCCAATGCCATTCCTCACCATCTTAGGGGTGCAGCCGTCTGGAATGAAAAGACAGAATAAACTTTGCACATGCTCCGGAACAGACTTACTGTCCACATTGGTTCCTGTTGCGTCTGGTCTGTGTCCTTTGCCAGAGTCCAATTTGCAAGAAGTAAGAGGTAGTCACCACCACCTTGGAGAACCTTGAGGCAGTTTTGTCATCTAGGCTGTCGCTCGATGACGGGGGCCATCTTGCTAATGAAGACATCAAGCCGTCCGGGTATTTGTGCTGGCTAATTGAAAGAACTTGCAACGGGGAATTAAAATGTGGCTTAGATAATGACGCCGAGGACGAAGGAACAATGGTGCCTTCTGCACCCAAGGCAAACAATAAATAAAAAGATAATGATCAGGGCTGAAACTTGTAATGGATTAATTTGCCAGATTGTGGAGGGTGGAGTAATCGTATGGAGTCCAAGGGCCATTTTTCTGTCCCATGGGACCTTTTGGGGGCCACATGGATGGCCATAAATCTAACCCACCCTCCCCAAAACCAGAAGCGTTCAGTCATCTACCTACATTTTAAAAACATAAATCTTGGCTTGCATCCTGTTGGGAAGTTGTCCTTGCAAATGGACTTACAATCGCATAAAATTGAAATGCGCCACTGAGAGAGGCTTGGATTTTTTTGGAAGGGAACAGAGATGAGGCTTGATCCATCCTCAGTATGACACCCCTTCAAGTGTTTAAACAGGGCTATCATGTCACCTCTTAACCTTCTCTTCTCCAGGCTAAACCTCCCCTGCTCCCTAAGTTTCTCATCCTAAGGCATGGTTTCCAGACCCTTCACCGTTTTGGTCACCCTCATCTGGACAAGCTCCATCTTCTTAACATGACGCAGTGGAACGCAGTGGCAAACCTTCTCAGAGCAAACCTTGCCAAGAAAACCCCGTGATAGGGTCGCCATAAGTCAGAAACGACTTGAAGGAACACACTACGTTCTGAACCTAATATTCCATCTTGTGCCAGGATATTCTGAGACTTTGCTAGATTTTTTCTTCTTTGTTCCCCCTCCCCGCCAACCGCCTTGCCCACCATTGACATGCCAGGCAAAGCAAAGGCCAGCTTGCAACGCTGTTAACCAGCTTTTCAATTTTTCATCGCAGCTCCTGGTAACCATACCTTCACTTGCTGTTCCCCTCAGGCTAACCCACCCAGCCGGCTGTCCATTCTTTGGAACATTAATAATTCCTGTACCAGCCTGCTTGGTGCATGCCCTTCCGATTGGCTGGCACTGGGCAGAGCAGCCGTCGAATTCATTAGAAGTCCTGATGATCACAAGCCATGCAGAAAACCACCTGCATCGCCCGCCTGTCAAGCGAGGACGGGAAATGCAATCCAGGCCAGCTGCTCCGAGAGCCTCAGGAAAGCATCTTGTCTACTGTTCATCCATGGGATCTGGGCACTGGGTTTCTGACATCAAGGCCTGGATCCTATTCATTCATTCATTGCTTTGACTAGAGGAGACCCACCAAGTTAGTGGGATTTACATATGCGTTGACTCACTTATTTGACTCTAGTTTCAATGGGTTGTCTCTTCCGGACCAAGTCTTCTAACTGAGGCTGCATCTGTACTGCTGAATTGATGCAATTTGACACTCCTTTAACTGCCATGGCTCAATGCTATGGGATTGTGGGATTTGTGGTTTGGTGAGGTATTTAGCCGTCTCTGTGAGCCCTCGTGCCACAACTACAAATCCCAGGATCCCAATAGCATGGAGCCATGACAGTTAAAGAGGTATCAAACTGCATTATTTTTACACTTTCCCCCTTCATCCTTGGCTTCCTTGCAAAGGGCAAAAGTAGTTTGCACTCAGGAAACTCACTAGGGAAGAAGAAGAGCTTTGTCCTCTCCAGTTGACTGAGGCAAGAGCAAACTAATGCAGCTTCTCTTGGTTTGTGTGTTTTTCCTGATGAATAACTTTTGCTGTGTTGACCACATTCTTTGTCCCACGCATCCCTGTTTTCAGCTGTGAAATATTGGAAGGTATGGCATGGTTTTGCTCTTGGCTTGTTTTCTTAAAGTCAGTGGTTCCCAACCTTGGTTTCTCCAGATGATTTGGACTTCAGCTCTCATCATTCCTGACTGTTGGCCATGTTGGCTGCAGCTTTTAGGAGCTGAGATCCAAAACAAATGGAAAACTGAAGGTTGGGAACCACAGTACAATGCTTCCTTCTCAGCCAAGTCATTCCCCGACTTTTCTCAGGTCACCAGTTCAGGGCTTCTTTTGGCCTCAAGTGCAGAGAAGTGACCTGAAATTTTACCTGTGACAGACCAGGGTCATATGGTCCCCTTGGCAAACATCTGCTCTGATGGAAAGGTAGGAAGACATGCATTTTCACAATGCCTCACTGTGACTGAATGACCTTTTGTGCCTCCTGGCAGCTCTGTGTTGGCTTTCCGAGCCAGAATGAAACTTCTAAGTCCAGCTTGCAAAAGTGCAATTCCACTGTTTATCGCTACCATGCTTTCGGATGTAGTTTAGTTGACCTGGAAAAGCCCAGCCTGACTCCAGCGATGGCAGGAGAGGAGCAAGCCAGCAAATCGGAGATGACAGCCAATCTGAGGCCAATATGGTAACCAGCTGTCTCCTCTTCGTGGGCCAGCCATAGCTTGGGAAGAGGAGAGCACCCACCTGAGGCCACAGACCTAGTCAGAGGAAGAGAAAAGGGAGAAGAGCATGGAGCAGCCAAGACGGAAAAAGCTGGCGAGATGCAGGTCTGGTTCCTTCCCTTTCTTGGGTATCTAATAGTCAAACTTTTTGGATACAGGTTATGGATGATGTGATCATGGATTAAGTTAACTCAGGCTTCTAGCAAAGGTCCTGTGGCTACCATAGGAAACCAGCTGAATTCTGCAGATGCAGTGTGGGTTTATACAACAGTTGAGATCATGCTAAAGCAGGGTTGGGCAATGATCCCTTCAATCCCCAGTCCCTCTGTGGACCTGCGGCTGCACACTTCCTTGAATGGAAATCCAAATACTGATTTGAATGGAAAGTCTTTTTGCACATTGCAGCCATGGGGGTTTTGTCCATGAGGACAAAAGGGGGAAACTGGGAGAAAAAGACAGAAGCCACAAAGCTGGAAAAGTGGGATGGTAACCGATTAAGCAGGACTGTCCCTGCCAACTTGGGACAGTTGGAGGATGTGCTGCCACCTGTTCAGATTTCCATCCCTGATCTAGAGAAACCACTAGTCAGACTGGCTATAAGGTACTTTTCATGGACTTTTCTACGATCGCCAGTCTCCCATGTCTTGTATGGTTTGGCTATGAGAAGTTTTGGGAATCAGTTTCCCAGCTTTGTTTGTTCGCTTGCCAAGGCAGCAAGAGAGACACTCAGCACAGCAAACTCAATGCTCCTTTTGCTCCACTTGCCCTGGCCAAAAGGGCCTTCGCACACTGGCAGAAGGAGGCTGCCAGCCCTCTTCTGTGTAACTGCCCTTGGCACCAATATGAGGTTTGCAGGCCAAGAGCCGGGGCCAACAGAAAATGGGCTCTAATGAAGCCACTGTCTGGTCCTCACATGCTGCGCCGTCCCCGACAGACACATCTCCATAAAAGCTCAGCCGCGTGCCGCTCATTCAACCTGCTCGCCTTGCCGACTCCAAGGGCAATCGCCAAGCTGCTTAACTACCCAGCAAAATGCCCCGTACAAGCCATCATGCCGGCTGTTAGTGCTCAGTGATGGTCTGGGCGTTTGCAGAGTGCTTGCTTTTTAAACTCTTGGCCTTGTAACAATTCCTGAAATGGGTGAACTGGGCCGGTAATGGGGATGAGGACAGTGTGCCTTGGCATGGAATCTCTGAGTGAAGAAACCCATGCGCACAGAGCCAGAGCAAGAGAGGAGTTGCCCAGAATGCCAAGGCTGGGAAGTCACCTTGGAGGAGTTTTTAAGGCTTCTCCATCTGATACATACTGCCAGCCCCAGATATTTGAAGGCTAGGGGTGAAAGACCCATACAATGCAGTTTGGTGATCCCAAACTTTTGTCCTCCAGGTATTTGGTGCTTCACTTTCAATTCCCAGAAGCCCCTTCCAACTTGGCCAATAGCCAGGAACTATAGGAGCTGAAATCCAAAGCATTTGGAGGGCCATTTGAAGGAGCATCTAGGTTTGAATCCCTGCTCAGTCAAGGAAACTCACTAGATGACCTTTGGCAAGTCACACTCTCTCAGCCTCAGAGGAAGGCAAAGGCAAACTCCCTCTGAACAAATCTTGCCAAGAAAACCTTATGATAGGTTCTCACCTTGGATCGCCCTAAGTCGGAGATGACTTAAAGGCCCACAGCAAGAACAGCAACACCATACAAATACATTAATTACAACAGTGATAGCAATAGCAGCTTCATTTATATACTGCTTCATACTGCACTGAGCAGTCTCTAAGCAGTTTACAACTCTAAGCTAAAAACCCTAAAAGCTGTCTTAAACCCCATGATAGAGTTGCCATAAGTTGGAAATGACTTGGAGGCACACACCATGTTTGCTTTGAGGAAGGACTTGGATGGAGTCAAAGAAAGTGCCATGAATCAAATGTTTAAAATGCTTCCAATCTTGCCACCACACCACTATGCCATGACCCTCTCTAGACCTGTCCTTTTGGATTATTGACTTTGCTACTGGTCACTGGCTCCTTGGTTTTCTCCTCCGTCTCTCCGAACCTGTCTTGTGGAGGAATGCCAGCCAAAACGGTGGATCCCTTTCCCTCCACAACTCACTCAGAGAAGCAGCTGTCTTCCATGCCAACTGTGGACATCAGATGTCGGGTCCCTCAGGCTACAGCTTGACCTGGTTGCAGATGAAAAGGCCGGGGAGAAGGCGAGTGTGAGATTTGTTGGAAGAACGATGGAAAGACTCCTGACACGAGACCATCTGTCTCCGGAGTGTAGCCTGTACCTCTCCTCATCTAGCAACTTACAAGTAGCTTGTTGCAGAATCCTGTATCAGCTACTTAGCTATGTATAAAATGGGCCCTCCACATTGGCCAGGGTTAGGGGTGCAGGACCTTCGTGAAAGTGTAAAAACTGCATCTCCCTAGGAATCCCTGGGTTCTCCAGTACAACTCTGTGGTCAACATCTGCCATAAATTGGTCATAGGATTGTGCTGGAGGAGCAAGACTTGCCTAAAGAAGTGTTCTTTCTAGGAATCCCTGGGTCTTCCAGCTCAACCTCTGGGGAAAGTTGTCCATGGAGCCACACTGGGGATCCTAAAGATTCCTACAGAGAACATATTAATCAAATCCGCAAATGATCAAATCCACAAAAGTCAAAACTGCAAATATAGGGTTGACTGTACATTCCAAAAAGCAAACTTGATTTTACTATTTTATATAAGGGACAACATTTTACCATGCCATTGTATTTCATAGCATCATAGACTTGGAAGAGACCCCAAGGGGCATCCAGTCCATGTAGGAATACATGGTGTCACTACAAATCCCAGGCTTAGCCATGGCAGCTAAAGCGGTGCCAAGCTGCATGATTTATCCCAAACTGCAATTAATAATAACGACAACAACAACAATAATAATAATGGTTATTTGGTGTTTATTTTAATCTGTTGTTTGTATACTTTTGTTGAACGATACTGTGTATCAGTTTTGTATTCTATTTTCTAAAATGTACGCCACTGGCGGGTCCATTTTATTTTATTCTATTTTCTGGGCAGCGCTGTGTAAACCTACAGCGCTTTATAAATTATTGTTGTTGTTGTTGTTGTTGTTGTTGTTGTTATTTCTACAGTGCAGATTCAGCCCTTGTCTTCTTTCCCCTCTTCCTCCTCCTAAAGAGCAGGTCAAGGAAAGGAGAAAATGCAGAAAATTAGAGGAAGAGGGAGGGTGTTTTTTGTTTTTGCCAAAGGGAAAATACACAAAGTGCCATTACAACCAAATAACTCCCCATGTTGTTCCGAGTGCCATAATTGGATTAGATCTCTATCAGTGTGTCCCATTTGGAGCGAGAGGTTTTTACGAAACCTGGGGGCTATGCGGTGCTAATCAGGAAGGGCAGGGGGTGCCGTCTGGTACCCAGCAGGCGGGCAGCCCATCGCCACAGAGAGATTTAACTTTTATTGGCAAATAATAATGCTTCACGAGGAGACGAGCGCAAGAGGGGAACTGTCAGGCGTGGAAAGCTTCGGGTAATGGTTTCGTGTAGGCAAAGAGATGTGTGTGGGTTTTTCAATGTGTGATACATACATACATACAGGCACTTTATATAAACATATATGTAATGGCACCTCACAATTGTCGCAAGACACCTTTCCACGTAAGGCTTCCTACCTTGTGTGTCAGGTTCTTTGGTACACAACCGATGGACTCCTTAAGCTAGGAGTGGGAAGCATGTGGCCCTTGAGATGTTGTTGGACTGCAAGTTCTAGCAGTCATAGAATCCTAGAATTGGAAGAGACCGCAAGGGCCATCCAGTCCAACCCTCTTCAGCCATGCAGGAACTCTCAATCAAAGCATCCCGGACAGATGGCCATGGCCATCCAGCCTCTGTTTAAAGATCTCCAAAGAAGGAGACTCCATCACACTCCGAGGCAACGTTTCCCACTGTCTGACGGCTCTTACTGTCAGGATGTTCTTCCTAACATTGAAGCGGAATCTCTTTCCCTGGAGCTTGCATCCATTATTCTGTGTCCTAGTCTCTGGAGCAGCAGAAAACAAGCTTGCTCCATCCTCAATTTGACATCCATTCAAATACTTACAGGCCTATCATATCCCCTCTTAACCATTTCTTTTCCAGGCTAAACATACCCAGCTCCCTAAGTCTTTCCTCAGAAGGCATGGTTTCCAGGCCCTTCCCATTTTAGTCACCCTCCTTGGGACACGTTCCAGTTTCTCAGCGTCCTTTTTGAATTGTGGTGCCCAGAACTGGACACAGCATTATTCCAGGTGAGGCCTGATCAAGGCAGAATACAGTGGCACTCTTACAACCAATTACAAATCCACCTAACAGTCACATCTGTCTAACCCACATTTTACCAGCTTGTAGTCCTCACCAGCAGAGCCAAGGATGAGGGATGCTGGGAGTTAGAGTCTAAAAACAGCTGGTAGGCTGCATGATTCTCCCCCCAACTTTAAGCTAAGCAAGCCTTTGAAGGAAAGGGCCTGAAATCGGAAGGCCAATTTAAAGGGAAGCATTAATTCCAAAGCCGGATTTACATAGAAATCTCTCTCTCTCTCTTTCTCTTTCAAGCTCTTGTGTGTATGTGTGTGTGTGTGTGTATGTACTGTATATGAAAATTTAAAGCTCTGCAAAACTCAGGGGACCTATTTTAACAAAGACGACACAGATCCAATTCTAGTATTTTCAAACAGAATTAGCAGTGAAATGCTTCTTGTATATTCATGTGCAGCTAATGCATAAAGATGGAGGGGGGAAAGAGCCCTGGGTGTTTCGGGAGACTAAACAGTGCATCTTTTGGAAACAGAAATTTGCACATTTGCAAAAGCAGAAGCGGTGAGGAAGAGGATATTATTATTATTATTATTATTATTATTATTATTATTATTATTATTATTTTGGATGAGATGTGGGGAAATGTTAGCATGTGTTCGTCATTTTGCCATAGCTGAACACATTGGGAGAGAGAGAGCACTGCTCCATGGTAGACAGCCTGCTGTGTATGCACAGTATTGCAGCTAAAATTTCCCTGTCACAAGAGGATGATGGATGCTGTAGTCCAACATGGCTTCCTAAAAAATAAAGGTCACAATTAAATCATTCTAAAATGCAAGCCCTTCAAAAACGCTGCACAAATGGGATGGGCAGCTAGTGCCTCATTCCCGTCGCACTATTATAATACTTTGGTACCACTTTAACAAGAGAGCCAATGTGATGGCATAGGACTAGGACACTGGCAGACCAGAGTTTGAATTCTGGCTCGGCCATGTAAACCCACTGGGTGATCTTGGGCAAGTCACACTCTCTCAGCCTCAGGGGAAGGCAATGGCCAACCCCTCTGGACAAATCTTGCCAAGGAAGTCCCATGATAGGGCCGCCATAAGTTGGAAATGACTTGAAGGCACAAAACAACAACAACAACAACCACCACTTTAATTGTTGTGGGTCCATCCTAAGGAGTCCTGTGATTTATGGGGTATTTAGAATTCTATGCCTGATCAAACTACAAATCCCAGGATTTTATAAGATGTGGTAGTTAAGAGGGCCAGCGTGGCATATTGATTTGAATGTTGGGACTATGACTCTGGAGACCAGGGGTCGATTCCTAGCAATGCCATGAAACCCATTGGCTGACTGTGGGCGAGTCGCACTCTCTCAGCCTCAGGAAAAGGCCATGGCAAACCTCCTCTGAACAAATCTGGCCAAGAAGATCCCATGATAGGGTCACCCTAGGGCTGTCATACGTCGGAAACGACTTGAAGGCCCACGACATCAAACAGCATTTAAAGTGGTATGGGAGTGTGATCATTGTGTAGTGTGAAATTGTGAAAAGAGGTGTGGGGATGGTTTTCTCCTCACAGCCTGAAGGTGGCGAGCAAAGTCTGGGAAGTGGAGTCCTTTTCTGGCCCAAATTCAGAACAAAGGCATATTAGACTGACACCAGGAGCATCAGGCTCTTCACTGGAACCAAAATCCATCCGAAAGAGCTGGGGATTTCCCCGAAAAGTTCTGCAAATGGGGCAGAAACCCTTACAAAACCCCTCTGAAAAAGTTTCAGGTGAAGGCTTTCAATTTCTGAATTGAAACTGAATTCAGATAATTCAGGTGTCTGAATTTTGGTGAATACCCCCCTGGGTTACTGGGCTACCCTAAAAGGCTGGATGAACATATTGACTTATGTTGCAGAGACCTGGCTGGATGTAGCCGATGGGGGCAAATGGGTTAATCTTTCCTAGCTCTGTGCAGCAGCAGCTGAGTATGGAGTTTATCAGACAAGGGAAATTGGAAGTATAATCCAATGGCAATCCGAACGCAATCATGAGGTTTCACGTTACTGTGTGATAGACTGCCACACGCAATTTCGGGCAATGGGAAGTCAGTCCGAACGCAAACATGGGGTTTCACGTTATTGTGTGAGAGGTGATCACACACAATTTCAGGCAATGGCAAGCTATTTTCGAGCAATGGGAAGTCAGGTTGAGTGCAATTTGAATTCACGTACATTCGCTGAACTAGCGAATTCACGTGAATGTGTTCTTGCCCCACTTTCTTTTCATTTGAAGTTAAGAGAAACTCCTCCCGTGTGATAAACTCCTATGTCTGACAAAATTTCATAAATGAAAAGCTTGCAAGGCCATGGAAATCCGCTGGGTGACTTTGGGCAAGGCAGCACTCTCTCAGCCTCAGGGGAAGGCCCTGGCGAACCTCCTCTGAACAAATCTTGCCAAGAAAACCCCATGATAGGGTCAAGGCCTTAGGGTTGTGCTAATTCGGAAACAAAGGCACACAAAACACACGTGCACATGCTTGTTTGATGTTTAATAAAACTGTAATTTTAAACACTGCCGAGGCCTTTTCCTTCTCCCCAGCGAATTGGAGAAGCCTTTCCCCGTTTGGTGTGCAACCTTCTCCTTTCCTTGAGTCTGAGGAGGTGCTCCTTCCTCCTCCTCTTCATTTTCTTCTTCCAAACGCTCCTTTTCCGTCCTTCTCGGTTGTGTTTAATGATTCTTGACGTCTCGTCAGCCATATTGTAAAGTCCCTCCTTGGCAAGAGAGGAACAGATTGTCTCCCTGACAGCAAAGAGGGAAGGGAGAGGGACATGCCAAAGCTGCCGCACAATTTTCTTTCACCAAGTTGTTTTCAACGTCCCTTTGTCGGGAATCCGTTAGAAGAGCCAGGAATGCTCCTGCAACAAACCATTCACGGTGAAATCCAGTGGCTTCTCAATAGTGTGATTGCCAGGGTGCGAAAGCTAATCGCGTTTCATTTGCGCGATTGGGGAAGCAACCCGGGAGCTTTAAAGGATCTGCATTTTGGCACAAGCAATCTGTTCCATTGCCAGGATCAGGTTTGCAGTGGATTTCAGTCTTGTTTGAGGTGTAGGGCGTGATTTCGTTTACCCTGGATTAAAATACTATAGTGAAGTAATATATTTTTATTTTATTATTGTTTTACTCTCTGTGGGGCAGAACATGATTGGAAGGCATGCACCAAAATGATCAATTCCAGTGTACTAATGATTCATTCATGGAGAGGTATGGAAAGCAATCGTATTATTCTTTGGGTCTTATGTGGCCCTATTGCACCATTGCACAAGTGTGCCAAAATATGGAGCTCTATAATGCTACTATTGCCTTTTGTTTTCACTACCGTGATCATTGCTGACTTGACTATGGTATGATAATCTCCTAAAGCCATGGTAGGGATGAAAGTTGTATAAAAGTGATCGCTTCACGTGGCGGTGTCTCCTGATTTTCACCTGCTTACGTAAGCCCTTAGCCACATCTTAGTGCCGGTGACCATTGGGAAACTTGCAAGGCTGGGCACAGGGCATTGTTTCTGTGGCCCAGAGTGACACCACATGGGAAAGGCCGATGGACTGGAGCAAGGGGTTAAGAGTATGTGGTGGCATGGGAAAAGCGGTGGCAAAAAAGAAGCTTTCTGATTTGGGACCCTGCTTCAAAATGGCGAAGGGTCTGCAAACCATGCCTTATGAAGAAAGACTTAGGGAGCTGTGTATGTTTAGCCTGGAGAAGAGATAGTTAAGAGGTGATATGATAGCCCTGTTTAAGTATTAGAAGGAGTGTCATATTGAGGATGGAGGAAGCTTGTTCTCTGCTCCTCCAGGGAATAGGATCTGGAGCAATGGATGCACGCTACAGGAAAAGAGATTCCAGCTCAACATTAGGAGGAACGTCCTGGTAGTGAGTGCTGTTTGACAGGTGAACTAGTCTTGGGGATTTGTTTTACATTTACATCATTTATGCTTCATATACACATTATAAACAGAGCATATTTGATACAGTATTTGAAACAATTTTGTGCATGAAACACAGTTTGAGTACACTGAACCAGCAGAAAGCAAAGGTGTCCCAACTCAGCCACCCATGTGGACAATATTGGATTTCAAAGTTTTTGGACTTGGGAATTCTGGATAAGGGAAATTACTTTACAAACATTAATTTATCATAGTTTCAAAAGGCTGTTAGAAAGCCAGCATGGCACAATGGTTTGAGTAGTAGATTGCAACTCTGGAGACAGGGTTTGATTCCCATCTCGGCCATGAAACCCACTGGGGGAACTTGGGCAAGTCACATCTTCTCAGCCTCAGAGGAAGGTCATGGAAAACTTCCTCTGAACAAATCTTGCCCCCAAAAAACTACAATAGATTCGCCTTAGAGTCACCATAAGTTAGAAATGACTTGAAGGCACACAACAACAACAATAATATAATAATGTAATCTGATAAGAAAACCCCATGTTAGGTTTGCCTTACCGTTACCATAAATTGGAAATGACTTGAAAGCTACACAATAACAAATTGTTTCTCCGAATGCATCTGAAGAAGTAGACTGAAGTCTGCCAAAGCTCCTGCTGCCAACTTCTTTCTTTCATTTAGTCTCAAAGGTGCTACAAGATCTCTCTGCATACTGACTCTACAGACTTACAAGCAATACCTTTAAATTGTTTCTGTTACTCTGCAAAGTCAAACATGATGCTCCAAGAAATGAGAGTATAAACTATAAACAGCAGATGCAACAGCTGATCTCTCCTCCTTCTCTTTTCTCCTGCTCTTCCAAACAGATGTACCTGTTTGCTGCGGTTGTCAGATGTTGTCAGAGGAGTTCCAGGTAAGGATGTTTTGTTTTGTCCCATTTTTAAAACATTAGCACACCAAGTGCCACAACAGAGAGTAGCTCCTAGGGATGTCAAAGCGTCCCCTCCTTTCTCCTCCCCGGATGCTTCTCCCTCATCATCTGGGCTCTGTCACATCTGGTGCCATCAAAATTGCAGCACTCAGAACATGACAGCGCTGATGTGATGTGTCACCGCTTGCGTTTTGTGGCAACAGCTAGAACAAAAAGGCCAAAGTTGGCTCCGGGACATCCGTCAGCTCATGCCGGGGCCTAGAGGTGGAGGGCAGGCGAAAAGAGGGAGCAGATGTTAAACTTTGCAAGGGGTGGCATGACATGTTGAGGGGGAAGTAGTTTATGGGGGATGGTGGTCCAGACCGATGGGAATTCTGGTGATGACTTAAACTCATCAGCTGGCATTGGACAAATAGACATGTCTTTTGCAATGTTTTGGAAAATTTGCAAACAGTTGGGAACATGTCAGGTATTATGTAAGTGGGTAGAAATGGCCTTTATAAATGGCCTTATTCGTGGGTGTTGTGTGCCTTCAACTGGCTTCCAACTTACGGCGACCCTAAGGTGGACCTATCATGGGGTTTTCTTGGCAGGTTTCTTCAGAGAGGGTTTGCACTTTCTCTCCTCTAAGGCTGAGAGCATGTGACTTGTCCCAGGTCATGCTATGGGTTTTCATGATGGAGTGGGAATGCGAACCTTGGTCTCCAGAGTTGTAGTCCAACACTCATCCCACAACACCACACTGGCTCCATCGCTTGGGACTTGCGCTCTCGTAAAGGGATTCATTTGTGGTTTTTGTGGGACTTCAAGTGGCTTCTGATTTATGGTGACCTCACGGCGAGTTATCATAGGGTTTCCTTGGCAAGTTTCTTTGGAGAGTGGTTGCCATTGCCATCCTCTAAGGCTGAGGGGGTGAGAGTTTGCCCAAGGTCACCCAGTGGGTTGCTTTTATGCTCAAGCGGGGAAATCAAACCCTGGTCTCCAGAGTCCTAGTCCAACATTCAAACCACTATGCCACACTGGCTCTCCAAATGGCCTTATGCATGTGCAAAATTAAACAGAACAGTTTCACAACATCCATATTGACCATGAGGATGCCATGATGTTACAAAGCTGGGCCACTGCTAACAAAATGAATTTCAATACGGAGAAATGTAAGGTACTGCACTTAGGGCGGAAACATGAAATGCACAGATATATGATAGGTGACACCTGGCTGTGTGAAAGGAATCCAGACCACAAGTTGAACATGAGTCAACAGTGCGATGCAGCAGCCAAAAAGGCCAATGCCATTCTAGGCTGCATCAATAGAAGTATAGTGTCTAGATTAAGGGAAGTAACAGTGCCACTCTATTCTGCCTTGACCAGGCCTCACATGGAATATGATGTCCAGTTCTGGGCACCATTTAAAATTGAGGGAGCTTGTCCAGAGGAGGGCGCGTCTGGAAACCATACCTTATGAGGAAAGACTTAGGGAGTTGGTATGTTTAGCCTGGAGAAGAGAAGGTTAGAGGTGATACGATAGCCTTCTTTAAATATTTGAAGAGGTGTCACATCGAGGATGGAGCAAGCTTGTTTTCTGCTGCTCCAGAGACTAGAACACGGAACGAATGCTAGCTCCAGGAACAGAGATTCCACCTCAACATTAGGAGGAACTTCCTGATGGTAAGAGCTATTCAACAGTGGAAGACACTTCTTTGGAGGTCTTTAAACAGAGGCTGGGTGGTCATCTGTTGGGGATGAAGCTGAGGCCAAAGGGGGAAAGTGGGAGGAGGAGAGAGAAACCGGGACATTTTAAAAAGCCGCTGAGAAAGTGGGACAGCAGAGGACTAATACCTGCCAAATCTGGATGGTTGGATGAGATGGGATCAATAGAAAGAGGGAATGCATGGCATATTCATGCAAAGGCTGAGAGCCCAGAGCAAAGGCACCATCTTATATCTTCTTGGGTTGACATCACAACCCATCCAAATGCAAATGCACTTTCCTCCCCCCTTCGCCACCATCTCTTAGGCTTTTAAGCCCCCCTAACAGTTTGCCTGTGCCCCCCTCCCTGTTGCCATTTAATCATCATAATGAAAGGTGTGAGCCACTATTAATTTGAAGGCGCTTGCATTAGGCCTGCACTCAGCAACTGGAGGGGAAAAAAAGCAAGGCCATTTTCGAAATGAACGGCTCTGGGGCCATAAATTGAAAAGTAGGGATCTGACCGACAGGAGACTCTTCCCTTGCCTGCCTGCCTCCTCTCTTTCTCGGAGAGGCACTTTGCACGCCTGCTCTCGCACTCGCCTCCTCTTTCAATCTTCCTCTGGCGAGGAGGCCTCCCTAATTATGTGCAAGTAGCAGCGCAAGAGCTGCCCTTAATGGGGGAAGAGGCAGCTTAAAAACATATTTGATGCATTATAAATAATCTTTGATAACGGGAAGGTTGGAGCCAGGCTGGCTGGCACAGGGACAAAAAGAAGGTGTGGAATGGCATGCAATATTGGTGCACAGTTGGCCCTCTGTATTTGCGATTTTGGTTATTTGTGGTTTTGATTAATGTGTTCTCTCTAGGAATCTCTAAGAACCCCAGATCAATTCTGCTGGAAGTTGACCCTAGAGAACCTAAATGTTCCTAGAGAAAACACTTCTCTAGGCCTCTGTGGGTTCTGTAGCATGATCCTATGGCCAACACCTGGCAGATGTTGACCATAGAGCTGCACATCCGCCATTGATCGTAGAATCAAGCTGGAGGACCTACAAATGCCTAAAGAAGTGTTTTCTCTATGAACTTCTAGGTTCTCCAGCACAACTCTATGGTCTGGCAGAGTTGCGCTGGAGGACCTAGAGATTCCTAGAGAGAACATATTACTCAAAACCGCAAATAATGAAATCCGTAAATGTCGAAACTGCAAATGTGGAGGGGCAACTGTATTGCATTTTTATGCCGCCCTTGTCCAGAGTCATAATCCAAGTCTCAAACCGCTATACCATGTACATCCCTCTGGTTTATTAACAAATCAAGATTCGTACAGAACCAGGTTCCTCTGGAAGCAACTGCGCTTCCTTTCTGTCAAGAAGAGAAACATGCAAACAAAGACAAGGAGCACAAAATCTTACATTTCTCTCTACTAAAACTCTCTGGTTCCCCAAAGCCACGCAAACGGATATGTTGCTGGTGAAACAACTCCCATGCTCCCGTGCCAGCCCTCGACTGTTAATTGTCACACGCCATGCAAAAGGCATTGCGTTGCAGAGCCTGTCAATTCCTCGTAATCATGGGAGGCACTGAAACACGCCAGCCTGACAGTCCCAGAGCAAGACGCTCTGAACTCTGGTTGCAGGTGGAACTGCGCTCATTGCTTATGCGCAAATCAGCAAGATGCCACATCCCAGGAATTATGGCAGATGACAGGAGGGAGAGTGGGAGAAAGAGAGTCACTATATAATGCTGTTCTGAAGCAGCTTCAGTGGATGGGGAAGGAAGGGGATGATACGATAGCCCTGTTTAAGTCTTTGAAGTGGTGTCCTATTGAGGATGGAGCAAGCTTTTTTTCTGCTGCTCCAGAGACTAGGACCCAGAGTAATGGATTCAAGCTACAGGAAAAGAGATTCCATTTAAACATTAGGAAGAACTTCCCAACAGTAAGAGCTGTTTGACAGTGGAACACATTTCCTCGGAAAATGGTGGAGTCTCCTTCTTTGGAGGCCTTTAAACAGAGGCTGAATGACTATCTGTCATGGCAGGGGATTGGACTTGGATGGCCCTTGGCGTCTATTCCAATTCTGATTCAATGATTATACCAATGGTGATGCTGTCATGATCCTGAAGGCTTTGCCAATGCTACAACATTTGGCTGGACCGCCATAGCTTTGCACAATCTTGAGGCATACGCTTGGGGATGTTTGGTAGTTACTCCTTTTTGATTGGATGGGTTACCTCTATGCTGTACTGGAGAACACTTTGGCATTTGTAGATGTGCTTTCACATGATATTCCTGGGATGCGGAGTTTAGCGGAGGGCCAATGTTGTCAGGTCCTGCATGCAAAAAGAGAGATGCGAATGCAAAACCATTGCAAAAAGACACACACCAGCTATTGTTTCATGGTCAGAATATCTTATTGTTTCACCTACACATGAGTGTTTTTATAGAAACCAGCGGGGATTCACAAATATTGTAAGGGCATGTAATGTAAGAGTAGAGAGCCAGTGTGGCATAGTGGTTGGAGTGTTGGACTATGTCTAAGTTGGTGAGCCATACCTTTAAAACAAGAGTGTGGTGTGCTGGTTTGGACACTGGACTATGACTCTAGAGACCAGAGGTTAATTCCCATCTCAGCCACGAAACCCACTTGGGCAAATCACATGCTCTCGGCCTCAAGGGAAGGCAATGGCAAACTTCCTCTGAACAAACTTTGCCAAGAAAACCCTGTGATAGGTTCGTCTTAGGGTTGCCATAAGTTGGAAATGACTTGAAGACATACAGTAACAACAACAACAACAAAGAGTTGCACAGCCATGAAGGATTTGTATTTACTATCCCTATGTAGGGAATATTTACGGATTGTAAAATTCCCCGTCTTGATTTACTGGGCAGCAGCTGCTGCAAGCACTGGGAGGTTTGTTCTCCGGCCGATTGATATGATATGTGGATAAGTTGAGTGTAAAACCTAGGGGCATGTGACAAAGGATCTAAAGCAGCGATTCCCAAATGCTGACCTTCCAGATATTTTGGACTTCAGCTCCCAGAATCCCAGACCATTGGCTAAGTTGGCTGAGGCTTCCGGGAGCTGAAGTCCAAAACACCCAGAGAGCTAGAGTTTGGGAATTGCTGATCTAAAGGATGAACCAAAAGAAAATGTTGCCAAAGAACTTACAAAATCCCAGCAGACATAACTGTTTGAGTTCAGTTTTGGGGATCAACATTTGAGCTAAAAATTCTAGATTTATACCTTAGTATAGTATACATGAGGTCGACTTATAGTCGGATATATATATATATATATATATGGTATATCACTATATATGCATAGCTCACGCTTGTATTCAGTGTGCTTCTTCTCCTCCTCTTTTTCCTTTCTCTTTCTTTCATTCTCTCTGTGTCCAAGTGACACCAGATTGTGGTCAAGATGGAGAAAGTCATCCCTCTTCTAAGCCAGGCCAATCCAAGTTTGTCTGGCTGTGGATTCAAGGTGGTGGGCATGATAATGATGCCGCCGTCTCACGGCTTCTCTCCATAGAAACTAACCCGTGATCACAAGCATTACCATCACACCACATCTAGCATGTTCCGGTGGTGCATGTGGCGGCGGCTGTTCTTCTGCTCAGCCGTTTATAAATCACGGCGTCACTCTGCCTGCGTTTCCGCATTTAACGTGCCTTAGTCTGTGATCCTTAAAAGCTGAAATTAATGACAACCTTGCTGCTGCTCATTAATAATTGCTTCGTTACTGTACACAATCGCATCCTCATGACAATAACAGAGTTTGCCCGGGTATTTCTAATTATCTGGCATTTCAGATCCCTAATGGAGCCCCCCCAGAATTCTTGGCTGTGGAAAGATTGCGGGCACCGTCCGAATGACACAGCACAGAAACCTCTCCGCACTTCCTATAACAGAGTTTATTAATCATTCGGAGAAAGAGGAGAAATGGGGCATTAACTGGATGGGGGTAGGAGGTGGCGGAGTGCAGAGACAAAGACTTTACTCAGAGGTAAGTCCTAGGCTGTTGCCGCACTGCAGAATTAATGCAGTTTGACACCGCTTCTCTGCTTCTCGGCCCCCTGTCTCCCCGCCTTTGTCTCCAGCTTGCTTCAAATGCTGCAAAATGAGTTCAAAGTGTGTCCTCAAGTCGTTTCCGACTTATGGTGACCCTAGCATAGGATTTTCCTGATAAGTTTCTCCAGTGTGGGTTTGCCTTAGCATCCTCTGAGGAAGAGAAAAGCAGTTTTCACTGGATTAATTCAGCAGTGGAGAGAGGACAGAATCGTATTATTCCCAGTAGGTTATGGTAAAAGCAAACTGCTGCAACTTCCCCTAGTTCATCTGTTCTTTCTCATTGATGAACATCTTGAACCCACTTAGGCTGCATCTGCATTGCAGAAATAATGCACTTTGACATCACTTTAACTGTCATGGCTCCATCCTATGGGATTTGTAGTTTGTTGTGGCCCCAGAGCTCTCTGATAATGCCACAGCCTTGAACCACAGCAGTTAAAGTGGTGCCAAACTGTGTGATTTCTGCAGTGCAGATGAGCCCTTAGATGTTGCTTGGCCATCCCAATTTTCATCTGCGAAATATTGGTGTGTGATTATCATTTGTGCAATTGCTTGCCATTTCCGCTTCATTTGTGGAATGCTTTAAATGCTCTTTAATGCTGAAATCAGTCACCGTGTGATAAACTCCTAAGAATCCCATAGCACTGAGCTATGGCCATCAATGTGGTGTCAAACTGGATTATTGCTGCGGTGCAGATGCAGCCCTGGAAGACAAAAGGAGATAAAAGCGAGGAAGGGACCGTTTTATTCCACTGCCATCTGTTTTGTGCACCAAACTCTCTTGGAAGTATTTTATAGTTTATTTTTTCTTTATTTCAAGGGCTGATATCTTTATATGATGGGATTCAAGGTGGGTTAAAATAATTTAATAATTTAAGGAGTAGGAGGAGAAATTGCCAATTAAACAGGAAGAGGAGAAAGATCATGCAACGTCATTCTGCAAAATGATGGGCAGCCTTGCATTGCTCTGCTTTTTGGGGCATCCAGTGGCCATTGCGATAGTGGGACAACCTCCGAGTTCTCCCTCGGATACCTGGCAGGTGCTTTTGCATGTTGGCCCAAGAGTGTTGGGGGATTTTTTATTACAACGCTGAACACGCCAGGTGCCCCCTGGTCCTGGTGGAAAGGATAACAACAGTGTGAAGGGGGAGAAGAGTTGGAATTACAACCACCGACTCAGGTAATTAGCAAAATTCAGAGCACGCAGCTTTCAGCCTGCGCTGCTGGAACCTGTCACAAGGGAGCTGCTAATTAAGCCGGCTTTGGAGAGGGTTACAATCGCTGCCACAGCAGAACTGAAACACCGTCTGTACCTCCTTGGGGGCCGCTTCGTTCGCAGCATCTCTTTGTGTGAACTCCAAAATGCCATTCTGCTAACGCAAGGAGGCTGAATGGCCACAACTGTTAAGAGACTGAGCTTCCTCCAAGCCACCAGGAGTCCCTTGATGCTTGGAAAATAATCTGGAAGAGACCCCAAGGGCCATCCAGTCCAACCCCATTCTGCCATGCAGGGACTCTCAATCAAAGCATCTCTGACAGATGGCCCTCCTGCCTCTGTTTAATGATCTCCAAAGAAGGTCTTGGATATTCCTATAGAGATGTTCTCTCAGGTAAAAAGACGTTTTTTTATTTGCAATTTCTCCACATTCACAGTAATCCTTTGCCCCTAAGCCCAGCGAATGTGGAGGACCACTGTGCAGAACGTCTTGCCTAAAAATGCAGTGATGTAAATAAAGCTTCCTTGTGCAGAAGCAGTATACCTGTGAATTGCAGTCATGGGGCGGTGAGCAAACAATAGAAAAGGACCTCTTGGCTCCCACTGTGTCTTGCTTTTGGGCTTCCCAAGTGTGTCTTTGGAAGGCAGAAACATAGACCAGGCTTGGAAGCTTGTCTGATCCAACGTGGAGCTCCTGACATTTTAAAACCAGGAATCCCAAAGATGCTCTTGGGATGCTCCAAGATGATGCTCTCCACATTGGTAGGTTTTTGGGTTTTTTAGCCTTCTATTGTGACTTGTCCAATAGAGGGAGGGAAAAAGTGAACCAACGAGTGCATTATTTTTCCGTCTTGGTGCTCAGCGTCTGTTTGTCTAATCGAGAGAAAGAGGCTGGGAAATCAACCACGGTTGACGCACACATTTTATTTAACTTTTCCTCTGTCAAAAGGAGTTTAAATGTGTAATGAACAGGCCGGGGTGATTTGAAATATAATCCCATTACTCTGATGAGATTACCAAGGCTAGGAGAGTTCACAAATCATGCTTAGGGCTTTTTATAGCCAACATCACCCTGTTGAGATTTTTACATTTAAAGCCAGAGGTGTGCAGAGAGAATAAAACATGACAGAGCCTCCGTTCTTACCATTCCCTTTGCCCATTGCAGAGGAAGAGGCTGAGAAGCAATGGTGCCCATATCAGGGGGGCAGTGAATCCGTGCCAGGCTTTGGCTAGCTTTAAAGAAGCTGTCCAAAGTCCTGGAACTACTTAGGAATAAAGTTCCTATTCCTAGCATTCACCATCCCACTGACATGGGAGACGCCAACAGCCATTGCGTGCCTTTATGATGCTGTATTTGAAATGGCCCTAGTGAGAAGGAGGATATTTGGGAACCACCAATGAGTTTTTGTAAAGAAAAATGGTCATAAATATTAACAACAACAACAACACGGATTTTAGAGATCAAAAAACAATATAGGTATATCAATAAGCAGAAGCAGCGGCATAGAGAAAGCAGAGAGAAATAAAGGAAAATAACAAGAGTTTAAAATGTTTTTAGATGAAGGTGATAGGAGAAAATAGTATCTTAAAGCAGAAATCAAAGCAAAGCAAAGGAGCCTAGAGCAAAACCAAGTCCCAAGTATGCCTGTTGACAAAAAATGTAGAGCCAGAGAGTGTCACTCCTTGGCTCTTATAATGCATCTGTGTGTGTGTGTGTGTGTGTTTTATTGCAGTAGTTTTTGAACCAGCTTCTGGGGAATCTGTTGGATTGCCTCCCAGAAGCATGAAATGCTCTTCGATAGGAAGTTTAGCAATGGCAGACACACTTATGACAAATCCAATTGCTCAAGACTACTCACCTTCCTTACCAAGTATATGTTTGGAGAGCTGAATGGGAATCAGTATGTGTTTGGAGATCATCTCGATTCACACATGGCAGGAAAAATCTGGCCACCCGTGTCCTGTCAAAACAAACAGAATCACAAACTCATCTGCAATGAGGAAGACAGAGGGACTTCCATCCCAGGTGGCTCTCAACAAACAAAGCTGTTGTGGAGTGGAGATTTCCCCAAGGCAGAGAAGTTTTGAGAGATGCAGCTCCTTTTTCATCCCCTGTGAGTCCCTCTCCTTCCTTTTTTTGCACATCGTAAAGAAAGCCCCACCTGCTTGGAGTAGGCAGAGGCCATGAAGATGGCCACGCGGCATCGGAGCTGATGATTTAAGTGGCATTAATTTTAGCCGAAGCTCCCTCCTGAAATGTAGCAACAACTCCAGGAGGCAGATTCCTCTGGAAATTCATGGTTCCATTACAGACGTGTCTCTGTGAATAACTGCCCCCATTAATCTTTGCGGGCTGCACCCAAGCAGTGCCTTAATGAGGTTCCTTTCTCCGGTTTCTTCCAGAGGTTGGGCTCAAGAGCCTCGGTTTTGCCCGCATCCCGGGCCCTAAAGTGCTCTCAACTTTATCCTTTCAAGGGTAAGGCCAGGAGGAAACCAAATTTCTACCATAATCTCATACCCTCAAACATTTCACAGTTGAAAACATCGGGACATCAGAATATGGTCAAGAAAGCAAAAGTTCTTAATGAAGAACACACAAGCAAGGAGATGCTGCAGCTGTTTGCTTGTGCCTGAGCTTACTGAGAAGGGCAAAAATTATGCTCCTCTCCTCTCTTCCTTGCTGGATTGAGTGCAAACTACTTTTCCACTTAGCTGAGAACACAAGAGGAAAGTGGGCACAGGAGAGAGAACATGGGATATTTTAAAGACAGCTGAAAAAGTGGGATAACAGAGGGATGACAAACTCTACCAAATTGGGCCAGCGTGGTGTAGTGGTTTGAGTGTTGGACTAGGACTTGAACCAGGTTTCAAATCCCGACTCGGCCATAGAAACCCTCTCGGTATCATTGGGCAAGTCACAAGCTCTCAGCCTCAGGGGAAGGCAATGGCAAACCTCCTCTGAACAAATCGTGCCAAGAAAATCCCATGATAGGCTTGCCTTAGGATCGCTATAAGTTCGAAATGACTTGAAGGTACACAACAAACTCACCATCCTCCCAATTTCATGTGGAGATGAGCCCGGGGATCTCTCCTCTGGTAATAGAGATCTTCTCTCCATGCAAAACTTCCATAGTTTCTGAAGACATTGGGTGTTGTGGGAACAAACAACTTAACCAAAACACCCCTACTGCCCAACCACAAGAAATCTACAAATGGTCGATATGTTGCCCAGGAAAAGACAATAACTGCCCTGAAATGAACACAAGCCACATATGGAAACCTGAGTTGGGCATAAGGATACCACAACAATTTCCCCACCTGCGATAGCGGTACCACAAGAACCAGAGCATGGAATTAGTCCTTGCGAAAGAGTACAACTGGTTTATTAGTAGTAAAAATGGATACATTTGTCCTACAAGTTTTGTCTATTTCTTTTTTTTTAAAGAAATCTGATCTGAGTCACAAGCGATACGGTTGTGGGTGTATCTTTTTCTGTGTGTGCATGTGTGTCGAGTGTGTTAACAGGTGGAGGCCTCAGTCCCCTTTGAACCTGTGGACTTTTTACGGATCGCTTGGCCAGCCTGTGGCGGCTTTCCTTACAACGGTACTTTTATAGAGAGTTCTAGAAAAAAACAAAACAAACAAGTTGTCAAGCCTAGAGGGGCCTCTCCGCTGCCCCAGCCCAAGGCCTTGAATGCCCAGCGGCCCTCTTCGGGATTGATATGGCTCTTTGTTTCCGTCAAAGGGCAATGCCCGTGGCCAAATGTGGCCTCATCATGCCGACCTATAAAAGAACAATTTCTGGCCTGGTTGGCCACTGGCCGTTTTAGTAACCAGAACTCATCAGTCCCCACCAGGCTTCTGGGGGGCATCTGCCATTTTGTTCTTAGCAGGCAGCGTCTCTTCCGTTTGATTCCAGACCAGCCTAAGATTTCACTGCTGTCCTGATTTCTTCTCCTTCTGGAAGCTAAAGCTGGTCCTTCGACTCAGTTTCCGTTGCTTCTGAGCCAAGTAATCGGCTCGGGCTGTACTGGCGCGGGACTCCAGGATATAGTTCATCTAAAGAGGGACAGAGAAAGATGAGACCCAAGTCTAAACACAAAATCCATTTATGTTTCACATATACCTTATAAACATGGTAATGGAAGGTAATTTTACACACAATTTTCAATAACTGAGTGCATGAAACATTAGTATACACTGAACTACCAGAGAGTGAAAGTGTCACTATCTCAGCCACCCAGGAAAAAAGGTTTGGTTCTTGGAGCATTTTGGATTTCTGAATTCTGGATAAGAGAGACTCAACTTGTATGTGGAGATGTGGAGAGCCAGTGACATAGTGGTTTGAGTGTTGGGCTGCAGCTCTTGGAACCTCAAGTTTGAATCCCTGAATGGGAAACCCACTGGATAACCCTGTGCAAGTCACGCTTTCTTAGCCTCAGAGGTATGCAACGGCAAACCCTCTCTGAACAAACCTTGTCAAGAAAACCCCATGATAGCTTTGCCTTAGGGTTGACATAGGTCAGAAACAACTTGAAAGCACACAAAAACATGGAAGTTACAGTTTTAAGAGAAGCATTTAGAATTCGCAGACAGAGAGCTCTAGTAACTCACCAAACTACAATCCCCACGATTCCAGAGGATGTTGCCATGGTAGCTAAAGTGGAATATAGTGCTATTAGTTGTGTAGTGTGGATGGTTAACTTTTCAGCATGCCTTTTAACGGTATGAAGTTGACCCCCTGTTCTTCAAGATCTAGAAAACTGGCACTGAGTTTGACAAATACTCAGCAAGATGCTGCTCTGCTGCTCCATTAGCAATTTACCAGAAATTGTAGACTTTGCCACACTTTCATTTGTTGAAGTTTGCACTCTCCACCCTTCGCATGCATCCTGTGTGTTTTGGCACGTGCTACTCGATGAAGGCATTTTAAAATGATATTTAACAAGCCAGCTCTTCCTTCAGATTTATTATCTCCTAGCACTTGGGCAATAATCACATAGATAATTTTAATGGAAGGTTAATGCAAAAATCAAAAGATAAAGACACCCTTTGCTCCGCCATTAGCTGGCTAATACGCTGTGGCATAAAATCTTGCCCAATTTTATGCACTGCGAGGTGTTGCTCTTGTGTTACCGATTACGGCTGGAGGCAGGAGGAGGAATACACGTGGGGAGGTTTCGCAGTCAGTAACATCTCAAAACCTTTGTTTCTCTATCACATAAAGAACCTAATTTTCAAAGGATGACTCAATCCTCATCTTGTCTTCCACAGAAACAAAAGGATTAATAGGTAAATTTAGAAACCAACAAGCCAAACTTGTACCAAACACCCAAATCAGGTGTATGTATATATGTGTGTGCTTGGGTATATCTATATCTATCTGTATGTACATAGCAAGACTCAGCATGTTCAGTGGTTTGAGTGTTGGATTACAGCTCTGGAAACCTGGGTTTGAATTCTGTCTCAGCCATGTAAACTCACTGGTTGACCCTGGGTAAGTCACACTATCTCAGCTTCAGAGGATGGCAATGGCAAACCCTCTCTGAACAAACCTTGCCAAGAAAATACCATTATAGGTTTGCTTTAGGATCATCCTAACTTGGAAATGATTACAAGCACAAACAACAACAACACCAACACCACACACAGATACCAAATATATATATATAACCAACTATAGATATGCTTTGTCTTTCTGGCATATGACTTGGCTCGCTTGCAGAAGGTGTCTTTTCAGCACAGCTGAAAGGAGGTATTTGCAACAGATGGGGTATGGAGGAGGCAGTTGGAGGAAGGCGTTGCAGACTTGACGGGGGCTGCTCTAACTTGGGGCAAAAGGTATCCGAAAACTGCACCAAAAAAAATAAATCTGGGGGATTGGCAGGGAATACCCTCCAACATTTCACAGATGAAAACCAACACATATGAAAACCAACACATAGGAGCCCTGGTGGCGCAGTGGTTAAATGCCTGTACTGCAGCCATTCACTTGAAACCACAAGGTTGCGAGTTTAAGACCAGCAAAAGGGCCCAAGCTCGACTCAGGCTTGCATCCTTCCGAGGTCGCTATGATCTTTGGAATAGCGGTATATAAATAAAACAAATTATTATTATTATTAATATGTGACTGAATACTGCAAGTGTGGTCCAGGTGGCAAAAGGTACTAATGAAGAAGGACACAAAAGCTAGGAGAGGCTGCAGCAGTTTGCTTTTGCCTGATTCTACTGAGAAGGGCAAGACGCTGTTCCTTCTACTCCTCTCCTGCTTGCTGAATACATTGAGTACAAACTACTTTTGCACTTTGAACACAGTTTGCAGCAACTGAAAGCAAGCTAAAGATGAAGAGAGAAAGTGGGAGAAGGAGAAAGAAACTGGATAATTTTGAAAGCAGCTGAAAAAGTGGGATGACAGAGCATTAACCCTGCCATATTGGAACAATTGTCAGTTACGGAGCTTGTGCATAAATCCAACACAAGATGGATTGTCACCTCTTCTCCTCACCTGCTGTTATAAACCAAAGGGGTTCATTTGGCCATTTATGGTTCCAAAAATTGTATTGGAACCCCTCTGAAGGATGGAAGAATGTATGTTGAAAAATATAAAAGACTACCTCAGCTAAAGACAAAAGAGGGAGGCACACGTTGGCGATAGAAGATTTCTCTCTTTCTCTGCTTGGGTGGTGGGCGAGAGTTGAGATTCCTTAGCATATGTCAGTTACTGAGAACTTCCATAAGCTTTACATGGGGGAGAAAACCCGTTAAGGACTGGAAATGGCACATAAAGCTTATCACTCAAAAATTTTAAATTGCCATAAAAATAATAGATGGCAGAAAGTTACGGTTAACCTTCCAACAGCATTAGTACCTTTGTTTTGGAAAGTAAATCAGCCAGAGGTGTAGAGCAAACTGTATTTAGGTAGGAAAAAAAAGAGGACACTGCAGAAATCTTATTTTTAAAAAAGAGAGAGAATGTAAATATCTGAACGGAGGGATAGTGGGAGGGAGACCAGAGACCTGTGGATGGCAGGCATGAGAGCAAAGGAGGATAGCAGGGTTGAAAACATGGAAAGATCATTCTCTGTGATCTAAAAGCTAAAATCAAAAAGCTACCTCCTGAAAGTTATTCAAATGTCAAGAGCGGGCTTCACACTTTTAATGGAATGCTCCTGAAATCTTCTGAGTAAGATGAACGGTAGCAATAAAAGCCAGGCAGCAGCGCAGTGGGATGCATGTTTAAATATTCCTCTCTCTCTGTTTGAAGAACGTTCCCATTTGTTAAATCCTTCACAAAGAGCCACTGCTCAGCCAAAGCCAGGACCGAGTTGGACGTCCCTTCCTTCCTTGCGCTGCTGCTTTGGTTGGTGTGAGCGGGAGGGGATCCCCATCTCCAATGAAATGGAGGAATGGTTTCCAGCAAGAATGACATGATGCCTGACCGTGTGACGATGCACGCCGCCAGAGGCAGACGGACAGCACATAGATTGGAAAATCTGGGTACATAACAGAGTGCATCAGAGGAATATTGGACCTATCTATACCTGTCAACACAGTGACAGTCCATCAGCAGTGCATGGGTGCTTGCTGCCTTTCTTCTCCTCTCCCCTCCCCCATTGCCTTCTAGGAGACTGAGATGTCCGAACATACAAAAGCCACAAGTGTCTGGAGCAGTGACAGGTACCAACAGCTACTACAAGCACACATGACCAAGGCGTCCCTTCCATTCATTTCTTTAATCCTGTTTCCTGGGCCAACAGAGTGCTACCAGAAATCTTGATCAACAAACCACTTGGAGCAATTCTCACCTCTACCAAGAACAGGTCTCTTGTAAAGCTACTTACTGGCAACAGCTACTCCTGTTGTGTGCCTTCAAGTCATTTCCAACTTATGATGATCCTAAGGTGAACCTACTGTGGGGTTTTCTTGGCAAGATTTGTTCAGAAGATTTGTTTCTTCTGTGGCAGAGTGTGTGTGACTCGCCCAACATCACCCTATGGCTGAGCAGGGGATTCAAACACTGACTTTCCAGGGTCCTAAATCCAACATTCAGAGTACTATACCACACACATCTCTTCAGTGCAACTCCTGTGTGAGTGTGTGAGTGTGTGTGTGGTGTGTGTGAGAGTATGTGTATGTGCCTACAAGTCAACAGTTGACATATGGAGACCCCATGAATTTCATAGGGTTTTCTTAGGTAAGGGAGACTCAGAGGTGGTTTTGCCAGTTCCTTCCTCTGAAATATAGTCTATAGCACTTGGTATTCCTTGACAGTCTCTCATCCAAGTATTAATCAGGGCTGATCCTGCTTAGCTTCCAAGATCAGGCAGGATTTGGTGCCTTTAGGTATTTAGGCCCAGTAATAATCACACCCAACAATTCACAGCATAAGCAAACAGTGGGCTTCCATGGCCAAGCAGGGATTTGAACCCTGGCCTCCCATATCCTAGTCCAACAATCAAACCACTACATCACATCGGCTCTCATGGCCCTGGCTACTGGCTCTTACCTTGCCATTTGAAACCAGCCCGTTCCTTTGTATTGCAACAGGTATACGCTCATTAAAAATATGTTGTTGCTGAAAAAAGAACAGGGAATTCCCACCCCCCTCTGCCTATTGTGAGGACTGTAGTTTTGATCAAAGGGAAACAGGAAACCTGAGGTGGGTGGCAGATGATGCCCTTATCCCTGCTAATCCTCGCTTCAACCCTGGCTCCCTCCAACACAACACCACTTGTCAATCTCTTGGGAATCTTTCCTCTCCCCGTCTCCGATCTGTCAGCCTCACATTCCCATTTTGGACACCACCTACCTTCAGCACAATCTCGTTGACGGTCGCAGCATCCGACTCGAAGTAGAGATGTTTGTAGTCATGGTTGCTTAGATATGTGAGTTTAAATATCGCATGACCTGTAAGGATTGAGAGAGAAAGAGAGAGGGAGGGAAGAAAGGAAAACATGAGGATTAAGGAGACAAAATGAGCAGCTCCTCCTCAAAGAAATAAAGGTGTTTAACTCGGTTCCCACCCCTGCAGAGTTAGAAGAGGAGATTTGATCAAGTCAGATTTATGCATTTCAAACCCTGTCCCCATTTCAATGGGGGAAATTTAAGCACAGGCTTAACTTATCACAGAAATGAATAAAATTTAAAATGAGTGTATTTTATATGCCTGAAAAGAACATATAGTGTAAGAAGGAGTTGCCCTCAGTTGTTGCTCACTCTGTTTCAAGTCACAATCCTGGGCCTTTCAGTTCAAAGAAGGCAACTGAAAAGCATCAGCAGCCCATACAGAGAGGCAGCAGTCAGGCTCCTTTGGAAAGGTAGCTAACTCTGCTGTGCCTTTGTGCTAAGCATGACTGAATGACCCATTCACACTTATTAAGTGCTTTTATCTTCTTCAATTGTATTCCATTTTTAAATAAATGATCTGTTTAAATTTTGTAATAGTTTAATTTCATTTTAATTGCCACTTCTGTAGGTTTAATTATACTGTGCTTTCAGATTGTAAGTGCTCTGAGTCCTAATTTTGAAAAAAAGCAGGATACAAACAACAACAACATCAACAAAGAAGGGGCAGAATTTCATTCTCTTGGGGGCTAGTGATTCCTCCAGAGCTTCAGCAAACAGATTCCACTCTGAAATCCCCAAGGAGATGATGGAGTGGCCTCTGAGACATTGTTTTAGCCTAATTTATAACAACCACAACAATATCGTGACAAAATGTAGGCTCGTGACTCCAACATGGTCATATTTTTCTTCCTCCTGTATGATATTTAACACTGGTGAAGAAGCCAATGGCACTTTGAAAGCTTGCAACGTATATTTTGTGCATGTCGGCTGCTCCAATAAAGGTATGCTTTGTCCATTTTGGATGTTATTGTACTACCTAGAAACATTTAGAATAAAAGAGATGGGGAGAGATATGTGTGTTGTCTTGAGATCCTTAGAAGAAGGTATTGTGTGTGGGAATATAAAGGTAATATAAATGGAAGCTCTTCCATTCTTCTGAGCATGAAAGAGTCCCTTCTCCCAACAAAGCTCTCTGTTTTCTCTTGTGGCCCACTCCTGTTCCCAGTTGGGTGCAATTTGGGAACGATCAGTCTAAAACTTTCAGCACAAGCTCGTGGGCACGACAGGAGGGGGGAAGGAGGAAAGAACACACAGATGGCGATCTTAGCATACCATCGGCAGAACAGACGGCGAGAGGGAGCCTGACAGCCTTCCCGTGTCATTTCAATTTCAGGCGAGGGGTGGCTTATCGCAAAGGATGAACTCCTTTCAAGGAAAGTTCACTCCCCATCCCCACCGCATCTCCCCCAGGGGGGAACATGTAAATAGCCGTCACACAGCGAGCTGGGTGCCAGCCGGCCCTCCTAGACTAGATTGCTGCTTAAATGCCCCAGTTAGAATGTCACCCCTGCTGCAACTCAGCAGAAGCCTTTCTTTTTTTGGAAATCACATTTGTCTTCCCAGTTTGTATTGCAGGGTGATAATAATGTGCTACCTCACTGAGTCTTGCTAAAAGCCAAGGTAACTAAAGTGAGGCTGTCATACTTTGGGCATGCAGCTTGAGTCTCCTTTATTTGAAATGCTTGGGAACAGAAGTGTTTTGGATTTTGGATTTCATAGAATTATAGAGTTGGAAGAGACCACAAGGATGATGGTGTTACTTTCTCAGCCACGCATGAAAAATGGTTCTGGTTGTTGGAATATTTTGGAATTCTAGATAAGGAAGACTCAACCTTCACACTTCCTCCAGAATTCATCCAGTCCAACCCCCTTCTGCCATGCAGGAACACACTATCAAAACAGCCTTGACAGATGGGTGCCCAGCCTCTGTTTAATTTTTTGAGCGCTTACAAAGTTTTCCCCATTGAAGGATTTGCATCAGTCTTTTCCAACTTAGGGTATTCCTGAGGCCCATTCACACAACACAACTGTAGTGCTACAGGTTGAGTCTCCCATATCCAAAATGCTTGGGACCAGATGATACTTTGGAGATGGGGCCCAAGACTGAATGTGAAATTCATTTATATTTGACATATATAATCTTGTGCATGAAACAAAGTTTGTGCACACAATGAACCAGTAGAAAGTGAAGGTGTTGCGTTCTTAACCACACATGAAACATGCTTTTGGTTATTGGAGTATTTTGGATTTTGGAATTCCAGATAAGGGAGACTCAGCCTTCAAACTTCTTCCAAAATTAATCCAGGGATGATTTTTTCTTTCACCAGCTTCCACTTTTCTAATAAATTCCATTTTGGTGGTGGCCAAAGTTATAGATTTACCATTATCTGTGGGTAGCTGGTGAGGCAGGTCTGTCTGCGCTCCCACTTTCTGACTGTTTTGTTGTTCACACCAGCATTACTGTGAAATCTATTGTCATATTATGAAAGTTGTGTGCCACAGACAGGACTACTGAGAAATGCCCCTTTCATTGGTACACTTTTCACACCCCAAAACCGAAAGTCTCCAACCAGTGCCATATTATGGAAATCACAACTTCCTTGTCTATGGCCTCCATAGCTTGCTTAATAAAGCAGCCCTGTGTCAAAATGTCCTCAATCACTATCATCAGGAACCCTCCTGCCCCAAAACAATCCATATCTCCAGGCCAAATGGAGATATTCTCAACTATTGCTGCAACTTTTTCATAGACCACAGTTTGGGAAACTGCCATAAATGTTCCACCCTAAAAGCTTCTACAAATGCTAAAAGTCCTTTGTTCCGATGAAAATTCATCTACAGTATTGGCAATTAAGATTTAACACATTCGCTTGTTCTCACCATTTTCATTTTAATGCATTCAGTCCAAAGGTCCGACTTAACTCATCTACAGAAATAACAGCATCAGTTTAATGGAGATTTATCCACTTTTCCCGGAGGGGACTGGATTTGAAATCTTATTTACAGTAGCTAATTCTCCAGATCTCCCAAAATAAACTGATATACGGCTGGCAAACCAGAGACCTCGGTATTTCATCACAGCACATTAATTAAAGCTATTATCCCATGCTAATCAGGAATTATGAATTCGCTATCGAAAAATTTGGCCAATGATCAAAAACCAAACTTTAAATCACGGAAGCAAAAGAACTATGGGGCTCTATTAAAGGAGCAATAATTCTCAACTTGGAAGCTAATACTTTGAAGATCTGTGGGTCTCCACCACTGCAGACTATAACTATTTCAAACCATCATTTTGTTCATAGTCAATGTGGCCAATTTGTGGGGTTGTGGCAACTTTTTGGTGAAGATCTCCTCTGGGTTGGTTCTTTGAAAACAAAGTCTTTGACTTCAGTGACTTCAGTCTTGACTTCAGTGACTACTGAAAGACTTTGTGTTTGTTTTCGAAGAACCAACTTAGAGGTGATCTTCACCAGAGAGTTGCCACAACCCCACAAAATTGGCCACATTGACTTGAAGGCACACGTGCAAACATTTATCATCTATCTTCCATGCCACCCCACTTAGGTAGGTCACACATGCACAGAAAAGTGGTTCTTTTTTTAGAAACGTTCCATGTCCACAGCTGTGTTAATTCAGCCTTGAATACTAGCTAAAGTGACTGGGATTTAGGGAATAGCCATCCAAATCATTTGGGCGAGCAGAGTTTTAAAAGCAAGGCGCTAGAACAGAGTCTGGTTCTCACATTGTGTAGGAGCAACAATCAAGGTCCATTTCCTGGAAGGAAAAACAAAGGAAAGAGCACAAGAGGCCACATCAATCCTGTGTTTTACTGGAAGAATGAGACAATCCTCTTTTAGATGCCTTAGAATCACAAAACCATACAGTTGGAATCACAAAACCATAGAGTTGGCCATTGACATCAAACCTCTGCTCAGTGCAGGAGGTGCGGCGAGAACATCTCAAGCAGGTAACTGTCTGGTCTCCTTCTGGAGGCATCACCCAATTTCTCTAGGATATTGATTCCACTGCAGAACTAACTGGTCCCATGCCCTGGAATTCATTTATTTGAGAATAATACAAATTATTTTTGCTACCTGGACACTCTTGAGTACTACAAGAACTGGGTCGAAGGAGAGTGGGAACTCAAGGGAGGCAGTTCAATTGCCAGATTGGGTTTCAAAGGCTGCCAGCTCCTGACCCTCACATTACAGGCTTGCTGTTAGCTTGGAGCCCTTGCTTAGCCTCCTGCCGCTGGCCCTTCTCTTTTTTAAATCTGGTGATTTATCTCGTCTCTTCTGCTCTGGTATTTCACAGCTGACAGAAGCAGAAAGCGGAACTTTATTTCAAATTCGTATTTTTCACTTTTGAAGGAGTCAGCCCTTTTCAGTGGCCGTTTCAGAGTCAGAGATGTCAATACTGCTTATTGCGCGGAGAGTAACAGGAGGCAGGAGGTCCAATCTATCATGGAAGACTTATCTTCCTAGGTGCGCCCAGAGTCCCTTCTTAGGGAGTGAGATCTGTCTTCTGCATCTCGCTTCTACCCGAAATCTTTGCTGGGTTTGAAAAACAAAC
>NC_056528.1:17590334-17673609 GCF_019175285.1 Sceloporus undulatus | reverse complement strand
AAACCTCAAGGTATTTAAAAGTATCTTTCAAAATGGAATGAAAACTCAACGGCTGAACCTACTGAAGACCCACTCACTGTGGCCAGAGTGAAGAGCAGAGAAATGCAATGGAGTATATATATGCCTTGAGATCTTCCCACAGCCATTTCTGAGGTCTTCTTTTGACCCTACAAATTCTTTGCCTATCAAGTGGCAGTGAGTTTCAAAGACCAGATAGATCCTGACTGCAGGGCCATTTCATTTTCTGTGGTGTATTTATTTCAGTGAATGCTTCTTGTCAGGAACCTGTGGATCCAAAAACTGGAGCCTTCATATTACTGCTCACAAAAAGCCATCTCTTTATAAAAGAATGTGATTTTTCTACAGAGAACAGATCTCATCAAGAGCTGTGGATTATGAGACTTAAATGAAGCCTCCATAGAATGTAGCAGTGTATCTTATCAAGCCTAGGGACAAAATAATGGTGCCTACGTGCCTGCTTTTCTAATGCAATTGTCTGGGAGCTGCTTAGAAGTAAGAAGGCAGATTATGGTTTGATCCTGCCAAGCAGTCCGCATGTGTCTAAGAACCACGTTGTGGTTTCACACAAAACAGAAAATTTCACCACTGTAAACTTTAAAAAGGACCTTGATCTGTTGTTCAACCCTCCCTGAGAATCAGAAAGAGTTAAACAGAAACAGAACAGCCACCTATATATCTGTCTCCATGCACGTAAAAGCTACATTTCTCAACCTTGTTGATTTATTTAAAACACTGAAAACAGAATTAATGAGAAGAGATGCTCCGTTTCTCAGGGAGGGAAAGCAGGGAGATGGTTTTAACGGACTGAGATGAGGCTGGGGAATTTGGCCAGATGTTCTACCAGGATCTGAGCAATTGTGAGATGGAAGGAAAAGGGATTCCTGATATTAAGGGGAACTCTCAGCTTATTAAAGGTAACATGAATTGCTGCAGGTGCAGCTACAGTTTTGTACAGAGCTGCTGTTTGCTGAATGAAATTCCCTCTATGAAGCTGGAGAGGGAAGCAAAGGACCATATGGGTGGATAAGGTGCAATTGCAACCAGGCCAGGTGAGGATTTGTAGCACCACTGGGCTGCTGGCTAGCAGATAAGAACAACAGAAGACACATGCCTAAAGAAGAGTCTAGTTCAATCCATGGCATCTTCAGAGGAAAACAAAACCAGGTAGCAGCTTATAGAGGGCCAGTGTGGTGTAGCAGGGTCTAGCATTGGATTGTGGTTCCAGAGACCAGTGTCCGATTCCCTACTTGGCCATTTCAGAATTCGGAATGGGCCATTCCAGAATTTCCTAATACTATTTGCAGTCTGGGACTTACCCTGTGCAACAGTTCTTTCCGCTTTCTCTCTTTTTTTACCGCTATATACTGTGTAAAAAGAAAAAGAATGGGGCAAAACAACAACAGCCCTGTGCAACATTTGCTGTTGTTGGTGACCTTAAGGTGCCACCCAAGATGTCGAACTCTAACCCCCTCCAGATAGATCCATCACTTTGGATAGCTCATTTAAAGTTTAGGGTGAAACCAAGAGGGTGTGATAACAAATTTCCCTTGTGTTTTGTTTGTGCAGAAAACAGCTTTTTCAGCATAGAAAACACACTGTTCCCTACACAAAATATACTGGGGTTTTTTGTTTTTGTTTTGCACAAAAAAATTCACACCCCAATTTTGCACAGAATAAGGAACCGTGGAGGTTTTCATCAATCTAGGATTATCCACTCCAGGTTTTCCCAAAAACTGAGAAACACATTTTTTTTACCATCTTCCAAACATTTTTTAACATTCTTGCCATCCTTAATTTAAAGCTGGAGAAACAAGACTTCACAATCCTCTTATCTACTGTTTGGACCACTTTTCCCCAGACAGAGGCAAAGGTCAAGAGAATCTAGCACTCTTTAAAATAAAATGCCGAGAGGATCTGCTGTTCTCAGAAAATTCACATCTCTTTTAAAGCCCTACTTCATTCCATTAAAAAGGAAAATGACAAGCATAATGCTTTGGATTATCCTAGGATCCAATCTGTTTTACCTTTTTAGCTGATTTTTGTCCTTTTGTGTGGATGTCATTTGTTACTTTACTCAGTCACAGCCAAAACTTGTGATTTAAATAGCCATTTTCCGGAGACTGATCTGTATTCCCTTTGACATTTTCCATCAGTGGTTTACCACATGAAGCTAAGATCAGCCCTCCTGTTCCCCAGAGCACAAAAGTACCTGGGATTAGAACCCAGGACTTGACACCCAACCTGAAAATCAGACTCTTTAACCCAGAAGGGCTGATCCCACGGTCAGCCTCCAATGATAAGCACCACGGATACCCCAAATGAGAAGCTACTTTTCCATTGGAGGGATGGAAATGGAGACAGTGGCCTCTCCTGCCCAAATACCCATGGCTCTTGGTCCTTTCTAGGCTGCCCCCATTCTTTGCAAGACCTCCCTCCCCTTTTTGGAAGAGATGATAAATAAATCAAATTGCGCTAAGCAGCCTTTCCACAGTTGCGATAGGCTCCTTCCCAGCGTCTGCACCTCATCAATCACGCCATTGTCTGCTTGAGAGCCGAGCCTTGTAAATGTCATATCCACTCAAGCCCAAGGAGAAGAGAATCCAAACGCAGCAAAGGAGTTTTAATTGGATAGTGTAATTAAACTTGGGAGGGGGGAAGAAAGACCCAGTGAGCTGCTTTTGACAGGATAGATGGAGCCCCGCTTTTAATAGGGCTACAAAACATATTTGTTAAAGAGAGGAGGCAATGAATGGTCTCTTCCCGGTGGTGCTCAAGCACTCTGCATAGATGCAGAAAGGCAGTTTTGGAATGGAAGCATTTATCAGGGGGAAGATTTGAACCAACCCGATTTGCACTTCCCAAATAAGAGAACCGGAAGGTGAATAAACTGTGGTTTTTGCACACCTGTGAATTTTTCCTGCTATTTTCCAATGCATGTATTGGAAAAAAAGAACACAAAAAGACACATGCTAGGACCCAGTGCATCACCAGGAAAATGGTGTACTAAACTCCATGTGTAAATTCACAGGTATATTCCCACAGCCACTGTGAAAACTACAAACAAATATGGAAACGGGACAGAATGAACATGTGGTGAAAAAGAAATGCCTATATACAAGTACGTTATTGAAAGTGAAACAGTTCTGTCCACTCCAGCATCTAATAAATTGAGGTGAATTTCTTTGGAGGGGTACGGACAGGAGGGTGGTTGCATCTTCTAAACCCAGAGTTGTCATTTGATGCAAAGAACACAGCTATGGGTGGCTGGAGGAAGGCTTCTTTTTTTAGACTGCTGGGAAATTTCCACTCCCCAAAATGAAGGACGTGCCCACAGTTCAAGATTGAATAGATCTAGATGTCCAGGGCCACACACTCCTATCTTTGTGTCTTGATATTAATCCTTTTTAAAGAACGCCTGAATAGCGCTTACATCTTCCCTCTTCCGTGATCAAATCTTTTGAAGAGCACAATGGTGGAATACCATGGTGACACATTTAGGAGGATTAAGTTGAAATGGTCAAGTCCTGTGGAGGGAGCACAGACTACTGGGAATCCCTGCTAAGATGCTGATGTTACAAATGTTCGCTCTTTAGCAGTTGGGCCGTTACACAGCTGCTAATCCCTTAACACAGCTCTGGTGTCTGGCAACAGTACAGGGAGCGTACATGCATTCTGAGAGGCCTGTTCTTTTATTCACATCATGCATGTTGAAGTGCATGTCTAAACACCGAACAGAGTGGAGGAGATCCTGTTTCCTCGAGTATTATTAATCGTATTTACATTTCAACCCTACTGCAGTCTCCCATGAATTTCCTGGTGATGTACACAACTTCCCTTTTCATCCTAATTGTGGAGGTGGGTTAGGCCAAGAAGTGGACCACAGACACCCAATGAGCTTCACGGCCGAGCAATTGATGGGTTTTGGCTTACAACTCCCATTAGCTCCCCTCCCAATATGGTCAATGGCAAGGGACTGTGAGACCTTTAAGACAAAACATCTGGTGAGTTGACAGTTCCTCAGGCCTGCTTTAAATTTCACCACCACATCAGCAATGTGGTCCAAAGGCAAATGTTGCCACCCCCATCCACAAGGGAAGCGCATCCAGGTCTGATCAGTACCTGGATAGAAGACAGTATGGGAATCCCAAATATATCACCTTAAACTCTATCATGGAAGAAATCCAGTTTTAACCTATTATGTTGGCTAGTTGCTGTAATAAATGGAAATGAATGAATATTTATTTTATTTCTGACACGTATAGTCCTGCCTTCCTATACCACTAGTCAAACTATAATCCAAAAAAGATATGGCAACAAATAACAACAAAGAAAGAAGGAAAAAACAAAATGCAAAATATGATCATTTTACAATTAACTGCAGAATAATTCAGTCATCCTGAGCGGGAGAGAAAAGCAGAAGTAAGTTCTTGTTTGTTATTAAGGACGTGGCAGCTCAAAAAGCTAAATGAAACAGAAAAGTCTTAGATGCCAAATACTGATAAGACTAAGTGGATTTCCAATGGGACAACACCCTCAATTCTGACTATTGTAATAGGAAAGGCTGCATTCTGAGTCCTATCTGCCATTCCTCTAAGAGGAGGGGAACTTGGACCAAGTCTCCTTGGTATGGACCTCAAGACTCAAGCAACTTTGTACAGAAGGAAGTGATTCTTGAGATAAACAAAGAATCAGGTATGTTCAAACCATCTTGGTGACTTTCAAAGTTGTGTTCTAACATGATCTGATTTGACTCATACTATACCCGAAGTGTACAATCCAGACATAGTCAAAGACCTTTAGCTCTAAAAGTCCAAATGTTTTGGGCTTCAAAAATCTGCCCCTTGAAACTACAAACATCCACACAAAGGAGGGCATCTGTGGAGTGTTAATTTGGCTATCACTTACAAGCCAGTCCGAATTCATTGCGGCAGAAAGCTATTTTCGTGCCAATGCCGAATTCAACGGGAAGGAAGACTGACTCGTGTAGGGACATCAATCAAAATGTCCGCTCTCCTGGCAGGTCTTGACAGTGAGGTGAGTTCAAAGGTTGGGGGGATAAAGAAAAAGGAGGAGGGGTACAGAAGGGAAAAAAAAAAAGCCTAGCACACTGGCTCAGTTCTAATATGCCCTCTCTGGAAGTCTTGCCGAAGTACCTGCTCGCCTGCCACCCCCCCTTCTGCATTAGGCAGCTTTCATTAATCTTCTTGCCATCTTCCTTAACTAGTCATGCAGAACCGCTCGATAGCAAGACATATAATGGGGAGGCCCTGTGCCTATTACCAGGTTAACATTCTGTTAAGCCCCAGCACAACAATGGAATGGGAATTGAAAGGAAATCTGCAAAACCCGCAAGCCGCAATGCTGGCAATTAAATTACCCGCTCGGAGCCACCGACTTAGGTTGCCCACTGAGGAAAGAAGGGCAATGGGAGAGTTGAAGGTAACTTGTTTAGCCAAGACAACCGATTCTACCATAGTCTTAACAAAAAAAACGACTGCTTTCCTTTTAAATAGTAAGGATTTAATTCACGAGATAGTGTTCCAAGTTACAAAAAAATGGATTCATGGACCATAGGGAGGAAAACGGTTAGCATGCTGGTTTTCTTCTTAATCTTTGCTACCAAGCTGGGAGTTTGTCAACCATGTCAGAAGTCAGTAGTCACCCTACTGTGTGGGGTCCCCCAGGCTGACAGATAGTTTTGAAGCTATCCAAGAAAGCAGTTTGGGAGGAATGCAAGAGGGAAGGGCGAACTGTAATGAGGAAGGACCTGGGGATGAAGGTATGATGAAGAATTCTCATGGATCTTTTATAATGTTCAAAGAGCACGAAGTTGGATAACCAGTCTACACAAATGAACAAGACTGCCTCCATGCTAACTGTCTGTTAGACAAGACTCAAAAAGTGACGGAAAGAGGAGAAGAAAAATAATCTCAAACTCTGATATTGATTCTTAAAGGTATTTAGTACATAGTCAGCTTGGAACAGAAACCACTGGGGAAGATAAGAGCCCAAAACAGCAGAACTGGTATCTCCGCCAAAGCTGATGGTATGACATTTCCCCCTCTGCTGTGATCAAGTGGACTGGCAGCTAAAAGATGAAGAGCCCTCAACCTGTAAGGTCCCAAAGAACCAGAACTGGAGAAGACTACTGGCATGGCTAAGGGGATTCTGGGAGTTGTAGTTCAAAAGTCACCTTCCTTGCAAAGGATCACTGAAGACAGTTATTGGAGCTCACAAGGACTTGGCCACCATAAGCAAAACCCATACTGTGCATCACTTGTAATCCTGGCATTGTTTTTTATATCATTTGTAATAAACACAGTCAGTTCATATCCAAAAGATGTGAGGATGCATACTAGTTTAGATAGATCTAACAGGGATCAGAACCCATGTGGTCTACTGATTTGAGTGTTGGACTAGGATCCCAGGAGACCATGTTTGACTTCTGCCTTGGCCATGGCAACCCACTGGTGACCTTGGACAAATTACACTCTCTCAACCCAAGAGGAAGGCAATGGCAAATCTCTAGGAACAAATGTTGCCAAGAAACCCCTGTGGCAGGTTTGCCTTAAGGTCACTGTAAGTGAGAAATGTCTTGGAGGCACACAGCAACAACAGGGAAGCAGACAGAAAAATGGAGGACTTATCAGTGCAGGCTATATGGAACCACCATGTTTAGGGACAGTGATCTGAACACTGGACTTTGGAGGGGGGAAAACAGCAGCCATGGCTACCTACATTCACTGCGGGAAGCCAGATGCTGGGTTTAGGCCACAGGTGAGGAACATCTAGCCCTGCAGATCTTCTAGATAACAACTCCCCACATTCATGCTCTTTGAGGAATTGGACGTCTCAACATCTGGAGGGCCACACGCTTCCCACCACTGACCTAGACAGATGTTTGATCTGATGCCAGGTTGTTTTAATGGTTTCATTTATGTTCTTACGGCATTCTCGATCTGAGCAGAAACAGACCACGCCGGATCTTCAGGTTCATGAAAGGGAAATAATGTTGGGGAGGGCTGACAGCAAAAACAGTTCACCCAAATGCATGACCAACACTGCAGACACTGGGCTAATCTGATCGCTCCGATCTATCATAGGAATGACGCCAACTGAGGGGCTGCCGGTCATGTCCTACCCATGGGGTTCTTTTTCTAAGACGGGCAACTGTCTCCCAGCCCATCTTCTTCTCAAACAATGTAAAGAGACATTAAGGGAATCAGATTTCCTTTAAATTACACTATTGCCAGAGGACATAATCGTATTAAGGTTATTACGTTGCTTCCTTAAGACTTTATATTACGTACGCTTAATTGAGATACAGGGCTCTTTTTTGGGCTATAAAAATGGCAGCTCCTTTATTAAGGCTTAAATCTCCCTTCTTAACGACAGGACGCTTCCCCTCAAGATTCAAAACCTGCAAAATCTTTTGTGATAATCAGATGGTGGCTGATTTAAACAAGCACTTTATAGATATGGTGTTTGCAAGTTTCTAATGGGGTTGGGGTTTTACAAGGAGGGCCCATTAGCACTTCTCCCAGAGTTCAAGCAGCTGGATTTATTTGGGAAATAAAGCGCCGGTGCTTAAGCCAGCCTAGTACAAATTCTCAGCCGTTCCTGAACAGTGAAAAAAGACTAATTAGAGGCAGAAATGACTCCAGCGGAACCGTGTTAAAACTTTCTTCATACTGAGTTTGCAAGGAAGGTTTAGAGAGATCTCTCTGAAGAACTGCCGTTAAGTATCTCACTGAAGGGTAAAGCAAACGGCAAGCCAGAAAACCAGGTCAAAACCCCTTCCAGGAGATTGTCCAGATTGTTAAGTGGGAAAAAGGATAAATAAAACAGAACTATAGGGCTGTGAAATGTAGTGGGAAAAGGCAAGGAGAGTTTGGAATGGCATCCAAGCCCATCTCACCGTCAAAAGAATGTGACTTTCAAACAATTAACTGTGCGCTGACAATTTTCACTGGGTGGCCCTGAGTTACAGTGTTGGCTGCACTCTTTGACCACTCTTTCTAAACCATTAATAATTTTATATACTCCTATGTTCCTTAGGGCCTAAATGGTATGAAGGCAGCAGATACTGTTTGTTCCTGGAAACTAAGCAAGGTTAGGCCTGGTTAGTACTTGGATGACGGGACCAGCAAAGAATACTAGGTGCTGTAGGCTATATTTCACAAGAAGGAAGTGGCAAACCACTTCTGAGCAGTCCTCACCTAAGAAAACCCTATGAAATTCATATTGTCGTCATAAGTCAACAGGCAACTTGAAGGCACATAAACACATAATATGTTCCCTCTTAGCATTCTTTAATTTTCAACCTCAGAACATCCTTCAATCCTCGCATTCTCCACTTTCTGGATGTGTATTCAATATGACTCGAGAGAAAACTGGAGAGGGCTCTTGTACCTTTAATGGGTTTGCAGAAAAGGGAATGTCAGCAGGCGTTGCTTGCTACCTGGTTGTGTGAAAAGCTACACAACCAGTAAAGGTACAAGAGCCCCCTCCAGTTTTCAGTCAATCCTACTCTTCAATAATCATGACAGTAGAAAAAGAGGAGCTTTCCCTATGTGATGGCTCACATATACTGTACTTGGCATTCCTAAAGGCCCTAAAATCCTTGGCTTTGACACAATTTGAAAAATATATTGGACAGCAGCATCCAGCCCAGAGCAAGTCAACCTTCCCCAACCAGAGCCTCTCCGGCTGTGTTGGATCACAACTCCCATTATATGGACAAGGGGATCATGGAGACATAATCCATCAATGATTATTCACCAACAGAATTAAGATAGAATCCATCCAAAATTAATGCATCCAGAGGGCACTTGGTAGGGGCAGGTTGAAGAAGACTATACTAGATGGAGCAATGATTTGACTCAGTTTAACACAATTTCATTTCTATACAGACACCCACATTTGCAATTTGCCCTTTGAAGGCAATTCTTGTGTGTTGCTGGGATTCACAAGTTAAAGCCTTTGAGGGAACAAATCTGTTTTCCTTTTCTTTTTTAACAAAAGAGCAAAAGACGAATTTGCGCAGCGGAACTGCACAACCATCTGTTTGTGACACGTTCCGGCACACCTCAGAAAAGACTAGATGGAGGATGGTTGTGTTACAAGAGATAAAAACAGGGAAACAAAATATATTGCAGAACTCAGAAACCCTTATCTCCCACTCAGCCTCGTTCCCTTTGCCATAATTCATTTCAAGGAAGCCCCAGGAATAATTTTTGATGTAAACTCTGCTACAAACATATATCACTTTGCTGATAAGATCGCAGGGCCACGAAGAAAGCGTCATTCCTTCATGCGCCCAAATATGAGTGTTCCTTCCTTCTCTTCAAAGTTCAAAAGAGAAGAGCCCCAGAATGGGGTGCGAGAACGAGTTCTGCCATAAACTTCCTGCAATGCATGATGGGACAATGCTAAGTAGTATCATCCAACAGGGGAGATATTAAGCCAAACAGTCTGGGTGAAAAATGTTAAGTATTACACCATCTTTAAAACTGGATGCATTCATCTCCATTTGGAATCTTCCAAGACACACAAATTTCCCTCCTTGGATCCAAGGCACTATTGGTCTGGACAGAAATCCTTGACATCTAATGTCCAAGGGATCTGAAAAGTACACCCTTTGCCTTTCTGCAAGGGGAACACATTCACTGTCATTAAGAGCAAGAGAGCCACATAGTTTTAGCCTCTCTGCTTCTCCCAGGCTAATTCCAAAGTTCAGGGAGCTGCAACAGGGAAAGTAAATTCAGAGAGCAAAAATTTAGGGTTGATTTGAATGAGAGCACTCCCAGGTCTGCACTTGGCTAGCAATATGGATGTCAAAAGAGACTTATATATATGCCAGAACAAGAACTCTTATTAATTATTATTAAGTACTGAGGTTGTTATTACTAGTCATTGTTTCTGTTTCTGTTGTTATTATTGTTACTATTATTTGTAAGAGAACGATGAACTGTTTTTGCTGTGTTGTTGTTGTTGTTGTTATTATTATTGGTTACACAGTCTACTGGAATTACCAATTAGAGTTCTTGACCATCAACAAGGCAAGTCGTCGATGTCGTTGTCGTCATCATCGTCATGACCATCATCCCAAATCTGGTTTCTCCTCGGTCATAATCAAGTGACAATCCTAATGTATTTCCTCTAGTGAGACCGTCAAGTATTAATTGCTTGGATCAAGTCCCCAGAACAAAGCAAAATGTAACTTCAGCTTTCTGAAACCCACCCAAGCTAGACATCAGCTTGGAGTAGCTATTTCTTTGTGTGGTATGGAAAACATTAACCTCTTTGTCCCCTGGTGTGTCTTTACTCTGAACAGCTCCCCTGGCAGCTGGTGTTTAAAATAAAAACAAGGTACAAAAAACTTCAAGTGATGTGCTTAACGTTTCATATAGCTGGGAGTTTAGCTGTTCTGTTTTGGCATGGGTATGGCTTTTTGGATGCTCAGGTTTGATTGGGATGCTTCTCTACACTTGACCACAGTCCCAGTTCAGCCTGTTGGCAGCAGATATACTATGAGATAAACAGTGGGATGAAACAGTGGCAATGACCACACTAGGAATACATGACATAAAGCGGCTCTTGCAAACCACCCTTTCAGTGCCACCAACTAACAAGTGCAACTGTTCAATCTGCCGCTTGTGAAGACTCACCGTAGTACAAGCCCTGCACATTTTCCAGACACATTATGAACTGGCTTTTGGCAAGCAGGGTTCAGCTATTATTAAGAAATTGAGGTCAGTATATACTGATATATATACAGTATATATGGTGTTTGGCTTCTAGTAGAAGATGTTATGAGCGGAAGGGGTTCATGAAGAAAAGTGGCGTGGGGATATATGAAAGAAAGGAAGGTTACTTACTCGGGCTTTTTTCTTCCACCAGGTCACAAGTGCAGAGGAGTTCAGCATCAATTGAGATTGGCTTCTGTTTAATCCAGAACTTAGTGCTGGCTTTCTGATTTGTTACGGGATCCACCTCCACCTTGTCTCCTGAAATACCTGAGGAAGTCAAAGGGAAGGAAATAAAGGAGGTTTTGAATAAGCAGGTTAAACATCTAAGACGTATCCATGTTAGTCTGGAATATTAGTATGCAAAAGGATCTTGCAGCGTCTTTGAGACTGTGTGAAAGTAGACTTGGTCTACTCCTTGGTCTACTTCTCAGTAGACTTGGTCTCCTTCTTGGTCTCCTTCTTTATATGCATGGTTCAACACCCTCATTTTGCAGTGCCTTGTGGTTATCACATCTGATCACGCTGGAGGTCCCTCATTCAAATCCCCATTCAGTCATGGAAACTCATTGGGTGACCTTGGACAAGTCACATTCTCTCAGCCTCAGAAGGACAAGGCACACTCCCTCTGAGCAAATCTTGCCAAGAAAATCTTGTGATGAGTTTGCCTTAGTGTCACCATAAGTGGAAATGACTTAACAGCACATAGCAACAGCAATGTAACAGTTCAGCCATTATTTTCAATTTTTGTATGCCACCTTGGGTTCTTTGGAGGGAGAAAGGCAGCATACAAACTGAATGAGTAAATAAAATATATCGATGGTTCCAGTACGAGCATCACTTTGACTATCGTTGGTGAGAAAAAGACAAAGAAACGAAAAACCAAAGGAAAAGGAGGAAAAGAAAGAAACCCGAATGCCACTCCATTCATCCGAGATACCAAAAGGAACCAACTAAGAAGTTAATCCACCCTGAGAGAGGCTTAGTAATTTATAACAAATTCTATGATGGTTTTCTTTCTCCCTGCCGCTCTCCTCCAAAGCGACAACCTTGCTGTGCGGAGCAGAAAGGGACAGCATCTCATTGCTTAACTTACAATTACAAGGTTTCTCCTCTGACATGAGTGACCAAACCTCTCTATATACTTTTTCATAGTGGCAGCTGTGCGGGGAAGACTTAAAAGTAATTACATTTTTAGGTCATGAGTTATAGGTGAAGGTCATGCTGAAATAGGCAAAAGGAATAAGGAGTATTTAAAAACAACACGCAGGGAGGCTGTTTCTTTGTTTGAGAGATCCTTTCCCATTGCTTTGGAAAGAAGAGAACGTTCGGAAATCATTTTTTGCTCTTTAAAAAATGGAAAGAAAGGAGTTAAAACAACAGTAACAAAGGCACAGAGCCTTCCAGTCACCTTCTCTGCCAAATGTAATCCAAAATGAAACCCTAGAAAGGTATAAAAAAATACCAGAGTCTTCTGGCAAGGCTAGTGGGTTTTGATGGACGAGGCTTCCTCTGAAAATACATTATTTCCTAGTGCGGAATAGACCTGATCCATAGCCTCATGCCTACAGGTGAGCAAGCGCCAGGTTCATTGTTCCACCAACAATAAACTGAAAGAGAAGACTATGAATATTGCTCTTAAAAAACTGTTTAAAAGGGGAGAAATTGTAATTCCCTTTATCATTCCTTGGTATTTATGCCCTGTTTCTGAATTGCAAAGAATAAAGGAGGTGAACGAAATAGGATTCTGCAGAACAATAAACCCACAGTTACAAACTGCATAAAGACAACAGTCTAAAATCAGCATTCAAAAGGTCAGAAACAACAGCAGTTGGGGAAAAGCAACCTATTGAAATTAAATAGGTTTTTGTTGTCCAAGGAAAAACAAGGAACAACAGGGAAAAGGTAAGATGTCTCTTGGGGGTACATTCCAAATTGTGGGTGCCACCACTGAGAAAGCCCTCTCTCTTGAGGTCATCCATTTTCAGATTTCAGGGCCCTTTGAAACTTATAGAGGGAGAGGTGATTTTTGAGATACGGGGGATAAATATGTCGCAACACCACAAAATGAGATGGAAACTGTTGAGAATATTGTTGTATCAAAATAAATAAAACACATCAAATATTCCTGACATGGACTGATATGAAAATAATCCGGCGTAGGAACTTACGCTGTTTCTAAATGCTAGTAAGACTCAATACCTTTTGCCTTCTGCTCTGCAGAAGTGGAAGTTACATTACATAAATGATGCTTAAATCAATTATATAAAACAACATCGACTCTGAATGTGAGAAGGGACAGCTATCTGGTAAGAGAACCAGGGGGGTATAGTCATTTTGGTAGACTGGGTTGGGATTTGGGAGATTCAGACTGAAGCCCTCATTGAACCAAGAAACTGACTGCATGGTCTCTCTCCTTCAAACTGATGCACCTCGCAGGGTTGTTGTGAGGAGCATGTTTGTCAAAGCAATCCATGTAAACCATCCAGTGCTCACTGGAGGAAAGACAAGATATAAATGTAACTGATTTATACATTAATTATTGTAAATAAAAAGATCTATGAAGACTGAAGACCCAGAAGTCTTGGTACTGAAGCAGGGAGCATAAGCTACTTTAAAGATAATCACTGCCATTCTATTTACAAAGACCTAGGTCTTTGTAAATGGCCTTACGTGTGCCCAAAACTGATTTTGCAAACTATATATTCATTGTAATTTGTATCATGACAACATACAGGCATCCGTAGCATGATGGAAGTCAGTGGAGTGACTGGCGTGTCACAGCCCGATGCACAAGAAACACTGATGTGCATCAGGGCGCTTCCTGATGTGTATCTGGACACTAGGTAGAAAGTGCCAAAGCCCTTTCAAGTGCTGAGAGGTACCTCTCTGCAATTCACTAACATGGATTTGTTGCACTTTTCCAAAACAGGTACGGATTTGTAAATAACAATAGCATTTACATTTCTATATTGCTTCATACAGAACTCAGTAGTCTCTAAGCAGTTTACAATTCATAAGCTAATTGCCCCCAACAAGCTAAGTATTCATTTTAGTGTCCTATGGAAGGATGCAAGGCTGAGTCAACTCTAGAGCCCTGGGATCGAACTCACAACCTTGTGGCTACAATACTGGTTGCAGTACTGGCACGTAGCCACTGCTAAGATAAAGTTACATAGGTCCGATACAGACAGCCAAAAGTGCCGTCATAGGGCCGATTTTAGGGCTCCAGAGGCCTGGGCGTCCATAGTCGACTTGAGACCTGAAGGTACAGACTTGAGACTTGACATAAAAGACTTGACTACATCACTGGTCATCTGTGTCCTCACACAAATGCGCTTTGCTCCTGCACAGAGACCCATTGGTCTGAGGCACAGACAACACACAATGAAGAACCTGAGTTCTTCCTGACAGCCAACTCTTTGAGGAAACCAAAGACAGGACAAAGAGGCGATCGGTGAGTGTGTTGTGTTAACCTTGGCTCTGCTGGCGCCCAGTGTAGCATAACCCTCATTTGGAACCTGACCACTGCAAGGGAGCCTGAAGCAGCCTTGCTAGCAAAAGCTGCACGTTTCAATTAATCACGCTGCGCAATTTGTCAGCCCCTGTGCCCGACCCCTCCCATCGGAGATACCATATTTCAATTACGCACAAGTGTCAAGCGCCCTAAAAAAAGGATGCTAGGAGAGTGGAAATAATATGAGAAAGCCGGATTCTCCATCAGGAGAGAGCAAGAGAGAGAGCTGCTTTATTAGAACATTTCACTCTAGGCAGCCCAATCATTAGTTGTCCAAAATCTACATATCTCCCCAGTGAAAATATTACCAGCAGCTGTTGCCTTGACATAAAAAACTTTACTTTAAAAAATTATTATTATTTTGGCTCGGCAGCAACCCAAAAGGGGTGGTAGTGCCCAAGGAAAATGCAGAAATCCTTTATAATGAAAATAAAACAGATTATCCCCCCATCCCCACCATACACACACACACACACATGCGCGCACATACACTGCATCTTCAATAGATTAAAAACAAATAGAAATACTCCCTGGGGCCTTTTCTTTGCTTTAAAGAAAGGAAACAAAAATACATTTCATTTCAGGTGCTACTCCCCAGAATCCGCACAGCGGAGTCAATATTGTTAATGCACCCGTGTTAATTTGATAGGATTTGTCAGGTAACTCCACTGGAAAATTATATAAAACTGTTCCAGATGAACAGATGATAGTGACATGAATTAAAGTGATAGAACAATAGTGGAATATAAACCAGAAATGACACCCAAAGTGGCTGTTGATTTATTGCCATCCTGAGTCTGGTTCTGGGCTTCCATGTATATTAGCACTACAAATCTGGGTCCATTTAGCCGAGAGATGCTCATACATACATCACCAACTCCTGCTCCAAGCCAAGGTCACTTCTCGTTGCATCAATCTTTTCCTACGGAGGCTACTTCACACACACACACACGCACATACACACACACACACACACACGCACAAAGGCAGAGCCGGTCGGAAGCATTGCGGGTAGAGCAGGCTCCCCTCTCCCAGCCAATTTCATCTTTCTTTTATCATGTAGAATGCACTTTAAACTTCCTATTATTTTTATCTGCAAATTGTTGTGGTAGACTCCCATCTATTATAACCCTATCGCCGCATCGCTCGCACCTGCTCGCTCATGCGCCTATCTGCAGGACCGCATCCTTTGTCAATGTGGTCCTTACTCTCTCATACCACCGCCACGCTCTTTTCTGGAATTTGCTGTACTGAGTTGTACAATGTTCATACTCATGTTATTTTATCAATTTGGGTCTCCCAGTCCTCCCCCCTCCCCAAGTATTCCTTGCCTAAAAATACCCTATGAAATTCATGGGGTCACCATAACTACATCTGTGCAAACCTGACATCATCACCGTTGTGCCATTCTGCAGACCATACAAAAACCATTACCTGCCCCACAGAAGTTACCATCCCAAATTCGAGATGGGATAAATGGCAGAGGAATGGGATAGTAGACAGGAAATGAGCAAGGAAGTGATGGGAAGCTGTTTCAGTTGGACAGGGGTGGGCTTGGTTTATAGTAAACATGGGGAACCTGGGGCACTACAAACTCCATCATTGCCAACCACAGATTAGGTGGGATCATATCTCAATAGTTGGGTTTGCTGGGCATCATACCTCAATAAAATCTGGGGAGCCTTCTACCGACCTGGGTTTCTTCACACATGGGGACTCACAACTTAGGTGAGACCCACCAGTGAGTGAATGATTAGGGATGATGGGGGTTGTACTTCTAAATATCTGGAAGGATCCAACTTGGGATAGGCTGGTGCATATATATAATTATAAAAATTATATATAATTACAAAAATTGTAATTCTTTAATAATTTGTACTTTTTAACGAGGCAAATTTTAAAATATTTTTATCACCCCATCACAAAGGTGGAATGTGAGTATATCCATGCATGCGCAAAGCTCACATGTATCTTCTCCCATGTTTCCAGCTGTCACCACGCTGCTCCATCTTTCCCGATACCAGACTTCTAATTTTGTTTTGCATCCAGGCTTGGGATTCTCAGGAATTTCCAAATACACAGGGCAGCAAGGACCAATTCTGCCACTGGGCAGTAGGTTTTGGACCGAATAAAAATGAAAAGGCATTAAGTTGTTAGCAATCTCATTCATTTGTGTTTTATTTTATACTTATTGTATTTTTTTTTCTCCCAAGAAAGGAGAGAGAAACTGTTATGGGATTTTTCTGCCTCCTGGGCCAGTTCTTTCTAGCCTAAATTTGGAAAAGAAGGTGCCATTTGCTTCTCTGCTTCAGGCAGTCAAATGCCTTGGGTAACCATATAGAGGACTTCAGCCTCAATATGTTCTATTCCCTTAAAGGTCTCCTGACAATAATAGCTGATGACAGTGGAATATGCTGCCTTGGAGTGTAGTACAGTCTCCTTCTGTGGAGGTTTTCAAATGGAGGCTGGATCTATTGGGAGGGCTTGAATTGTGTGTTCTTGCGTGGCACAGGGGGGTTGGATTGGATGACCCTTGGGGTTTCTTCCAACTCTAGGATTCTATGTTTCATTCCCTTCTGCTTCCCTTATAGCCTATATTCCTCTCTTCCGGAACATGGATGTCACACTGCTTTCTTCTTCACCTCCACCTCTCTCTTGAAAACCTACTTTTCTCAGCCCTTCAATAATCCTCTTCGAGTGAAACTAAGTCCCAGGAATGTTTAACTGGATTTGTTTCCATTCCATTCATTGCGTGCTACTGTCCATCTCTCTCTCTCTCTTATTCCTGCGCTATCTTCCCTATGGTCTAAAATGAGTTTATGTGCTCCCTGGGGCAGGGACCTGTACTGTTATTACTGCTACTACTACTATGTGGACTGCAAAGTGCATGCACACAGCAATATGAACAATATTAATCATAGAACTGTGGAGCACAAGGGATCCCAATGATCTTCCAGTCCAGCTTGTTAGTAAAGGAATCCATAGAGAAACCATGGCCATCTAACATCTACAAAAACCTCCAATGAAGGAAAATCCACCATCTGCTGAGATAGCCTATTCCATATCCATGAGGATATCCTTTCCTGAGGTTTAATCAAAATGTCTTCTCTTGAAATATGAATCCACTGGTGTGGGTCCTAGCCTCTGAAGCAGCAGAAACCAAAGTTCCTCCATCTACTGTATGAACTTCAGATATTTGAAGATGGATATCACATCCCCTCTCAATCTCACCCTCCAAACATATCCAGCTCCCTCAACCATGTCTCAAACAGTTTGGTTTCCAAGCCCTTTAACGTTTTGGTTGCCCTCTTCTAGACATATTCCTGGATATCAACAAACTGGTACATATGTGCGTGTGTATACACAACTCGGAACTGATCCACAATGGGTTTTATTTCACATTGGCTGCATCCACGCTGCAGAAATAATCCAGGTTGATGCTACTAACTGCTGTGGCTCAATGCTATGAAATTCTGGGAATTGTAGTTCTGTGAGACATGTAAGCCTTCTCTGTCACAAGAGCCTCTGGGGCCACAACAAACTACAAATCCTAGAATTCCCTAACATTGAGCCATGGCAGTTAAAGTGGTGTGATCCTGGATTATTTCTGCAGTGTGGATGTAGCCAAAGTCACCTTAAGAATGGATTTGAAAGCTATCATTCAGGAAAATTCAACGATTTTGGGAGGGTGGTGGTGGGGAGAGATAAGATGGGAGATGGCCCCTCCATTTCCAACTCAGCAAGGTTTGTCCCTTTGCTGTGAAAAGAGTCAAAGCCATTTGTTTCCTTGGAACAGGCTCTTCTCCTTCTCCATTTATCTTTAGTGATCTGTCACGACCTTTTCAAGCTCTTATTTCTGACAGCTTCCAGATACAAGTGAGTCAAACTTCCCTGGAAGGAAACTATCACCCGCAGATAGTTTGCTCAAGAGCAGCAAACACGCAGAACGCTGCCCTCCGTCAGCGCCAGCTTATAAATCCTCCCTTAACAAGACAGTGCAATAAAAAACAAACACAAAAAACAAAAAGAGGATCAGGGGAGGGAAGAAAAAGAAAGAAAGAGAGCCTCCGAATGGATGTTCACTTTCTGGGGAATAAATATCCTGCCTTGCTTTGGAACGGGGCACACACTCATGACCGAAAGAGTGATGGTTAAGCTTGAGTAAGGGTTTCACAAGGGCTGTCTGTGTACTCTCTATTTAAAAACAATAAAATTCTGCTGGGTTCAACAGCTCAGCATCTGGGCAACTGGATTAAATGTTGCATGTAGTAGTGGTTTGAGTGTGTTGGATTGTGACTCTGGAGACCAAGGTTCGATTCTCATCTCGGCCATTGCCTTCCCCTGAGATGGAGAGTGTGTGGCTCACTTAAGGCCACCCAGTGGGTGGCCTTAAGTGAGCCACACACTCTCCATCTCAGGGGAAGGCAATGGCGAACCTCTGAACAAATCTTGCCAAGAAAATCCAGTGATAGGTTCACCATAGGGTCGCCATAAATTGGAAATGACTTGAAGGCACACAACAAAAACAACAAAATCCAGATTGAATGTCAATTGGAACCCTTCTCGTTTTTTCATGGTGCTTTCAACAGCCTTGTTGAAATAAAATTTTGTCACGGAACTAAAATAATCGAAATTTTAAAAACAGCAGAACAGCGGTCCTTGAACAGAAAAAACTACAAAGAAAGATTGGAAAGCAGAATTTCCAATGGCAGAATTGGAATGTATCCACAAAGTGCACTCCATCAATAGTCGGTTTAACAGAGATAATAGTTTCCTGGAATACTACACACATTAGAACACTAGTTCATGTGGGCTTTCTTGGCCAGTTCATCACATTTTCTTTTTGGCTCCCAAACAACATCCCATAGAATCATAGAATTGGAAGAGACTGAAAGGGCCATCCAGTCCAACCCCCTGCCATGCAGGACATCACAATCAAAGCAATCCCCGACAGATGGCCATTCAGCCTCTGTTTAAAGACCTCTAAGGAAGGAGACTCCATTCTCCATTAAGAGAGTGTGTTCCACTGTCGAACAGCTCTTACTGTCAGGAAGTTCCTCCTAATGTTGAGTGGAATCTCTTTTCCTGCAGCTTGCATGCATTGCTCCGGGTCCTAGTCTCTGGAGCAGCAGAAAACAAGCTTGCCCCCTCCTCAATATGACATCCCTTCAAATATTTAAACAGTGCTATCATATCACCAATACTCATTCATATGGTTGTTTACTCACCTTGGCTTTAGGCAACATCCTTCCTCTGCCTTTGACCCCTTAACAACCATTATTAAAACAAAACGTATCACCTCACCTCCACATCCACAAAGTTTCTCATAAACAGCCTGTTTATATAGGTCTGTCTTTGGACTTTCCCTCCATCCTAGGCATCTGAGGAAGAAGGGTCAAGTCTACAAAAACCCGGGCTTCCTACTTCTCTCTTTCAGTTTGTCTCAAAGGTGCTACAAGATCCCTTTGCATCAAACATTCTGCTCAGTATAGGTGGTATTTCAGAGGAAGGAACTGACAAAACCACTTCCGAGTCTTCCTTGCCTAAGAAAACCCTATGAAATTCATGGGGTCTCCATATGTCAACAGGTGACTTGAAGGCACATACACAATACATGCATTTCCTCCCCCTCCCCATATTGCCCCACCCAAAGTGAAGCCAAAGTACAAATGAGCAGTGGATGCACTCCTCCTTCAATAAGACCAAGAGCTAGTCTACATGGTTAAAATACTCCCCATTCCAATCAACTAGAATACAATTTGGCAAGAGTTCAGGCTTTTTGACCTTAACCCCCTCCCTCAAAAAACCCTCCTTAAACTCCACAGAAAAAGGCTTCTGTTTTCACGATTTTTAGTGGCGTATCTGTGGAAATCCGCAGAAATGTGCATTATGTGGCTGATGTCTGCTTTGTATGGATTTGCATGCCTGTGCATTTTCAGCACAGGGAGGGTGAATAGATACAAATTTGTACAGGAAAGCGAAAACAATTAACTGTTGATGTGAATGTGTGAAAATTGGAAGCAATTTTCACAATACACTTCTATGTAGAAAGTCTATCAATTTAGTGCTGCTTGTGTCAACTGTTTTGGGTATGTATAATGTACTTGACTTCACAGAGGACAACTTGGTGCTTTCCAACTGTTTTGAACCACAACTCCTAGCATGTCGTGTTGGTATGGCAAATGGGAACTGCAGTCCCAGACAGCTGGAGGGAACCATGTTGACTGTCCTATGACCAAGCATGCCATACTATAGTTTATATACTGAGACAGCCCAAACTAGGGGAGAAAGTAGGAGGGAAGGGTATATGTCCTTCTTTTTTGGGTTAAGAAGTCTAACTGATTTACCTAATTGAATGTCTGTTGTGAAGCGTAGCCGGTGGATCATGCTGACTTTGAAGGATTTGTAATGGTGGCTGCTTAGCATGTCCTGAACAGTAGCGATGTCGATCTGCGGGTCCTCCTCTGCGATCTCCTCTCCTCTTGAACCTACACCAAAAAGGGAAGACCAAAATATACGTATATATCTGTTTTTGACACAACTGCAAACGAAAGGGGCAGGAAGTGGAAGGATAGGTGGGATTTGGGTATCAAGTAGATGCTGAATAAAATGCAGATGTCACACCAAGATGAGCCAAAATATAGGAACACTCTGTTGAATTCAAACTCCAGTTGTAGGATTTAAGTATCATTGAATGCTATGTAGCATTGATTTCAATGAAACTTAAGTCTGATAATTGAGCTTGGATACAACCCAACAGGTTAATCAGTCAAACTGAGATGCATTTGCTTATGCTGTGAATTGTGGCATGGTCCCATCTGATCCTGGAATGCAAGCAATGTCAGCCCTGATTAGTACAGTCAGCCCGTCTTATACATGGATTTGTTATACACTGATTGAAGCATGCACGGTTTGAAAATGTTCAAAAAAGTATAAATTTCAAATATCAAACCTTGATTTTCCATTTTTTATAAGGGACACCATTTTGCTCTGCCATTATATTTAATGAGACTTGAACATACACGGATTTTGTTATACACGGGGGATCTTGGAACCAAACCCCAGCGTACAACAAGGGTCCACTGTACTTGGATGGAAGACCACTGATGGATACCAGGTGCTATAGGCTACATTTCAGAGGAAGGAATTGGCCAAACCACCTCTTAGGGGTGAAACTGACTGAAGCTGCTCAGAGGTCGTCTGCACGCTGCCCGGTTGCACATGTACAGGCTAGCTTTGGGGTACGCTGGTGCCATGGCGTTTAGAGGCTGCAGCAGCACCGTAAAGCTGTGGCAGGGCGAGAAAAGCCGGCTTTTGTTGGTGCAAAAAGCAGCTGCAATTTGCCCTTCTTTTTGCACTGGCAGAAACATAGATTGGGCTTGCGGCACGCCGCACCCCAATTCAGCTTTCTCAGGGGAGGCTTCAAGCCACCCCTTCGGTGCTGTCAGTTTCGCCCCTTAGTCTTGCTATGTAAACCCTATGGAGTTACCAAAAGGCAACAGTTGACTTGAAAAAACACACACATACAAGCGTTGTACTGCAGAGATGACTGTGGTGTAGTGCTTTGAGTGTTGGATTTAGGAACCTGGGAGAGCAGGGTTTGAATCCCCTGCTCAGCACAGAACTCCATTGGGGAACTTATACTCTCTCTGCCACAGAGGAAGGTAATGGTAAACCCCCTCTGAACAAATCTTGCCAAGAAAACCCTGTGATGAGTTTGCCTTAGGGACACTATGAGTTGGAAATGACTTGAAGGCACACAACAACAAGAGGCTTCATTGCTGTCAATTCAACACAACCCAAGCCTAACAGGCATATGCTCGTTTCCATTCAATCAAAATATTTAGGTAATATGTCCCATTTGAATTCCTCCTTCAAAGAGGAGCACATTCTGGGTGTTTCCCCCAAATTTTGGCTTTAACTCAAGAAAAGTTAACCACTTTAAACCTTTCATTAAAGCAGGGCATATATCTAGCTCAGTAAATATGCTCACAATTATATATTGGACCCACAAATAATATTATATTATTTACTTTTCTTTGCCATTGCAGAGTAGGCTTCAGGGGATAAAAAAGAGAGAGATAACATCTCATTAAGCCAAAATGCCAATTATGAAAAAAGGGTATTTTTTTTAAAAAAGAGATACATTTTACGATGTTGGATTAACACCAATTTAAAAATTACTATAACGTGACACACAATTTTTTTTCATAGAGCAATTTCTACGCCAGCTGCTAATAAAGCATCTTAGCTGTAAATGATAATTCAGATGCTTTTAGATAAAGTGGTGCGTGGATACGGCTCAGAAAATTGATTTAGCTTCTCGCAGAAGATACTGGGAGAGTGACACATTTTGTTTAATACGCCAGCTAATGTAGTCCTAAAAGCTGAAACAACTGCCAGTTTCGCAGCTCTAAATTTTGTCACGAGAGATTAATGAAAACTTTGAGATTTATTTTTTTTTACTGATTTCTTTTTTTAAATAAATGAGAAGATGGGATTTTAGCAGAGAGGCCCGAAAAGCGGCCGTTTAAAAAAAAACAAAACTGGAACGTGGGTTGTCAGTTTCTATACATTAATTCTGCGCGAGACTTTTACGTTATTGGAACCGGCTTGGAATGGTAATGCTTCTAAGCTCTAACCTTCTAATCCCTGGCTGTGTAAATTGATATCCAAAATGGCCAAACTTGCCCCGAAGATGGGAGGAAAGCAGTCCAGTTGCTTTGTAGCATTTCACGACTTATTGGCTCCATTTTGGACAGCCTTTCTGCATTTTCACAATGCTTGACATGAGAGGCTTGAGTGGGAGGCAAGGGAAGGGGAAGAAAGAGAGCACAGTGTCTTGTAGGTCAAAAGCACAGTCTGAAAAAAGTGATTTTTGGGGATTTTTCAGGGTCAGAATGACCCAGGTGATGCAGTGGTTGGAGTACTGAACTACGACGCTGGAAACCAGAGTTCATTGGGTGGCCTTGGACAAGCCACACGCTCTCAGCCTCAGGGGAAGGCAATGGCAAACCTCCACTGAAGCAATCTTGCTGAGAAAACCCCTTGACAAATTTGCCCTACCGCAAGTCGGAAACAACTTGAAGGCACACAACAACAAACTGCCAAAAAACTCATGGTTGGCTGGAGGGCTCTGGAAATTGTAGTTCAGAGAAGTAATTTTTTCACGTAAAGCTCATCCCACCTTCTTGCTTCGCCATGGCTGGTTGGTGGATACTGGCAGTTGTGATCCAAAAACATATTTTTTCCAATATCTGCTTTTGGCCTCCATGGCTCACTCGCTAGCTTACTTCTCAATGACTGGCTGATGGATTCGGACAGTTGTGATCCAGAAAAATCACTTTTCCAAGCTCTTATTTTGACCTCTGTGGGTTCTTTTGCTTCCCCATGGCTGGCTAGTGGATTCTAGCAGCCGTGGCCCAGGAAAAAGTCACTTTTCCAAGCGCTGACAAGAAGCAAGCTGGGACTAAAGTGACCCTAGGTTTGAGGTGGCTTTCAAGTTTCAAATTCCTCTTCTGCCGGCTGGGTTTACTTTACTGCACAAGGTGGGAAGAGAAGTCAGAAAGGCCCAGGATTGGGAAATGAAAGGAATGCAGTGGTTATTTTTCAGGCAACATAAAGTGAAAATAAAGTGAGAACTGCTAGTCTCTTTCTCTCTCTCAACCTGACCTACAGCACAGGGCTGTTATGAGGATAACATAAAAAAATAATCACGCAAAACACCTTAAGTTGTCTGGAGGAAAGGCAGGATTGCACTATGACTAATTAAATTAAAAATGAAAAGCATAATTTGTGTACCAAATGGGAACATACAGAGGTCTTTTTGTTGGCTGGCCCAGCAACTGCAAATTTTCCTTGCTCCCCAAGTCTTGCTTGTCCATCAAGGATGGCCTAAGGCATTTTCCTGCTTAAGATGAAAGCCATCACTGGATCCTCACTCTTTTAAGTATGAAAAGTATCCCCAATAGGCAATGGAACCAGCACACGCAACAGGACAGTATCCTTCCATTGAACCTGAATGCTGCAAGTTAACTCAAGGGATTGACATGCCCAGCTCTGCCCACTCAATACTCCTCCGCTGCTTCCCATCCTCTGCCAGCTGAGATGGCCACTCCATGCTCCTTAATGATATGCCTGGCACAGCTGGCATGGGAACCTTCTCACCAAGTACAGAGACCTCTGATTTGTGCTGGGTTTCGTCCTATGCTCTTTTTAGCCATAGTATTTCAGTGTGTGCCAGTTTTAAATGGGGACGATGATACTGGAGCTAAGCAGGGGTGTATCTACAAGGAGAGAAATGAGCAGGGCAATGCCCCCAAATAAGAATTCTGCTCCACTTAATAACATTTCCCCCAAATTTCAAGCACTACAAAGAGCGAGACATTGAAAATAGTTCACACCAAGAACTCTTATTTTTGCTGTGTTTGCATTCCCTTGGCATCTTTGCCTGCCTCTTTTTTAAATGCTCAGCTGAAGTTTAGGTTACTGCAATGTTAGAAATTTGAGGACTGGAGGAAAAATTCATCTTGCAGGGATGGAATTTTCATTTGGGGAAAACCATGCCCTCATTTTGCTCCTTTGCTGGAACTAAGCAAGAACTTTCTTCCCCCTTAAAGCGACATCCTCAAACTACTTTTCTCTTGTCTTCATCAAAACACATGCCACCTAGAATTTGGAGAACTGAGTTGTAGGAAAGAAATCAACCATGCTCCAAAATAACAACAACAACAACAACAGCCAATCGCTCTAAATAAAACATGGGTGGGGGGATTTCCATTGGGATGCAGGGATGGAGGCAGATGGAGCCATCATCACAATTTCACACCCGAGTGCTGTAGTGTGCAAAATCCAACAAGACTTCTGAATTGGTCAAGCAAATCTGGCTCACTGGACTTCCTTTCTGTTTGAGGATGAACAGGTTAATGCAGCAAAACCACCACTGCCTGCCACCCCCAGCTGCTCAGGATCAGATAAATAGCAATGAATGCCACAGTTTCTTAGAATCATACAGAGTTGGCCATTCTGTTCAACCCGGTTCTGCTATTCAGGAAGACACAATAAAAGCAACCCCTCCTCCAGAAGATGGCCATCCAGCCTCTAAAACCCTTCAAAGAAGGCCCACAGGCTCATATGGGGAAATATGGTGTGTCAGATCGCCTGGACCTGAGACATACAGGGCTGTATAGATCATAATTATCACTTTGTATTGTGTTGAGAAACAGACCAACAGCCAGATGGGGCTAGTGAAACAGGGGAGCCGTATGTTCCTGGACACAATTCCCAATTAACACTTCAACTTCAGCTCTTTGTACCAACTGAAGTTTCTGAACACTCTTCCTAGGCAGCCACATGTACAGCATGTTACAGTACTCAAAATAGCATGGGAGCCAGTGTGGTGGTTGAGTGTTGGACAAGGATGTTGGGAGACCAGGGTTTTAACCCTCACTCAGCCGTAGAAACTCACTAGGTGGCCTTGGGCAAGTCTCTCTCAGCCTCAGAGGAAGGCAAATGCAAAAAGCTCTCTGAACAAATCGTGCCAAGAAAACCCTGCGCCCTAAGTCAGAAATGACTTGAAGGCACACAATGATAATAAAAACAGTATGCAAGCAGGGTATGTGTCACCGTGGCCAGACCAGGCCATTTCCTGGCCACTTAGTTATTGGGAAAGAAAATAACTGCCTTAGTTAATGGTAAAGGATAGATAGGATAGGATAGAATAAATAAAACATTGATAGGTAAAGGAAATACAATGGTCCCTCCACATTCGCCAGGGTTAGGGTGAAGGTCCCCCGTGAATGTGGAAAAACTGCAAATAAAAAAAAAACGCTATCCTTTTTACCTGGAAGAACACCTCTCTAGGAAACTCCAGGCCCTCCAGTGCAACTCTATGGTCAACATCTGCCAGAAAGTGATCGCACAATCATGCTGGTGAATCTACAAAATGCCTAGGAAAGTGTTTTCTCTAGGAACTTCTAGGTGCTCCAGCACAACTCTTATGGTCAGCTTCTGGCAGAGTTGAGCTGGAGGACCTAGATGTTCCTAGAGAGAACATGGCGCTCATTACGTGCGAGGGGCAGTGCTTCCAGATGCCCTGTACATATGGGCGCCACCATTTTGATGTGACGAGTGCCTAGCGTCCGCGTGTCCCGGTGCCTTTGTGACGCCGCAAGTTCACCATTGGTGCCTTGCAGCGTCACAACCGCACTGCAGAAAGCACCCACTTTTTGTGGCTTCTTTTTGCTGCGGCTCCCTTGCGCAGCAAACCAGGGTGGCCTGTATCCCGTCCATATTAATCAAATCCGCAAATAATCAAATCCACAAAAGCCAAATCTGCAAATGTAGATGGCCAACTGTAGTGACAAGTAATTAGTTATATGCAACCAATTACTTCCAAACAGTGCAGACTGTAATGTACCACTAGAGCAGCAACCCTGTGGCACTATGACCCAAGATACCCTCAATTCCTTTTGTCCAGGTTATCACTGTCTTTTTCTGTGCTGCAACTGGCATGTGAAAATGGCAGCGGCTGATGCCAATGATGTGGGAAGAATAATCTTCATCCTCGTTCCTTCAAATGTCAGAGAATGAACAGCTCTCCATTTCCTCAAGAAAACAATACAAGGTTAACAGTGCTGCACGTTCCCCCGCTCCCAAAAAACCATTCCCTTATTGCTTTAATGTACTAGTATATTGCTTAATGAAAGTTCTTAATTGTAATTCAATTAATTACATACACAGCGTCCCCAATTACATTTTCCAATAAGACATTGGCTTTGGTACAGGTCTAAAGGCACTTAACCAATTTTAATATATTAAGACCAATTTCCCTTGAATACTAATTACTATCTAATGATGAAATGGGAACCGGGAACTTTCCAGAAGCTGGGTGGAAAGTATAAAAGGAAATTAAGCGTGAACAGTTGGGGGACTTCTAGTTTAAAAACAAGAAGAAGGAGGAACAGGAGGGAGGGGAGGGGAAAGAAAGAGGAAGAAATGCAGGCAACTGCATTCCACTGCAAATCTTCCCCATATATTTAAAAAGTCCCAAATATGGAAAGTGTTTTTGTTAATCTTCATGACAGCACTAAGCACTGGGTGAGAAAGGAGACATCTCGCTATGCGTTTGTGTTAACGCAAAGGCTTCTTTTTTCAGCTTAATCCCTTGAAATATAAATGAAACGCTGGCTCAAAAAGAGAATGTTGGCATGTATTTTACTAGCATCTGTTCAGCTCTGTGAAGGGAAAGGGAAAATCTGTCTCTCTCTTTGTGTGTGTGTGTGTGTTGTATGTGTGTGCATGCTCATCTGAAAAATAAATAATACAGTACTCACACTGGAAATTCTTTATCTGAATAAATGACTAACTTTAATTATCACAGCTAAAATTAGCCTGAAATGTATCATGCAATTGTAGCCGAGGCATGCAAGGAAAAATCACAGCTGTCTGTCACCCTCTTCCCCTTTTGATAGGACTTGAACACAGAGCCAGGCCAAACAGTTGGCAATCCAGTGTGTATGTGTGTGTGACATGGAGTCATCTGTCTACTTATGGAGACCCTAGAATAGCAAGGAAATTAAAGTCTTCGGTTGAGATTGTGGTGGGTACCTATGTCAGTGCAGCCACGCTCTTGTTGTTGTGTGATTTCAAGTCATTTCCAACTTGTGACCCTATCATGGAGTTTTCTTGGCAAGTTTCTTTGGCAATGTTATCTTCTGCGGCTGAGAGAGTGTGACTTGCCCAAGGCCACTCAGTGGCCTTCATGGCCGAGCAGGGATCGAACCCTGGTTTCCTGAATCATAGTCCAAGGCTCAAACCACTTCACCACACTGGCTCTCAACTACAATGATTTACTATAAAAGGGAGGAAGGAAGGAAGGAGGAAAAACATGTGGCAGCACCTTTAATACTAACTGTTTTTATTTGAGCTTGAGCTTTCATGGATACAAATCCACTTTTTCAGATGCAGTACTGAATATATCAAGGGCTCAAATCTAAAGCCTATTTATACAATTGTGGGAGTGGGACAGAATGCAATAGGATCCAGAAAGATGCAAATCACATCTCTTGTCTTAAATTTGCAAAGGGCCAGGTGAGGTGATGCAGGCCAAATCCAAGTACACATTACTAAGTGTTAAAAGGTTCGCCATAACAAATACTCTGGAGTAGCAGAGGAGCACCAGGTTTCCTTTGGACAGCTAAGACTTTTGCACCACCAATGCTTCTTAATCTACTTGATGTAATGCAAGATGTCCTGCCCATCCACCCCGTACACCAGTGATTGGCAGCATATTTGTACCAAGTGAATAAAGTTGTTTCTTTCTTTCCTGGTAATTCACTGTGGACCAGCACCTGCACATGGACCACCACATTTTAATAGTATTTCACTACGTGATTTGTTCCTGGGACGCTTTTTCTCTCAAGGTCCCTACACAAGATGGCACTGTGGCCTCCTGGAAGCAAATCCATTCCCCAAAAGAGCTAAAAACTCACTTCCAAGATACTCGGCCCATGCCCATGAACTGTATGATAGTTATGATACAGACCAAGGAGACACCAAGCAGCATCTTTAAATGTCTAGGCCACCTTCCCTAAACTCCCAGAAAACATGCTTCCATTTCAATTAGATGGCCAATATTCATGACCACATCTCCCCTTTGTTATTGTTGTGTGCCTTCAAGCCATTTCTGATTTGTGGTGATCCTAAGGAAAACCTATAGGGTTTTCCTGGTAATTTTCTTCAGAGGGGTTTGCCATGGCCATCCTTTGAGACTGTGAGAGTGTGACTTGCCCAGTGGGTTTACTTGGCCAATTCGGGATTCAACTCTGTCCAATGCTCTCATCCTCCCTTAGCCTGGCACAATTCTCTCTAGTCCTCAGTAAATTTCTCATTTGGTTTATCATATCTGGACCCACAAAACTGTGCAGTCATTGACTCTAGGGCATGATTTTGCCCTTTCTTTTACCCCATGCCAAGTTAACTTAGTGCAAGCAATTTTGAACTCAGTTTGCAGCTGAAGACAAAGGGGGAAAGTAGAAGGAGAGAGAAACTGGGACACTTTAAAGCAGGTGAAAAAGTGGGATGACAGAGAATTAATGGGGACTATTTCTGCCAAATTGGGATAGTTGGAGGTTATGTCTTCACTGTGACAACTATTATTAATGCCTGCTTAGTAAAGTGGTTTGGAGAAATGCTTTTGAGGAGTAACCCTGGTAAAGTCATGAGAGGAGTTTTTGGCTTAGAAAGGACAGGACTGAAATCTTGACCTCTTACTGATACTAAGTTGGAGCAGACGCACATGGATGTTTTTCAAACAGAAGGATGGATCAGCAGCTGGGACAGAGAGAGGTTCATAACAGGCTTATAACTTTACAAGAGCAGAGGTTAGGGGAAAACAGATTAATCATGAAGTGATAGGGTGCAGACTATTTAACTGAAAAGGTATGAAATCAATCACTGGAGTTTTGGAAACAGAAGTCTTCTTTTTTCTTTTGGCAGAGATGAAAGCTGCCTTTGAGGGTCAGGAGGAAGAATGGAGAAAGAAGAAAAAGAAGAGGGGGGAAAAAAGAGGGAGGGAACCCAACTGGTCTTCCAATGTTGCTTGCCCAGCCTAGGGATCCAAGGGACATAACTTACGTGAGCTTAACAACGAGAAAGGGAGGGGAAGGGCCAACGTACTATTCTCTCGGACGAGGCAGAATTCCAAAGTGCTTTGGCTGTCCAAGGTACAGTCTAAGTCAACAGGGACGTTTGGCTCGTTCTGCTTCTCCAGCCGGTATTGAGGGCCTGTAAACAGACAATAAATTTACAGGAGTGCTTACAGCTTTAGGAAAGGGGAACTGAGGTGTAGGAGGAGAGGAACGGAGAGTTAAAACATTCAAGGATGCCAGCTACCCTAAAGACATCAGATCCTATCTGATCTAGGAAGCTACGCAGGGTCAGCTCAAGTTAGTACTTGGATGGAAGACTGGTGATGAATACCAGGTGCTGTAGGCTATATTTCAGAGGTAGGAACTGGCAAAGCCACCTCTGAGGATTCCTTGTCTAAGAAAACCCTATGAAATTCATGGGGTTTCCATAAGTGGACAGATGACTTGGAAGGCACATAATCACTTCTGCTCTAAAAAGATTTCAAAACCTACAGTAAGGCGATCTCTTTAAGAAGACCCACCAATGCGTTACACAACAGAATGAGGTCCAGAGTCCTCCAGAATTTAGTTTTCATCAGGGTGAAAGCTAAGCAAAGTGGTGATGGACCAGGAATGGGATAGGATGCTTGGGACCAGACATATTTGGTATTTTGGATATTTTTTGGATTTGGGAATACCTGTATTTGCATATATATGCATAACGAGGGATAGCTTGGAGATGGGACCCAAATCTAACCATAAAATTAATTTTTGTTTCATATGCACCTTATACAGATAGTATGGTGGTAATTTATACAATATTTTAAAAATAATTTTGTGCATGAAACAAAGTTTGTGTACACTGAACTGTCAGAAAGCAAAAGTGTCACTATCTCAGCCACCCATGAAAAAATGTTTTGGCTTTGGGAGTATTTTGGCTTTTGGAATTCCGGATAAGGGAGACTCAGCCAGTATTTGACAAAGATTTAGTGTTCTTAAAACCCAGGTGAGGAACAAACAAAAAACTTTTGTCAAGTTTCAGGAAAAGGGAACCCACACAATGCTATCCAATATTCACACGAAAGCAAACACTGGCGTTGGTACCAAAGTTTGATGAAACGATGGGAAACTACATATGCATAATATCGGACATGGCTTAAGAACTGAATTGTCTGATGGAAAATGATTTCCTTGAACTCGAGAACTATCTCTGCTCCAATGTCCCTGACTGCCAATGTCTCAGGTGCCTGGGGTTACTTAATCTGTTTGCTGTCAGCACAGATTGTTTCCTATCTCTTTTAATATCCACTGGGGTTTGGCTCCAGGACCACCCCCTTGTGGATACCAAAATCCAGGGATGCTCAAGTCCTGTTAAATACAGTGGCATGGTAAAATTGGGTTCCTTATAAAAAATAGCAAAATCAAAGTTTGCTTATTGGAATTTTTATATTTTTGAATGTTTTCTAGCCGTGGATGGTTGAATCTGTGGATATGGAGGGCTAACTGTTATCAGAGGGGGATACAGAATGACTGGTCATTCTGTCTATAACTGTCTATAACTGAGAATCCATGTGATGGGTGCAGAGAGATCTTTAGTTTCCCCGATTAACACTGCTGGAAGTATATATGCGGCCAACAAAGAAAAATGAAATGGCCTGGATGCTTCCCCACAACCAACATGTGGGGCTGCTAAGGCTGGAATGAATGTATGTGTCTTTATATAATCCTCAACTCTCCCCCACCCAGTTGTCCACCCCCATCTGTCGGACCCTTCCACATTTGGTGTTTTGTTTCCTAAAGCTTACCAAAAAACCCAGCTGGGAAAGATCATTTTAAAATTAAGAAACAACAAGAACTGAACATGACCTGTGAAGGTTAACAATTCCGCCTTATGCTGCATACCCGGCCAAAAGGAAAAAAAGAAAAAGGTCCTTCGCTTTGATGATGAGAAGTATAACCAAATTAAACAATTCCCTCAACAAAAGAGAGAAAAGCTGGACCCTATTATACAAAACTATCCCGCCAGCCAGGCTAAATTGCAAAAGCTTAGAAAGGCTTTTGAAAGCCTGACCCATCAGTTCTAATTTTTAAAACTTAGCCTTTCAGTCAAGGCGAGAAAAAGGCCCAATTCCAACTTTTATCTCTGCTACAAAGTGCTGTTATCTTGGGCTGATGTCTGGAGCTCTATCTCTCTTTCTGCTGACAAGCAGAGACGAGAGAGATAAGATTGGGAACGAATCTCACTTCTCAGAGTAAATAAATAATCAATACTCATCTAAATGTAAATGAGAAAGTATCCCCCTCTGATAACAGAGCTCTTATCAAAGAGCCAATTTTCCCACAGACACTTGGCCTCCACCGAATCACCATCGCTCTGCCCAGCCCTAATGGCTAAAAATGGTCACTAAATTGAACCGATCACCAGAGATCAACTAAGTTCGGGCCTCGGCTTCTTTCCTGGCCCCAATGTTTGGGAATGCAATTCTGCCCCCATTAACTTTCAATAGCAATGAAGAATGCATAGGTCAAGGGAGATGAAGCTACAGGATAAACAAACCCAAAACTGCTTTTTTCTCTTTTTCTTTAAAAGAAAAAGAGAAAAGGAGAGGAAAAAAGAAAACAAAGAAGCAGATGCAGTAAACAAAAATGGCTTAAAAGCCTGTGAGGAAGAAACAGCTGTAAGATAGTCCTGGAATAAACCAAGTTAACATTAAAATGTGATGCTTTCTTTCTTTCTTTCTTTTGGTACAGTTTCTTTTTAAAGTATGCAAACAAAGATAAGGAATAAATCATACTAGCTGGAGGATTTAGAGAACCCCATGTGCAAACAGATGCTGTGCATGAACTTCACCATACACAATGTGCACACTAAAATAAATACACATGAAGGATGCTGAACATTTTAAAACAAGGCACCATTTCAAAACGTTGCTGTTGCTTTGATGTGGAGAGCCAACTGGTTGGTTTGAAATGTCCTTGGTGAGCTTCATAGACACATCTACTATGAAGCTACTTTGCCATTCCTATACTATGATTATTTTGAGCACTAGGTACAATGGGATTTCAGGATGCTGATGCGAAAGGTGTGGATTTTGGTTTTTGCACATTGAAGAATGCTGTGGCAACCAAGTTTGCACAACCGTGCTCTGCACATCAGGAAAAAGATGGATGAATCGGAGGAAGCTGGCTGCTCATCCAGACTGTGCTATGAAGTCTAAATGGCCAATCTTTCAGATATTTTTGAACAATAATGGGTTACTCAAATCCCTCCCTATCATCACTGTTTGCAAAGGAGAGTAACATTCAGGGCAGATTCTAGATTGTATTCTAGTCCTGTGGATTGCAGTTCAACACTTCCATCTCACCACGGAGTCGATAATATTGGGAAGCTCTTGTTGCATGATTAGCCTTCCTTGACCGTAAGCTTACCTACCTCTGGCAGCTCTCCTTATCAAACATCTTAAGAAATTCCATACTATGAATGACCATCCTGCCTACAATTGCCCTTGAGCGGTCTCAACAATGAAGAGAAAATTGTTTCATCTTTGACTTGATCTACCCATACAGTGGACAACAAGAACAACAAGGTGGCAGAATTTGTTGTTGCTAACTGCCTTTGTGTCAACCTCAACTCATGGCGACCCTGTGGATGAGACATCTCCAAGATCCCTTATACTCCACTAGTTAGGTTCTGTAACTTCATTCCCATGACTTCCTTGCCATGTGATGTTCCTCCCTTTCAATAGCCTTCTACCTCTCCCAGCATTATTATCTTTTCCAAAGATTCATGCCTTTTTTTGATGTGGACAAAATTTGACAGCTTCAATTTGATCATCTTGCTTCCAAGCAGATGTACAATTGAGAAATACACTTGACAACCAGACACACATGCCTATCTGCAGCCAGACATGATGCATCTAAGGGCTTTACCATGCATTCTGATGCAGAGATCAGACTTTCATTTTGTCCTCCATTAGTTTATCTGGTAGCATTTGCTAATCACTTGTGGATTTCCTCTCAACTCTGGGTACCTTTATGGGGCAAGTTTCCAGCAGTCACTTGTCCTCATGTGCTTTTTTGCTGCTCTTTTAACTAGGAGACTAATGGGCTGAGAAACAGTAACTCCTAGTTCTGTGTGTGGTCAGCCCATGTGCCAAGCCACCAGATGTGTAAAGCAGAACTCCTTCTGGGCAGTGATGTGTTCTCAGGCTTCTCTCACATATAGATGGGACCTCATGGATAGGAAAGCCTATGCAAGACATCCTGTTTGGGCTGAGACTCTGTTTTAGCAGCAATGCTTGGTGGCTTCTCTGTGTTCTTTGGCTCTGCCTCCTGGCATTCCTCTGGCTCTGACTCTCTGGCACATCTCTGGGTTCCAGTTCTTGGCGCCTCTATGACAGCTGCCTACAGCTCAGCCCTGACATGGTCACAGTGGGGACCACTGCATTTTAATTAAATTTGTTTTTGCTGTTGGGTGCCTTCAAGTAATTTCTGAATGATGGAAACCCTAAGGCAACGCTATCAAGGGGTTTTCTTGGCAAGATTTGTTCAGAGGAGGTTTGCCGTTGCCATCCTCTGAGGGAGAAAGAGTGGCCCAAGGTTATTCCTATGCTCTATGAGGAGCGACTTAGGGAGCTGGGTATGTTTAGTCTGGGTAAGAGAAGGTTCAGTGGAGACATGATGATCATGTTTAAATATCTGAAGGGATGTCAGACTGAGGATGGAGCAAGCTTGTTTTCTGCTGCTCCAGAGAATAGGACATGAAACAATGGATTCAAACTATAGGAAAAGAGATTCCATCTAAACAGTAGGAAGAATTCCCTGATAGTAAGAGCTGCTGGGCAGTAGAATATACTGCCTTGGAGAGTGGTGGAGTCTCCTTCTTTGGAGGTTTCTAAGCAGAGGCTGGATGGCCATCTGTCGGGGGTCCTTTCATTGTGTCTTGCTGCATGGCAGGAGGTTGGATGACCCTTTGGGTCTCTTCCAACTCTAGGATTCCATGATTCATTGCGTTACCATTGTTGAGTGGGGATTTTAACCCTGGTCTCAGGAGTCCTAGTCCAACAGACAAACCACTACACCACACTGGCTCTAAGATTGTGACAGCCTTATGTTATTTTTACAGACATGTGTGCAGTCTGATAGGACTGGGAAGATCAACCTTTAAGTTCACAGTGAACCATGAAATGCACAAGGTGATCTTGGTCCAATCCCTCTCTCAGCCTGACCTATTTCGCCAGGTTGCTGTGAGGATACAGTGTGGAAGAGGAGCGACATGTTTGTTGCCTTGCACTCACTGAGGTCAAAGGAAGATTACAAATGTAAGAAACAAACAGAATGTATAACTTCTTCATCTATGATTGTATGCTCTACCTTTTATGCCAGTTGTACTGACACCATTTCAAATTTATGTCCAAGTTATTTTGGCTTTTATTGATTTATATATTTTGTGAGCCAGCCAGAGGGTTAGTTCATGGACTTATTAAAATGGTAAAGAAATAGATAAAGCAAACGCCGCAGGCGTCATTATTTCAAACCTAACATTTGCGTCTGCAAATCCAGTGATTGCAATGCTATGTAAAGATGCCTGGATGGATTTTTAAAAACCTAAACAAACGTTTTCTCCCTGCCATGGGTGTCTTGTGCCATCCAATCTGTTTTTTCTTGAACGGTGTGATGGTGACATTACCCGATTTTATGTACAGTTTATCCCTTGCTCTCTGCAGAAATAAAGATGGTTTCCGTGGAAATAAACAGTCATTTATTTGAAACAATTGTAAAAAAAAAAAAAGAGGGGGGGGAGAACGAGAAAAAAAAAGGGGGGGGAGAGTTTATGGAAACCAGTGGCGTAATGCATTCAAATAAATGCCAGAACCAGTTGACGGAGAGCCAAGGTGTTAAATCACACTGCTTAAGAATTCAGCTGTGGGAAACCGATAGTAAATCCAGACTGACAGAATTTCCAGCGATGGCAAAAGGGCCTTGACATCTAGTCCGGGACACAAAAACTACAGCGGTTCAAACCCATTTTACTTAACGCCACCTTGACAGCTGGCGAAATTAAAGAATTTAGTCAAAATACACCTTAAAATAAATAAGAAGGTTCTTCCTCTGCTCCACCACCCGGCTTTTAAAAGGGATTCAAGCCAGCCAATGCCACCAGCGGCCACAGGTCCAGCATGGCTATTAGGAGAATTTGCAAAAATCCTTACTTGTTTATGGGCTCAATTTATTTTTAAAATGAGAAAGCTGTGTTTGAGGCATAAGTGGGGTGGGGAAGGTGCACACCCAAAGGATTTAAGGTTTAAAAAAACCATTCTACATCAAGGTTTCAAAAACCACATTTAAGGTTTGAATTTAAGAGTGCAAACAAAGCATTTGCAAAACTAACATGCTGTTGGCCCTCTGCATTTGCAGCTTTGAATTTTTGTGGATTTGATTACTCGCAAATTTGATAAATATGTTCTATCTATGAATCTCTAGGTCCTCCAGCATGATTCTATGGGCAACCTGTACCAGAGGTTACATTATGGGACCTAGACATTCCTAGAGACAGCACTTTTCTAGGCATTGATAGATCTTTCAGCATAATTCTATGGTCAACTTCAAGTGGATGTTAGCCACAGAGTTGCACTGGAGCACCTAAAGATAATATTTCTCTAGGTATTTGTAGATCTTCCAGCCCAACTCTATGGTCAATATCTGGTGGATACTGACTAGAGAGGTGCACTGGAGGACCTAGAGATTCCTAGAGAGGTGTTCTTGCAGTTTTTCCAGGAGCAAATGTCTTCTCCTGAACATACATTTATATCCAGTAAATATTTATTACAGTGGGCCCTCTACATTCACTGGTTAGGGACACAGGGCCCCATGTATAGATTGGAAGATCATCGGAGAAAAAGAGAGAGATCCAAGAACATGGCAGCACTTTTGAGAAAGATTTCCAAAATGGAAAGATTGCCAGCAAGCCATCACCACCTCTCCACCACACATATCAGTTGCCCCCTGAAAGAGCAGGCACTTTCCACTAGGATAAAGTACTGTTGATCCATTTTCAGAATATCCAAAGCTATTCCTGACAGCTGTGAGGGGTGGGTGGGAGCTGCCCTGTCATTGCAAACCAGCTGCTTCCATTTCTCTTGCAGGTATGAAGCTCTCCTCCAAATTCACCCACCCCACTGAACACAATCTTGTGCCTTTGCCTCTGGAAAATATGGATCACATCTATGAAAATGTTGGCTGGGAGAGAGTGTTTATAACAAGATGAAGGATGTTTGGTCTTAAAAGGACCAAATCTCATTCTTGCTCTGTCTTGCAGCTGGAAACAGCTGTCTGGTAATGGTGGGTAAGTGTGATCATCTTGTGGAGGGTTTTGGTTTCCATCCAGGTAGTACAACCAGGTTTAGTTTAGAGAAGAGAAGACTGAGAGGCGAAATGATAACCATCTTTAAATATCTGAAGGGATGTCATGTAGAAAATGAAGTCTAAGTCTGCCAGGTCAGCAGCACTTCAAACCCTAGGGATGTTGTCACTGGGGGCATGGCCCCATGCTACCATTAAACCCAATCCATTAAGCATCAAATGTTGCTGCTCTGAGCATGTCTTTCAAAAAATAAACATCAAGTCTAACAAAAAAGAAAATGTTTCTCTGGTTGGAAATTAACTTTCCCAAGCTCTCCATTGAATGGGTGAGTGGGTGAAGGACGCTTTCCCTAGTTCTGATTGCAAACACTGCTTTCAGGAGCCCACGGGCATTGTGCATCCAAAGGAAGTTTGCCACGCTCTGTTTTGAGCAGAGAGCAGTCTATAGTACGTGTTCCAAAGCATGCTGCAGCAGTATATGCCACAGAATGTGCGCAATGTGTATGTGTGTGCATGTGTGTATGTGCTTGTGTGGCAGCTTTCAAAGAAATAATGCTCTTGCCTCAGATGTCTCCCTTTTCCTTAAAGATCAGAGAAAAGATCCTGAGCTCTACAATGCCTACTCTGACTCCATATGTACTCATCCTTAGGCTAATAGCAACATACTACGGTATAAGTAGTAACCAGTTATGTGAGATGAAATATCGGTACATACATACATACACATATATGTTGTTGTTGTGTGCCTTCAAGTCACTTCTGACTTATGGTGATCCTAAGGTGAAGCTATCATGGGGTTTTCCTGGTAAGATTTGTTTAGAGGAGGTTTGCCATAGCCTTCCCCTGAGGCTGAGAGAGTGTGGTTTGCCCAAGATCACTGAGTTGGTTTTCATGGCTCAGCTGGGAATCGCACCCTGGTCTCCAGAGTTATAGTCCAACACTCAAGCTACTACACCATAGTCGCCCTCACATATCTATATACATATATGAAGAACACACACACGCATTTATATGAACACTATACACACACACACACACACTCTACTAATTCTTTTAGGGTCTGCCCACGATTAGTCAAATTCTACCCCCAACCCTTGGTGTTTTGTTCTTAGTCTTGTGCAGAGCTGTGAAACATTCCTTCTGTGTACTACAAAACTCAGAATCACCCAGCCAGTATGGCCACTAGACGTGTTGGCTGGGGATTCTGGGAATTGTAGTTCAACCATAACTTCCCAAAGCTTTGTTTTTTTTTTTATTAAAATAAATAAACTTCCCCCCAACTTTGTCAAGCAGGATCCATAGGGGAAATAAATACACAAGAGGGACAATGCATAAATCTGCAGAAAGAGTATGTCTAGATCTGAGAAGAGATCATTTAACATCGTGGGGGAGAGGAGTTCATTATTTTTTGAGAAGAAATAGGCTAATCTAGGGACCAACATGGAGTGTTAAAAAATGGTCCACATGTTCCTGGTGGAGTGCAATGAAAGTTGCTTCGCAAGATGTTTTTAGTGGTACAATGGTAGGGGGAGGTTTACAAGCATAGGATTTGGTCCAAACCTTTAAAAAAGATTGATTGGGCCTTATTTGTTTAATGGAAAGCTGGAAGTTCTCTACAGGCCTCGCTTCTACAAGCCAGCCTGGTATTTTTATGGGAGGGAATGTTCCATTTCATCTTGGAACAGCAGCTACCTCTTTTAGTTAAATTGAATGCCCTTTCCACAGTGTCAGATCTTAAAAGGTGTGTATGCCATGGAGGTCCACCTCTGTATCCATTCCCCATGCTCAAATAACTGTCTCTGGAACATTATCAGCCTCTAGCCTTGAAGGACCGGCAAGGTTAAGTAGGTCTAAATCCTCTTTTAGTCCTGACTAGATTAGTCCTGACAAAATCCTCTTTTAGTCTAGAGCAAACCTTCTGAATCTATGTGTTGACTCACCATTCAACAACTGACTGAATGGGTCCATAGTCCCAATTAATCCTTTATCACCCCACTTTTTCATCTGCTTTTAAAACGTCCCACTTTCTCTCTCCTCGTTACACTTTCCTCCTTTGTATGCAACTTACTGCAAACTGAGTTCAAAGTTAGGGACTTCTGTCTTTTCTGGACTGAGTACACTGAGTATAAGGCAGCTTGCACTTGCCAAGCATCCCTCTGGGTCTTCCTGACCTAGTTTTGATATAAATGCTTCCGGGCTTAGGGCCCAGCCTGGGTCATTGCTTGGACAACAGCCAGACTTCAGCTTCTTTTGGGGAAAGAGCTTAGAGAGATTCTGTGAACTAAAGTCTAAAAAAAGCAAAGTTTCTAAGCTCTGGGCCTGCAAAAGTGGAAAGAGGCCAAGTAGACGGTAGCCCACCTAAGTGGCTGTTGTTAAGCCATTTCTGACTTTTGTAAGCCTATCATGGGGTTTTCTTGCAAGATTTCTTAGAGTTTGCCATTGCCTTCTCCTTACTCATTCAGTGGGTTTCCACAGCTGAACGGGGATTTGAACGCTGGTCTCCTGGAGTCCTTGGCTGCATCTGCACTGCAGAAACAATCCAGTTTGACACTGCTTTATTCAGTGGAGACTACTCCATTAAAATCTACCAATAATACCAAATTTTCAAAGGAGGTTTCAAGCACAAGACCTGCAAGAATAGTTGACTCTATATATAGTTTTGTGAGATGTTTAGCCTTCTCTGTCAGAATGCTCTGGTGACACAACAAACTACAAATGCCAGGACTCCATAGCATTGAGCCATGGCAAGTAAAGGGGTGCCAAAGTGCATTATTTATGCAGTGTAGATGCAGCACTAGTCCAACACTCAAACCACTGCACTATGCTTGCCCTCCCATCTACAGTAGCCTATTGTCCTCCTGCAGCTACCAGATGGAAAAGCAGGCATACGGCAGGCCACCATACATAGTGGGTGAGCAACTATCAGTATGAATTGTTGTAAGTTGCACAGACTTGATCTAGGCTGTATTCTTCCTCCAGTGGCAGGAATCCAGACCCAGTAGGACTGACGTCCCTGTAACTAAACCTTGCTGGGAAGCCTATTCCTCCGCTCCAAAGGATATCTCCTCTTTTGCGGGCTGCTCTCGTTTGCCAGATGTGCCGCTGAGCACAGAATAGGTTAACTATACAGAAGATAAAGTATGCTGCTTGGTTATTTTTCATTACCATAAGAAAACATCCATTACGCGCCCTAACTTCATGAACGCACATCGGCGGAATCCATTATGACAAGAGCAATTGCATTCAGAGCTCCTGTATATAGAAAAAGTGAAAGGGGAGGGGGGAAGAGACGATGCCATGGTAAAGGAAAATAAAAAGGCAGCGGTTGGCTTTAACAGGGCACCGGCAAGACAAACTCTGAGAAAGAGAACAACAACTAGATGAGTTTTAAAAACCCAGAAACCCTAACAGATCTGCATCGGCATCTCCTGATTTATCCAGCTTGACTTTAACTAATTAAACATCTGCCTCGACAATTTCCGCAGTAGATTTATCATCCCCATTCTGTGACAGTGACTGTTTGTTACCGACTCCCTTGGCCGCCAACCCTCCCCAAAATCTTGCTAACATTCGCGAGAAAGTCTTCCAGTTTCTTCCTTGGGTACGTGACAGGAAAATGATACAGTATTCCCATTAACCCCCTATGGTTGTCCTTTCTGGAACTGTTATTGTCCATCTTAGAACAAAAAGGAGGTTTTTAACATTTTTGTTTAAAGGTGTCCTTTAGAAAACAACCGGGGGCCACCACAGTGCCTTGGGGCTTCGGCATGCTGGCGATCACTTTTAATGCCTTAAAAGTGGCCCATGTCAGTTAAAAGTTGTGCGACAGATACAACAAGAGCCAGACCAGAGGTGCAGGTGGTATGTTTTGGGTTACGCTTTTCAGCCCAAACTGCGCATAATGTTTGCATTCTATAACTGGAACTTCCAATATAACTTCTGTTATTAGAGCTACTCTCCTCCTCTTTCTCCTCTTTCTTTCTTTCTTTCTTTCTTTCTGCAGATCCATTCCCTAAGTTGTTCTAAGTTGGTTTACTCCATTGTTTTATTCATTCAATCCTTCTAATTTATTAGTTTATCATTGTCATTATTGTCAATAATTGCTGCGCCTAAATACCCTGAAAGAACCAGACCATGACACGTCTTGGATGCTAAGCAAGGTCAGGCCTGGTTAGTAGTAGAGGTTATATTTTAGAGCAATGTTCCTCCATTTGTTTTGGACTTCAGTTCCCAGAAGGCCCAGCCAACTTGGCCAACAGTAATGGATTATGGGAGTTAAAGTCCAAATCCTCTGGAGGAACAAAAGGTGATGTTTCAGAGGAAGCAAATGCTAAATTGCCTCTGAATATTACTGGCCTAAGAAAACCCTTTGAAATTCATGGGATCACCATAAGTCAACAAGTGATTTGAAGACATGTATACATATACACAGTTTATTTACCTATATCGCCTTTGACGGTAACATCTGTAAGGCAATCCACTATGTAAAACTACAACAATCCAATAACAACAACCCCACCAGAAACTGGATACAGGAGAAGTAAAATCTCAAATAAAACAGCAGAGAAGAAACAAGAGAATGAAAGATGAAAAGGTCCTATGTGTGCCCAATGACTACAACTGTTTCTTTACTGAAAACTTTCTGGTGGCCACCAACCAGTGGATTGTGGATCATCAGTGGTCCATGGACAACCACACTAGTCTACACAATACAGAGATGCCATCTATGATTCTATAAACCTGAGCATTTTGCCCTTTTTACAGGCCCCTGCTGCATCAGGGGCTACCCACATATGCCCTCCGTCTTAGCTCTGGGCACGTCTTTATAAAGTTAGCTGGAGATGGCCTCCACTTAGTCTCAATTCTCTGCCCGTTCAAACACATTTGGGCCGCAGTGGTACTTTGATGAATGGTGGATTTTACAAAGATCTATTCCAATAGAATTAAAATGATTTTCCATCACGCTCATTGCATTTTCCACAAAAAAGGGGTCATTATCCATTTGTACGCCCATTTATTGACTCCTTTGGTTCGCCCTCCCCCTTCCTCACAATAATATACAGTATCTCATAAATTGCAAAGCAAAGACTTACTCAGCTGCAGTCATTTTTAGCAAAATAACTTGTAATAAATCTGTTGTAGCCTTGGTTCCTCCCTCCCACCCTTCTCCTTTTTCTATGGCTGACAGGTTCTGCCCAACACAAGACCCAAGATGCAGATATTTCCAGAGACTCAGGGAAAAACTGAGCCTACATTTCCATCACCAGGCACACTTCTCAGGAGTTTGGGACCAGCTTATTCTTGAGTTGGAAGCCTCTTGACTTGGGGATTTATGAGACTCCCAGGTCTCAGCTTGGACACCCTCCTGCTCTTCTTCCTTCCCATGTAGCCCTATGGCTCTTACAAGTCATAGTAGAACCAAAATGTCTTCTGAGCCATTGCCCAAGCAAGAGCCAGTTTCTTCCTTTCTAGTGTAAGTCCCTTACTCTTTCTGCTTGTCCAACTGCCCACCAGCACAACTCTGTGGTCCACATCCGCCGGAACCTGACCATAGAATTATGCTGTGAGATCTAAAAATGCCCAGAGAAGTGTTTTCACTAGGAATCTCTTACTCTTCCAATGTGACTCTATGGTAATCTTCCAGCAGAGTCACTCTGGAGGATCTGGAGATTCCTGGAGAGAACATATCAATTAAATCTGTGAATAATCAAATTTGCAAAAGTCAAATCCACAAATGTGGAGGGCTGACCATTCTGGACCTCTCGCGGATAAGAAATAACATGGGACTCCAAGTGCTGTTGTCTCCAATGGGAGTGTGACATGCGTGTAGCAGCTAATGGAGCCATTGAGAACAATGGAGTTTGTCATCTGCGGATGTTCAGATTGCAGCAATTGAAGAAAGCCAGGGGAAAGGGAGAAAGTGGGAGAAGGAGAGAGAAACTGGGATGCTTGAAAAGCAGCTGTAAAAGAAGGATGACAGAGGATTAACCAAGATTATCCTTGTCAAATTGGGATGGTTGGAGGATACACTCCGCTCTGAAAAATGACACCAATGTGGACTGTGCTTCCTCAATGGCCCTGGAATGGACACAGAGCAATATAAGAAGGGGAAAAAAATCATAAAGTGAGGGAAGAGGGTGACAACAAGCGGGATACCCCACTTGGAGGGAAGATCTGTTTGGAACCCTGGAGAGGCACAGTCCTTGTAGGAGGGTGCATGTCCTAGAACATTTTGTTGCAGGTCTCGCTTGCATTTTTCTGAAAAAGAACTGGCATGGAGCAGAATCTCAAGGTTCCATTTGTCACGGCAGACTCTATCTGTCACTGCTAACCTCATGCTTGAGAAGGCTGGTAAAGGTTGGTGGCGACAAGGTCCATAATGGCATTTTTATACAAAAGTCACTAAAGGAGAGGCTGGGAAGGTCAGTGATTCCCAAAGGTGACTGAGAGAGAAAGAGAGACGGGGAGAATGAGAGTGAGAAAATACATTAATGCTTAGAACTCACAACGGCCACCTATATATTGTAAGGTTGCTCTGCTGGCAAAATCCAGGTGTATTCTTCAAATTATTCACTAAAACTCAATGTGGAATATACAAAGCGGTCTTCATGTTGTTAGACCCTTTCATTATCTAACTTCACGCTCTCTGTTTTGACTGCTACATAAAGGGTGCATCTACACTGTAGAAATAATGCAGTTTGACACCACTTAAACTGCCACGGTTCTGTCCTACAGAAATCCTGGGATTTGTAGTTTGATGAAGTACCAGCACTCTTTGGCAGAAAAGGCTAAAGACTTTGTAAAACTACAAATCCCAGGATTCCACAAGATGGAGCAACAGCCAGACACTGATACTATAATTCCAACTTAATTTATGTCAGGACTAAGGGAAACATATATATGCACACTTTACCAGGATTGTCTTGTGTGCCTTCAGGTTTCTGATTTATGGCCATCTCTCCTGTTTATGTCAGTACATTTTGCTTCAGGCAGAAGAATCTCTTGGGGTGGCCCTGCTACATCACTTTCTTTAATGGAAGATTACAGTATTTTATGATTGGCTTTAACTGCTATAAGCCCTTCCAAGTGATACGTAAGCAGTGGAACAGTAAGATATAAATCTTTACAATCAATAAGCAGATTGGTAAGTGAGATTGCCAACCATGAATTGCCTCCTGAACTCCAGATCTGTTTTGGAAGTGCTCTTAAGCCACTCTCATGACCTTCCAAAAATGAAGGATACACACACAAATACACACAGGCGTGTATGGCTCCATTATAAATATTAATAGGATGGATAGCATTTGGAAGCAAAGGCTGCTGGTTGAACTGTAATCTTACCTGATGCATATACACACACTTGAAGACAGGATTGTACAATGAGAAAAGGCCCCACTGTGATACTGTTCAGATACAGAAGAGCCACTGTGTAGTACAGTGGTAAGAGTGATGTACTACATAATAGAACTGGAAGGGGCCACATGGGCTACCTAGTTCACCCCCTGCCATGCAGGAATACACAGCTTACAACACTCATAAAAAGATGTCCATCCAACTTCTGTTTAAAAGACTGACCCAAAAGACGTAATGCACTGAAGTTCCCAGGATCGAAATACACAAGGCTCTTTTTCCCACCAAAAACTGTAACCGGGATTGCAACAATTAATGGAGGGTAGGTCAATTGTGACTTGACCATCATCAGGAGCAACATGCGTCTTTTGATAGGTGCCCATTACTATGATATGGGTTATTTGGTTCTAATCCACCCTAGGTTGTAAATCTTGCGCCATTTACTGCCTCTCCAGACTGATGTGAAGATAAAGCATGGAAGACAAGAGCCACATACACTACCTTGATCTCATTGTAGCTAACTGGCATAAGCATTATGTCCTTATGTGCCACATATACCACCTTGATCACACTGTTGCTAGTTATCTACAGCTAGTTAACTAGGCAGCCAACCAACCAACCAAAAAATAAAATAAATGGGGCCCTCCATATCTGCTGGGGTTTGGTTCCAGGACCCCTTGTGGATACCAAAATCCATGGATGCTCACGTCCAATTAATAATAATAATAAATAATAAAAATTTTATTTGTATCCCACCTCTCTATCAAAGATAGATAATGGCATAGTAAAATAGTGTCCCTTGTATAAAATGGTAAAATCAATGTTTGCTTATTGGAATATATATATGAATATTTTCAAACTGTGGATGCTTGAATCCATGGATAGAGACTCCATGGGTATGGAGAGCTGACTGTACACCCTTCTTTCTCCCTCAGTATCAATGAACTTGGGCTTTGATGCTCTAGACCAGGATCCAACTTGACATCCAGAAACACCAAGCCGGGAACGGCTTGCTGAAGGCTTTAAAAAACAGAAGCAGCCCAGAGAATTCCTATTAAGTGAAGGAAGCATCTGAACAGAAGACAAGCAGCAGCAAAACTGTGCCGCCTCTGATCGGTTAGGCAAGAGGGCAACGGAACAGTTCAGCTAAGCAAACACTTCAGCTGTCCCCATGAGCTGTGCAAGAGAAAAGAGAGGGGGGGGGGGAAGGAAGGAAAACTGACCCCCAGGAAATAGATAAAAGGCATCCAAGGAAAAAAAAGAAGAAGAAAGGGAACAAAAGGGGTAGGTGTGGGGTGGGAGAAGGTGTTGAGGGGGCTATCCTAAATGGGGAGTGGGGAAAAGAAGGAGAGAGGGGGGGAGAAGCAGAACACCATTCATCGCAGCTAACGACTTGTTCATTATGAGTGATGATGGATAAAGACTTCTCATGCTGAGATGAAATCAAGATTTATATGCATTGTTTCCTCTCTCAACTTGTGGGAAGATCATCATCATCTAATTCTATCTCTGCGGCCAGCGATGGGCATCCGGAGAGCCGGTTATCAAACGGCGCAGTCAGCTGGCAAAAGCCGGGACGTGCGGCTGGCACATCTGGACTGAGCCGCCAACAGCCGAGGGTGAACGATGACGCCTGGCACGGGGCCAAATTGCTTGCAGACGCTAGCAGGTTCTCATCTACAACCGCCCCTACCAGCCCTGCCTTCGTTCTCTCTCTCTCTCTCTTTTACGAGAATCAGATTTTCATTGGTTCATTCAATTGCTCTCCACTGCCATTTTTTATGGCTCTTATCGTTCCCCTCGAATATGGCCTTGAGACAGCTCATCCATGTCCTTCGCTGTGTTATCTCTTCTAACTTTTATTAAAACTTCAGCTTTCATCTGAAGATAGCTAATTAAATCTGTGACAGATTATAGACTCGTTTGAAGAAGAAGAAGAAGGAAAAAAAGGGGGAGAAGGGAGAATGGTGCTCAACTACTTTTTTTCTAAACACAACTCTGGGTGGGGAATTATGTTCCTTTTTTTCATTGCAGTTAAAACTAAAAGGGATGGGGGGAAGGAGAGAGAGAGAGAGAGAATAAGAAGTGTTTCATTCATTTAACCAAGACAAGATGCTTATCTCTAGCTAGTCTATAGACAGGCTTATATTAAAGTTCTTTGTGGCGTGACAAGACCCCCGCGCCATTTCTCACCATAATTATTTCTTGATGTTGAGAAAGATTTTCTCAGCCTTGGGGCTTTTACGGACATACCTGCTAATATCAACGGGCAAAAAAAAACCCCCGCAGGGCTTCAATCACCCCAGTGGTTGCTCCACAATTAAAAGAGGGGGAGCAGTAAGCTTCCTTACTTCTTAAACGTTAGACATATCTAAAGACATTTTCAAAGAGATTCAATACTCCAAAGGCAAGGAAAAGCTTAAAAAGACATCACCAATTTTTACAGCACATGTAAGTCTAAATACCCCAAAGACATCAGATCCTGTCTGATCTTTGAAGCTAAGGAGGGTCAGCTCGGTTTAGTACTTGGATGGGAGATCACCAAGGAATACCAGGCGCTGTAGGCTATATTTCAGAGGAAGGACCTTTCAAAATCACCTCTGATTATTCCTTGCCTAAGAAAAACCTATTAAATTCATGGGGCCACATAATTTAATGGCCAACTTGAGGGCACACACAGAAATGTGCATGATAAAGTTGGAAGGGGCTTCATAGGCCATCAAATCCAACCCTCCGATCAATGCAGGAACTCCAGTTAGACCATCCCCCAGAAGATACTGTCCAGCCTTTTTCTGAAAATGTCTAGGTTAATGGGTTCATTGCTCAATCATTCTCACTATCAAGACATTCTTTTTAATGTTCAATTGAGATCTACCCTCCTGTAACTTAAACCATTAGACCTATCCTACACACCTTGTAGAGAGGTTGGTCCCTCTAAATTAAGTGTGCAAAGAATTATATACATTGCTTCCCAATGATGATAGCTAGGTATAAGTTGCGCAGTTGCTGGTAAAGCTGAAGATGCACTTTGACCGGAACAGCTGTTTTGTTTGATTTACCAACTATGGGAATTTAAGAGGCATACCTTGTGAAAATGCGTTTACCTGTGTGGCGCTTAGCCTGTGCATTTGAAATGAAGGGCAAGTTCTGAAGTCACCTTTCCCTATATGTCTTGTTAAGAAGCATTTGAGCATCCACAGAGGCCTTTGGCCAAGACTATACTGGACCTTTAGACTTGTTGCAGGGTTTAATGAGACATGCTAGTGATTCTAATCTGTCATGCTAGCAACATGCTAGTAGTTCTAATATGTTACTGTTATGCATTTCTTCAAGTTCGGAGTCTATTTTGTGTGGGAAATCTTGTGAAAGACTCGTTGCTTGCTCCTCTTTTAAAGCAGGGAGCAGGTTAAAAGGCTCACCTGGACCAGATTTGAGGCCCGCTGATATGTAACTTGCTTCCAGACACTTATCACAGGATTTGGTGCATGAGCCATTTGGGAAGACAATGGCATCTTTGACAGCTCAGGAGTGCACCAATTTCTCTGTTATTAAGCGCTCCCGTTTGGGGGCAGAAACACAGCAATGGGTTTATCGTTTCCATTCATACCGTCTTCTTCTGACCCTAATTTTAAAAGCTATCAAAAGAGAAGGCGCACTCATGGGCCCCATTTGCTGCAGATAGAGTCAGCTCCCAGTCAGCAAAGTGGGCCACAATAATCAGGAACTGGGTTTGTGAACGTATACATTTGGCTGTAGCCCAGAATGCACTCATGGCCACCATCTTCTCTATTATGTTCTTGCAAAGGATATGCATAGTGGGAAGATCTTACTTCCCCCAATTTATGTTACAAAAAAGTAAATTAGTGCTTTTTCACAACAAGAGCAAACAGTGCATAGATTTCTAAAGCCACCGGCAACAAAACGCTCCCCTCCCAGCCCAGAATGAGTTCAATAAGAGCTCCCACCTGAGCCTCGCAGGGATCCTTTTCTCCGCTTCAAGGCCTTTTGCAAAATGTCCTTCATAGTGACCTTCATGCTGTCCACCTGGATCAGTGAGAATCCATGCGCAGCATTTCTGCAAGACATGGAAAGGAGAGCCAATGAGACACACAAAAAGACAGACACACACACAACCGAGAGTGCATCCCACATTTTTGCAAAATGGTCACCAGAGGGCAGCTTGTGGCAGACAAAAGCCCCTTGGAATGGTTATCTAGGTCTGGATGCTTTGAAGGACAGGGAGGGAAAGAGGAATAAGGTAAGATGGACTCTAGTCACACTGACTGTGGTGTCATCTGCACTGGAGAAATAATGCAGTTTGACCCCACTTTAACTGCCAAGACTTAATGCTATGGAATTCTGGGACTGGTAGTTTTGTGGACCTTTAACCGCCTCTGTCAGAGAGCTCTGGTGGCACAACAAACTACCAATCCCAGGATTCTAGAGCAATGAGCTACAGCAGGTAAAGCAATGGCAAACTGCATTATTCCTGCAGTGCAGATGCATCCTATGACAGAGTCAACATTTCTGGTCCCAAACATTTCGGATACAAGGCTCAAACTGTACTTCAATGATCTTAAGAGTTTTTTTTAGCTGGTATTGTGTGTCTGTTCTGTTGTTGTATTTTAATCTGCCTTGTTCCCTGCCTTGATCCATAGGGATGATGATGGTGGTAGTGTCATTCCTTGATTTGCTGCATGAAGACTTGCAACTTGCTATGCCAGTTTTTAGAACAAAGTGAGGACTATAACCCTCTGAATTCTCCAGTTTAGATCCCAGTTGAAGAACAGTTTCTTCTTTTTGCCTTATTTACCTCTCAAGGAAAGGCAGAGGGAAGACCCTGCTGGAACACTTTTAAGACAATTTCCTTTGTACTAGGGACACTGGGGGGAAACTATATCTCCCAGGATGCTGTCACAGCAGTGTTCCAGCAGACATCATGGTGCAACATTTCCAGCAAGGAGTTGCTCTGAGCCCATGCTGACGTTCAAAGAGGGCTCAAAAAATACTGAACTGTGTTCCTTTTTGAAAAATAAAGGCCTGGTTTGCTAAGCCCACTTCTGAGATAAAAAGATAGATATCAATCACTTACTATTACATCCAGTGCTATCGTGTATTCTCTTTGATTTTGGGCTAGACTAGATGAAGTTTCTATTATTACAATGATTTTTAACCCACATTAGATCAATTCATGGATTTCACGAGGCAGGGACTCTTAAGCCCTTAAGTCCTCAAATGGCAATACAATTATTTGTCTTTAAGGTGCTAGAGGAATTTGCTGGAGGGTTTTCTTTGCTGCAAGAGAGGAGCATCACACATCTGGAATTTGTCCCCAACACCTGTCGCTCAGGGATCCAGGTGCAGCCTTGGACCCAAAGCTCCAAGCAGAGAAAAATGAGATCTATCTGGCAAGATGGACGAGATCAGCCCAGAAGCAACTTTCAGAGCTTCACGCCTGCCAATTGGCATCATTTGTTTTATATTGTTGTTTTTAGTTAATTGCTTATTTGTGTTGCATGTTACGATTATTGCTTTGTTTTTCACTTGGTTAGCTGATACAAAAACACTAATAGATGACGAGGGGAATGACTTAAATCCCTATTGTTAGTCCTGACTAGAGTAGACCGATTGAATCAATGGGATTTACCTATGTTTCTATTCAAAATTCGACAAGTGATTGGATGAGGTTTGAGCACTGGAGGACTCTGCAAACCAGGTTTTGAATCCCAGCTCAGCCATGTAAACCCATTGAGTAACTTTGTGCAAGTCACACTCTCTCAGCCTCAGAGGAAGGCCATGGCAAACACATTCTAAAGAAACGTGCCAAGAAAACCCCATGGTAAGTTCGCCATGAATCGGAAATGACTCAAAGGCACACAATAACAACAACAAACTCTAGTTGGGACTAACCCAACAGGATGCAAGCCATTATCACCAACCTCATCTATGTAACGCCTGGAATGGACCTAACCCATTTCAGCCGCAGAACGGTGGGGAAGGTGAAGAAGGAACAAGCGTGGTCCAGCACAAATGGAGATTATGGACTAAAGATACGTACATTCTAGGTGTGCTAGAAAATCTAGTTGTTGCTCCTGCTGTTGGTGTTTTTGTTGTGTGTCTTCCTTCAAGTTGTTGATCTAGTCCCGTGGTTCCCAACTTTTGTTCCTCCATCTGTTTTGGACTTTGGCTAACAGTCAGGAATGACAGTCCATGTCATCCGGAGGACCAAAGGTTAGGAACCACTGATCTAATCCAATGGGTTGAAAACTTTTCCCTAAAATCTGGGGTTCCTTAGGAGCTTATGAGTGCAGCTGCTAAGAGAAGATAGCAATGGTGACAATTTAAGTTCAGTTTTTTATTTACTTGTTTTTATTTGCACAATTTTATTTAGTTGCACTGGCCAACCTGAGGGCAGCTAACAACAACAGTTGTATTTTTTTTATGTAAAGAAACAATCTTACATGCCCACTTTGGAGCAAATCCCACAGAGCATTTTCCGCTAAAATATACATGAGATCCCACTGTTAAAACATATCCAGTAATGCAGTTAAAATTTAATTTAAATCTAAATATACAATAGGTTTAAATGCAACTCTCTGCCCCCCACTTTATTGGAATACTTCTAGGATATTGTCCCCCACCCCAACCCCTGGCAAAAAATAACATGGCTACAGGGATTTGGCATCAGCACACCCTCTTCCTCTCCAACTTAATAAATTGTGATTCTTTTTGGCTTTAGTTGGATGCTGAGCAGCCTAAACCTCTCTCTGACATTTAAGACAGCTCGCAACGGCAAAGTTTGAAAACTCAAGGCTGTACAGCGCATTGTGGCGCATATCGCGGTGCTCTCGGCCAGACGCCAAAGTAAACGTTAAGAAAATGAGTTGCACTACATGCAGAAAGAAAGCCAATCTTGAAAAGGGACTCCAAAGTTAAAACGAAAAGCAACAAAATTGATGAGAGTGAGAAAAGGCCTTTCCCTCCCGTTTTGAAATATTTGCAGATTTAATTCCTGAATGTTTTGGGGACAGTTTACACACTGAGACCAGAACTAGCACCCTGCTGAAGAAGGCTCCGAAGTTTTAGGTTTGCATGGAATTTGTAGTGAAAACCCTGGTGTTTAGCTTGTGTGTTGCATTTTTAAGATGACGGCAATCAAAAGAAAGTTCCCCTTGCTTTAATTTATTCAGCGACTTGCAGGAATACATCCAGGAGAAAGTGATTCCTCCTCCTCCTTCTTCTTGTGCGCCTTCAAGAAGTTTCTTATGGTGACCCTAAGGTGAATCTATCATGCGTTTTTCTTGGCAAATTTTGTTAATCAGAGGAGGTTTACCATTGCCTCTCTTTGAGGATGAGAGAGTGTGACTTGCTCAAAGTCATCCAATGGGTTTCCATGGCACAGCAGGGATTCAAACCCATGTCTCTTAATTAAGTTTCACATAGATGAGAGGGATTTCTGAGTTACTAAAATGAATGAACTATTTGCATTAAAAAATTTTGTATAGTTTTCAATTCTTCTAGATGACGTGAATATTGATCTTAAGTTAATCTTACAAAATAACGGAAACTTGTACAGATTTTTAACATGATTCATTCCGGAATGAATTACATGATGTGATTAAGAAAATTCAAATTAACAAATATGGTAGTATAACTGGATACAAAGATAACATTTATTAAACTTCTGAGGAACCATTAGCCCCTTGGCCCTTTTCTCTTTTTAATTCAATCAAGAAAGGCAATCCAGTGCCTGACTCTTAGAAACTGGCCATAGAGATTTCAATCCAAAAGGCTAACAAAACTCTAGAAGAAACCAATTCCTACTGACAAATCACATTCACTGGTAATAAGATTTTAGCTCATATCCTAGACAACCGATTGGAAGATAACAGCAACCCTTTACACTGAACTAGGTTTGTTTAGTTTTATTCAATACTAGCAAGGAGCAAATCCAATCAGATACTTATGTCATGTGATATGCCAAAGTTCTAAAACAGATATAAGAAAACTGAGAGAGTGTGACTTTCCTAAGGTTACCCTGTGGGTTTCCACGAATGAGCACTGATTTGAACCCTGGTCTCCAGAGTCACAGTCCAATGCTCAAACCACAACACCATGATGGTTCTGGAAATGGCAGACTTCAGAGGTCTTTAGTGAGAACTAGCATGGTTCTTTTTACATTGTGAAATGAGAAGAATGATGCTGTATCAAACCAAAGAATCCAGGATCCTGTTTTCCATAGTTGCGCACCAAATGCTGCTGGGAAGACCACAAAGAAGGCAAGAAAGCAACAACCTTCCCTCACTACAAGCCTTCCTCCTCCTGCTGGTGCACAGATGTGGACTATCTTTGCATACAGAAGAATCACTCTTTGCTATCTTGGTCGGCAGTTAATGGGCAACCAGTATAGTGGGCCTTTGGTATCCACTGGGCTTTGAGTCATAGTCCAACACTCAAACCACCACACTACATTGCCATCCCAAAATACTTAAAAATTCTGCGGTCACTAAATATGCTCTGCCTTCACTGGACTGTCTGGAGGTTTTCAACATTTTTTGGGGGGAGGGAATAATAGTACAGTGGGACATCTCCCTCCACAGATTTGAGCATCCATGGATTTGAGCATCTACAGATGGCAAGCCCCATTGTCCCAAATGGCAGTGTGTGCATGTGGCTGCACACCCGTTGCACTGCCATTAAGGACGTTTTATCATATCTGCATGTATGTGTGTGTCTGGAAGGGATGCCCTGCGGATATGAAGGTCCAACTCTAGTTCTGCAAACTCCGAGTTCCCCTCAGGTCTGCAGATACTATCGCTTTTGTGCATTGATGCTGCTGCTTTGGTGATCTAAGAATTAGCTTTTGGAGAGTGCATGAGATCTGCTCACATTTGTGAAGGGACCTGTATAGTCCCCAATCCCCCAATACATGGGCCCTTCTTGAGAAAAAGAAAACAAACAATCTGGAGGGTGAAAATTAAAATCTCTATTAATTTGGACGGCCCTGGGAGGGTCTGTGGGTTCTTCGGTCTGAAAGCTGTCAAGTTAATTGCCCCAATCCCTCCGTTATTGAATCATGGCTGAAACCCCGCCATCCTTTACCTCAAAACCTGGAGGCTGTCCCAGAACCAATCTTTAAAAGTTTATTTTACTGATCAAAGTGAATAAGAAGAAAAATGTGAGCGGGGGGGGGGGGGGAGAAGAGGAGGGGGGGGGGGGGGAGGGGGGGGGGGGGGGAAAGAGGGGAGAAAGCCCTGCATTTGACTATATTTAGTGGAACTATTTCAGTAAGTGAGGCCTTGGCAAGGGCTGCAGAATATAATGTGCAGCCTGAAACTGTAAACGTCGGGGATGTTTGTTCTGGCCCGGGGCCAGGTGGGGCCACGGCGTCAATCTTGGAAGAGCGGAGGGTTGACAACCGGGGTCTGAGCTTGGGGGAGGCATGAAGACGGCTTGGAGAGCACTCCATCAGTGCCTCCCGTGTCTGCACTGGTTTCCTGAGGCTTCGGGGGCAAAAATTCACCGTCTGCACTTTTAAAAAATCTTATACGGCAAGGCATGGTTTGGGTCTCCTATAAAAGATCGAGATTGGCCTCCTTCCTATCCTCCCTTCACAATCTCTACAGTTGGATCTCTCTTTCTCTATGTTTTTCCATCTCTTTTTGACTTGTTATACCCCATCTGTTCTTAACCTTTTCTTTTTTTCCCTCCCTGTGGAAAGCTGGATGTCTTTATCTCCCTTCAAAACTTTTTGCTGATGTAAGAAACTGCTTCCCAAAACCTCAGGCCCATTTGCGCTACAGAATTAGAGTGCTACAATTCAATTTAGATCTAGCTATTGAGTAGTACAGAAATGCAGTAAGTAAGTACGCAAGGAGATTGCTACTTGTGGCTTTTATATTGTGATTAGACCCAGAAAAACCTGGTTTGGTGATATTTATTGCACTACGTCAACCCCGACCCATAGATACTATGTCCCCCAAGCACGGCTAGGATGTCCCTTTTTATTGGTGGGGGAACCCATCAATGAATTCACAATCCCTAGGTGCGAATTGTTGCTTCTGGACAGTTGTGTTATTGATAGTCATGTAGTGTCAGTGTCCCTCCTCCTTTCCCACTGTCTTCCTTCCCCATCACTATTCCATAGGGCAGGTTGGTGAGGTCAAGGGGAAGGCAGGAAGAGTGTGCAATTGCAAAGAAGTGCAGTGACGGCAATAATACAAACAGGTATAATTCCGTTTAATTGACAAGTGCGACTCCGGCGAGAACAGAGCTTGTGCAGTAAAGCCCTAAGTAAGTAAGTATATAAATAAATATAATAGTGTGAAGCTTCATTTCCTTATGTAAGTCCTGGATGGGATGTCAAGCAGCTTAGTGTGAGTTACGAGTAAGAGGGAAGTAAGACGGAAAATATTTCTGCATTCCAGAGCAAACATGACCGAAGGGGTGGGGATATCACTGCACCCTTTCAAAAGCAGGATCTGTTTTTTAAAAAGAAAAATAATAATAATAATTGGACCAGGAGAAGAAACCTCCCTAAAGCTGGCTTCCCCCTAACCCTCTTCCTTCCCAATCATTTTACGAAAACATACCTGGGTGACAAGGTTAAATCAAGCAAAGGAAAATCCCTGGCACTTATCATCCGCCGGCATTACTGATAAATTGCGCAGCAGAGGAATAAAGGATTACCTTCTGTATTTTTTCATTACACTTTTCTTTTGTTACAGAATACATAAATCCATTGTGGCACAATGTAATATGTATCATCGCACTACACCTGTGGACGCTTCATAGCGGCTGCCATGTCTGTGCAGTCAGGAATGATGAGTGAACCCCCCGTGAATGTTAATGATAGTGATCATTCTGAGGTAACTTGGCTTTCCATCTTCCTTTACAGCCTCGACGCCAGAGCCAGGGTGGCAAGGTTCAGGAGAGGGAAAATGAAGGGAAAAGACGACGATGAAGAAGAAAAACCAAACAAGAGAGAGAGGGGAGGAGAACGCCAATCGCTTGGGGGGAAATGTGCATCGCTTCACCCTTGGACAAGACTTGGGCAAATCCATTAAGGCCCGGAGGGAAAAGAATAGGGGAAAAAAAGAGAAAGCAAGGCTGAGAGAAGAGGCTGATCTTCCATCTCTAAAGCAGCATGCAAAAGTTTCCAATGGGTGTATCCACACTGTAGAAATAAAGCAGTTTGACACTACTTTAATTGCCATGACTCTAGAGATCCTGAGTTTGGTGAGACACCAGAGCTCTCTGATAGACTCAAGCTGAATCCATTGCTCCATGGTCTAGTCTCTGGAGCAGCAGAAAACAAGCTTGCTCCATCTTCAATATGACATCCTTTTAAATATTTAAACAGGGCTATCATATCTTAACATTCTCTTCTCCAGGCTAAACATACACAGCTCCTCATGTTCCTCATAGGGTATGGTTTCTAGACCTTTCACTATTTTGGTTGCCCTCCTCTGGCTGCCACTCCAGCTTGTCAATATCCACCTGAAATGATGGTGCCCCGAACTGGACACAGTACTCCAGGTGAGATCCGACCAATGCAGAATGTAGAGGTATATAGCCAAAGGGCTATGGCAGATCTCAAAGAAGAAGACGGCATTTATTAACGCTATCGTACTGATGGTAGCCTGTTTAACGTAAGCCGCCTGAGGGCCCGCACTAAGGCTCTAAACTATCTAGTCAGTGAGCTGCTTTTTGCTGATGATGCTGCCCTCGTTGCTCATATGGAAGCAGCTCTGCAGCGCCTAACATCTTGTTTTGCAACAGCTGCAGAGCTCTTTGGACTGGAAGTCAGTCTGAAGAAAACGGAAGTTCTCTAACAGCCGGCACCTCAGGAAGAACACTACCATCCCCACATCACTGTAGGCACATCTGTGCTTAAGTCCGTCCAGCAGTTCACTTACCTGGGAAGCATCATCTCCTCAGACGCCAAGATTGATAAAGAGATTGATCACAGACTGGCAAAGGCATATACTGTAGTGCATTCGGAAGGCTTCGCAAAAGAGTCTGGAGTAACAAACACTTGAGGCGAAGCACAAAAATCAGTGTGTATAGAGCCATTGTACTATCTATTCTCCTTTATGGGTCTGAAACATGGGTCACCTATCACCAACACCTACGACTCCTTGAACGCTTTCATCAGCGCTGTTTACGCACAATTCTAAATATACACTGGACTGACTATGTGACAAATGTTGCTGTCCTTGAGCAAGCAGGGATCACCAGCATTGAGGCCATGCTGTTGAGGGCACAGCTGCGCTGGGCAGGACACGTTTCTAGGATGCAGGACCACCGCCTCCCCAAAATAGTATTCTATGGTGAACTTGCCACGGGTCAGCGTAAGAGGGGCGCCCCAAAGAAGAGATACAAAGACTCCCTGAAACAACATCTCAGGCTTGGCCAAATTGATCATCAACAATGGTCTGCCCTGGCCTCGCATCGGGAGGCATGGAGACACACTATCCACGATGCTGCAGCTTTTTTCGAAAACTCACGCCGAACGAGTCTCGAAGAGAAACTACAATGCAGAAAGAACCACAACCCGGAAACATCACCCAAGGAGACTTTCCGCTGGGCTTTTTTCAACCGGACCTTTTTGTCCCGGATTGGCCTTTTTAGTCACCAACGCGCTTGTACAAAGCGCGGGATGAGTCCTTCCTGAATCTTCGTTCGCGAAGCAAAGCCAGAGAGAGAGAGACACTCCCTGGAGAGAAGCATAGCAGTCCCTTTAAATGGTGCCTCCCAGGACTCCATTTACTAGTTATGTTTATGTGAGAGCAAACGCTCAGCAAGACTCAGCTTGGAAAATCCTGCTCAGCAATGAAAGCAGATTGCTGGGGGAATGCGAGCGCTTGACATTGGATGAGAGTAACTCCTTTTTGTCCTGCCGATGGTTTTCCAAAAGCCATCAGTTTGCTAGACTAATGGCCATGTTCAAAGCCAGGATGGCTGCCCTCCGTCTTCTCCTTGTGTAACTTTGCCAGAGTCCTTGGAACTTGCCAAATTCGGTCATGCCTGCTTAGCTTGCTCGACTGATTGTGCCAGAAAAGAAAATAAGACACAGATGTATTTGAGCGCTTTGAGATGCCAGTAAGAGAGACAGCTAATGGCTTCATTTCGACCCTCCCCTACCAGCTGGGCACAGGTGGGGGGGATAATGAGGTGCCTCTCCCTAATCAAACTCAATTATTTACTACTCTCCATAACCACAAAGACATTCAACTCTCAGCTTGGAATATTAAACGTTCCGTGGGCTACTTCCAACCTCTGCCACCGGGTATTGATAAACAAACTTGGGCAGCAGAGGAGAGTTTGCCTTGGCAGGACTTGGAACAGTGCAAAGTTCTGCAAACCGTTTCCGTCAAAACGTGCCATACTGAAACGGGACCCCCAAACCCGCCTACACGTCTGTTGGCTTAGCCAACTGGGTCATGTCTGAGCGTAGATTCAATACAACCTGTAGATGCGAACTCCCGATATGCAGCAGGGATCAGGTACCTGCAGCCCTCTGACTAAATCTGCCCATTCAGAATTAGTGAGCCAGTTAATAACAGGGAAGTTTCAAAAAGTAATGAAAGTTTGTGGTCCATTCCAGCTCTAAGATTCTATAACTGTATGTTGCTGTTTCTTCTTTCACTTTTTCTAAAATGATCAATTCATTTATATCGGTGCTGGCCGTGTGCCATAATAAATCCATTCATTCAATTCATTTATATCACAAGCTATTCATTTATAGGGAGAAGTTGTAATAGGATTGTGATACAAATTAACTTTTTTTTTTAAATGACAGAAGAAACAGAAGCAGAAAGATGTGTGGGGAAATGGTTTTCCTCCATAAACTACTGGAAAACAAAGCACCCCCCTGTATTTAATGTGCAATATATTGTGTTTTGCATCCAATTGTTTATCAGAATCGTACTATCACAGAACTGGAAAGGGTTTCATGAACCATCAAAGCCAACCCGCTATTCAAAGCCGAATCTCCAGCTAAAGCATCCCCATAGGGAGCCATCCAGCTTCTTTCTGAAGACATCTGGAGAAAGAGACCCTGTCAGGTAGCTGATTCCATTGCCCAACAAATATTACCATCAAGAAGTTCCTTCTATTGTTCAATAGAAAGCTGCCTTCTTGTAACCTAAAACCATTAGACCTGGTCCTACCTTCTGGGATAGCACAGAACAATCCTGTCCTGTTCTCTGTGTGATAGTCCTTTTGGTTTTGAAAGAGTGAAAATCATGTCACTCCTCAGTCTTTTCTTCACCAAGCTGAACATGCTCAGTTCCTTCATTTGCTTGTCATATTTTTTCCCAAATAACTAGATGTTGGCATTTTAAAATATATATTTCTGACGCATATACCCTTGAACTCCTTGGGCAAAAGGTAATTTACATGGAACATTAAGCTATGGCAAAGAGCACCTTTGCAGCCAAGAAAGACTTTTGCCAAGAGGTAACACTGAAAGGGAACTATAAAAGGCCAGCATGGGACTCACATTCGGACAAAGAGCGACTGCTTGGCTGCCAAGCCAGGAGATGAGTACTTCTCAACCAGCGCCAGCGTGCTGAAGCCAAACTTGTGAATAGGCTCGTTGCAGTCCAACGGGGGGAAATCTGTGTCAACCTCGCCATCATCCTCAGCAATGTGGAGACAGTAAGCGCTGACATTGTCACTGCAGTGCAGGAAAAAAGAAAGTGCATGTGTTAGACCCGCAAGACTCAACAGAGGAGTTTATTTGCACTTAAAAATGAAGAATGATACTTCACATTGGTACATTTCTTGCAACTGCATTTGTTGAGGCTGTGAGAATATGAGAGTCAAAAAGGGGGTTGGTACAGACTGAAAGACATCATGCTTGCTAATGATTTAGCTGGCTTGAGCAAGGAAATCCCCTGATCCATTCAAAGTAATTCACATGCATAAGCTAGCTGCAATCCTTAGACAAAACCTATAAGTCAAGTGAGAATTCATATCCTAGAAGTTCCTTTTTTAGACTCCTACTCATCATGCTGGCTAGGGATCTGGGGAGTTATAGTCCCAACTTCTGTTGCATATTGCAGATGAAAGGAATGAGATGGAAAAGTATTATATACAACCCAGATGAATCCTGAATTATAGCCTAGTTTTTCAGCCACTGTGGTTCTCTACTTGTTTTCCCAGAGATCCACATATAGTTTGCTCTTTTCTTGCATCCTGCAGAGTAGTCTCCATGAAGACCCTTGGGATATGTGCATGTGCACAGTTCAACCTGTAAGCTATCCCCTATGTGCTGAACATAGGAGATGAACATGTGTTTTGGGGATGAACAAATTTTACACCTGGCCAAGAGGGTTTAAGGTAATTCATACAAAGAGATACACAAGTGTCACAATTATTTCATACTTCAAACAATTAAAAATGAACCCAAACGCCATACAAAAGGTCGACTGCTGATATCCTAGATGGGTTGCTTAGTTGTTGCTGTTTGCCTTCAAGTTGTTTCTGACTCATGGCAACCCTATCATGTGGTTTTCTGGAGCTGAGAGTATGTGACTCACCCAAAGTCACCCAGCAGGTTTCCATGATCGAGTAGGAATAGAGCCCTAGTCTCCAGATTGTAGTCCAGTGATCCAACCACTACACCACGCTGACAAATACGTAACTAAGATATGTGTCCATGGGCAAGTCACAGTCTCTCAGCCTTAGAGGAAGACAAACTTCCTTTGATCAAACCTTCCCAAGAAAACCCTAAGATAGGATTGTTGTAAATTGGGAGTCGACTAAAAGACAAGAATAAAATTTTAAACAAACTCTATTCTGATCATTTCACTTATTCTCCATGGCCACCCGGATGCTATTCTGTTTCCTTCTGATGTGACATGACAAGCTGCCTAAACCACTGAGCAGCAGCAGGTTTCTAAACTTGGCAGTCCAAATTTGGAAGTTTTAATTGCCTGACTGATGCTTAAATTAATTAATAGGAAAGCACATGCTAATTGTTTAATTGGTTGCTTGATCTATATAGATCATTTTTTTGGGGGGGGGGAGAATTAAATGAGTTGATTTACCAAGTTTATTGATTGGATGCGACAGTGAATTATTTCGCCGACTATCTGATTTGTAATTTCCCCAATTAATTCGCATACCTCGGGTTGCAACTCAGCTCACCAAGAGTGCTTACTCCAGGTGATCCATCCATAGACTGTCACAGCTAAGGTATTTATTATACCAAACAGGTAATAATGACACATTAAAGTTACTGTAACCTGTAGGATTGTTAAACAGATGGTTAACAAGGAAGGAATCCCATTCTGTCTATCATTGCAAATAACTTGGTTTTCTGCAAGGGTGCTGGAAGAATTTGTTATGACTTCTCCTTAGTGTTTATAGAGGGGATGCAAGAACTTGTCTTAACATGTAGGAGAAAGCAGTACACAAAACTGTACTAGGCTCATAAAGTTTAAGCAACCACAGAATCCTTGAATTATTCTCAAAGACAACCTTTGCTATAGAATTTCAGGACTGTAAAGTGGGTTTGTCAGCAGGGTCACTCCTGGCTTGTAATTGGAGGGGAGACTGTCAACCAATACTATATTTCAGGCTATATTTCAGAGGAAAGAACTGGCAAAACCACATCTGAATAATCCTTGTCTAAGAAAACTCTATGAAATTCATGGGGTCACCATAAATTGATAGGTGACTTGAAGGCACATATACATAGCCTACATCCTAATTAAAACAGAGTGAGAAAACATGTATTTTTCCAGATATTGTTAGACTGTGACTCTCATATTCCTCTTAACATTGGTTTTGCTGCCTAGGGTTAACGGACGATGCAACCCAGCAACATTTGGAGAGCTGCACAGCTTCTACTGCTGGGATGACCCATCTTTTTTGGGTGAGGCCAGCAAGTCTTAGTTCAAGACAGACTGTGTGGCTCTGCTCTCCGCAATGAAGTCACCTGCAATACATTTTCTCTGTTTTATTGAATGAGACTGCCCAATGGTGCTAAGCTGAGAATAAATCCTAGGGGCATGTAACAAAGGATCTAAGGATGAAGCAAAGGAAAATGTTGTCAAAGAGCTTACAAAATCCCAGCATGCGTACCTCTTTGTGCTCACCCTAAAGCCTGGATAGATGAGGAGGGAACTACAGTAAATGGTGGCTATGTGATATTTGAGGGAGCTGACCAGGCACAGGCCTGAAAGGATGTAAAGGCAAGAGTTAAGATATAATATTAACTCTTACCAAAGAAAGGAATAATCCTCTTCTCTGAGTAGAGTGGTACAAGGAAAGAGCTTAGTCTATCCTGGAGAATCTAAAAGAACCACCAACCCCCTACTCTTTCAGCACTCCTTTGAGGGGAAGCACCAAAGACCTGCCACCGCCACCATTTTCCAACCCAGGAATTCAAAAAGTCCAGAACTGGTGCCATGGTGGAGAGAGTAGAGGGTCTGTGCTTCCTTTAGGTTCCCCCGAGATGGATTAAGTCTTGCCTTTTGCCATTCTACTCAGAGAAGGGGATGGTTCCTTTTTTAAAAATAAGATTTAAGGTATAGTACATACATTGGCCTACGGATAAATCGACCCAGGTTTTTTGGGTCAAATGACTAAAATTTCTAGACTTATGCATGAGTATGTATAGTATACTGTCAAAACCATCTGCACCTCCTCCTAGGTTACAAGTGATACTTTAATTTGGAGTGGAGAGCGAGAAGAAAACATATCCAGTTGCATCACAAGTTTGGTAAACACTACTTTCTTTGAGCCATGGCCATTAAAGAGTAGTTTGAAAGCCTGTTGGACATAAAAATGTTAGCCATATCAGTGACACCAAAGCTGGCATGATTTATCTTTTTAAAAACAAACAAACAAGACACCTGAAAAAGGGAGAGCATCTCGAAATGATGATTCATTTCTACGACACCGGCTTCATATGCTTGTCATTACACAGAACCCGGTAATTTAATTGAAAGAGAAATAGATATAGATGTATGCATAGCTCAGAAGGGAATATTGATAAATGCGGAGGTGTTTTGGAAAGATTTATCTGTTAAAAAAATATATTGATGTGGAAATCCATTTCATTATGCAAAAATGGCTGCAGAGGAAAGGGAGAAGCGGGAGGAAAAAAGGAGGGAAGAGCAAAGATGGATAGGGAAGTAAAGAAAGAAAGAAAGGGCCTACTTGAGCTTGGGTTCCCGCCCTTCGCTTGTGTACTGCCAGCAGATGAGCCCGATCAAGTCATGCACCTTGGCGTTGGCGATGGTCACCACGGTCATAGGCTGCAACTTGTCCTGGTTTGTATGGAGCGGGAGGTAGACGTCAATTATTTTGGTTGCCGTTGTGCCAATGTGGCCCTGTTGGAAGAAGAGGATGCATGCTCTATTGACTGTTGCACGTTTTGGCAAAGGATGACAAGACAAAATGCAAAGAGATCTTGTTGCACCTTCAAGACTAACTGTGTAGAAGAATTTGTAGCAGAAGCTTTCATAGACATGGTCTACCTCCCAAGATGCTGATGAAGTAGACCAAGTCTACGAAAGCTTATGCTACAACTTTGTTTACAGGGTTAGTCTCAAAGCTGCCACAAGATTCCAGACTAACACGGCTATGTCCCTGAATTTCAAGATGAAAGAAAGCTGCATTGTAGTCCAAGGTGGAAGTGAGAGATACTCAAAACAATAGGACTGTCAGCAAGGTTTTTGTCTGTACATTGCCAGGGTGCACGGACACACAATTCTATCACACAGATCTCACAACCTGAGTTCTGCTTGCATCATGGATTCTGCAGCCTGTATAAATTTCATAATTTCCTTTTTATTGCATATCTTATTCCACTTCTAACAGTTGCGGAGAAGGAGAAGAACAGCCTTCCTCACGCATGCCCAACCACTGAGATTATTAATCAGTATCTCTCTGGACCAAAGCTTCACCAGGTGTTGGCTACATCAGTGCTTCTCGGGCTATCTGATGTGGGGGACCAGCAATTATTTCTCCCTAGTATGCCAGGGATTGGCACTGTATTTGTGACCATTGGGTACAATTGCTCCATTCTTTCCCCCAAACCTGCCAGGGATGGGTAGCCAATGGCTCAGGGAGTGGCACTGGTCCAGGGACCAACATTGGGCTACACGGTTTCAAGTGTAATTTTGCAAACATTAATAAACAAACGAACAAGGGACTTACTTTACAATGACAATTAAAAAGAGCTATGATTTTAGGAAACTGAATCAATCCTGCATCCAATGCCATATTTTGTGCTCTCAAAAATATGAGCATATATTGAGCACTGGTTATAATGTTCAATGTGCGATTGGTGGCCTTTCAGTAGTGCCACTCTAACTTTGGAATATCTGCTCAAGGAGGCTTCTCGCAAAGATGTTTCATCAGTGCTTTCTTTGGCTCCAAGCCTTTCCCACTATATGTTTGTTTTTATTAGAATTGCTGTCATCATCATCATCATCATCATCATCATCATCATCATCATCATCGTGGTTGTTGTTGCTGTTATTATTTTGATGATGTGTTATGTTGTATTTTATCCTAAAAGCCACCTCCAGAGGTCTTTTTAACACGTAACCTGAAAATACTTGAAATGTTCCTTTCTTTGTTTGTTTCATATCCTACCCTTTCTCTGGGAACTAAGAGCCAAGGCAGCTCACAACCTCAGTAAAAAGCAAGTTCAAATGAAAGCACAGTAAGTTATATCATTAAAACAGAATTAAGCCAGTGATAATATTAAAAACACAACTGATTAAAACCAGTTTAAAAGCACACCAATAAAAATAAATTGCCAAGCTCCGACATTACAGTCTACACAGTTTTGCAACTTTATGAATCTGTACATTGCAGAAGCACCAAGAAACCCTGTTTGTGAACTGTGAAGACACACATCTAGGCACTGCTAAGACTAGTGCTCCAGTGTGCATCAGACACTTCTGATGTGTAACAGGTATGTCTGATGTGGACTGCATGCTTCTGTTGTGTTCCAGCACTTCTTAGCCAATTGTCCAAATGCACATTGTGGAGTATCAACTCAAATTATAATCGAGTATATACGACAAGTCCTGATATAAAACTAAACTTTAGAAGGATAGCATCAACCAGCTAGATGCCATTTATATGCCCTGGAAACCCACTTGGATAGTAAGCTCTTTGCCTGTTGCTAGGAGGACAACAAGGAAAAAGGCAACATCGGCTGAATCTACCCTACAAAAATAATGGCTATGTTAATTGCCATGGCTCAATGCTATGGAATTGTGAGATCTGTAGTTCTATGAGATGTTTAGCCTTCTCTGTCAGCGGGTTCTGGTTCCACAACGTACAAATCCCAGGATCCCATAGCACTGCACCATGGTAGTTGAAGTGGTGTCAAACTGCATTATTTCTGAAGTGCAGATGCAGCCACTGTTTCTCTAGGAATGCTTGAGTAGAATGATCAAATATGAAAGTGGGGCATGAGGGAACAATGGAAGCAGATATTTATTTCAGACTAGGAATGTCATCTGTCTCCAATTCAACCCAGAAAAGCAAGGCGGGGGGAACAACTCTGTACCCTGGATACCAATTTTTTTGCAAACATAACTCTCGGGAGCCAACCAAGATGTATTTAAATGCACACAACTATGTTTTATAGCAGTATTTTATTTTTTTAAAAAAGGCCTGTTCAGCACTAGGGAGATTAAGGCTTAATTAAACAGTTAGGAGTGTAGCTAACATAAAAATGCACCCAGTTTGTGCACTCGGAGAGAAATGCTTAATCTAGTCGATAGGAGGTTATTTTTAAGCTATTAAAAATTTTAAATCCCAAAGAGATGTTAACCTTTGGAGATCCACTCCTGTGGCTGCCTGGTCCCACCACTAAACCCCCTGAGACTGGCTCCTAGACCAAAGCTGCATTCACACTGCAGAAATAATCCAGTCTAACACCACTTTTAACTACTGTGGCTCAATGCTTCTGGGAACTGTAGTTTGTTGTGGCACCAGAGCTCTCCGACAGAGAAGCCGAAATGCCTCACCAAACTACAGTTCGTAGAATTCCACAGCACTGAGTCAAGGCAGTTAAAGTGGTATAAAACTGGGTTATTTCCACCATGTGGATGCAGCCTAACAATGTGTTAGGCTTGCTGAACTGAACCAATGGGCCAAATTTGGGCTGTACGTCTCTTGCTTTTTAGAACCACCACCCAAGTCTATATTACCCATACATGTGGCTCCTGACATACATTTAAAGCAGTGGTTCCCAAACTATGGTCCTCCAGGTGTTTTCAACTTCAACCTCCAAAGATTCCAGCCAACTTGACCAACAGTCAGGAATTCTGGGAGCTGAAATCCAAAATATGTGGAGGACCAAAGTTTGGAAACTACCGATTTAACGTGCGCAAACATGGAGAGGATCTGCCTCCAAGCTTAAAATGCAAGTTATATTTTTCTTCCATTATATTTCTTATTAAACAACATTCAAACAAAAACACATACTTTTCCCATATCTAAAACACACAAGGAAAGACAAATATAACCAACAACAAACAAAACTAATAAAAATGAAGAAAAACACAAACCATATACAAACTAAACAAGGAAACGGGGAAATAAAGGCTGCCAGCATATCTGACTGTGGCTCTTTTACATTACTTATCTAACTCCCTAGAATTGTTGTGTGCCTTCAAGTCATCTCCAACTTATGGTGATCCTAAAGCAAACCTATTAGAGGGTTTTCTATGCAAGATTGGTTCATAGGGGGCTTGCCATGGGCTTCTTCTGAGACTGTGTGACTTCCCTAAGGTCACCAAGTAGGTTTTCAAGGCTGAGTGCTGATTCAAACCCTGGTCTCTGGAGTTGCAGTCCAATGCTCAAACCACTACAACACATTGGTTCTCACACCATTCTGGCTCTATCATACTATTAATAAAAATTCTTACTAAGAACTAAAGAGGAATATAACTGATAGATTGATTTTATTTACTGGATTTATATCCCGCCTTCCTCCCCAAAATGGGACAAAATCCTCTATATGTCAATTTGCTAAAAACCTTAAACCGAGCTTACAATGTTAAGCTCTGACAGCTTGGAAAAGCAAGAGGATAGGGATGTGATGGGGAACTAAGAAGTTGCGTGAATTAACTTTATATCATCTGTGAATCTCTCCTTCTTTCTTGCTACACACCCCTCCTCGCCAATCCCGGGAACCCATCCCCTGCTCTGCTCAGGATGCCAAGGGAATAGCGTAACCAGGAACAACGGATTTACGATTCTTATTTATATCATTCTAATGCTGGGAGGCTCAAGTGAAAATTGGGCCTTTGCTGCTTTATCATCATTAATCTTTTCTCTGGAAAGATGACGAGGATGGAGAAGGGCGGGGGGCTGCTGAATTGCTGATGAGCAAAAACTGAAGGGATCAGCGGCGCTAAATGTTCACATTTGCCCTTCTGCAAAAAGTTCTTGCCGGGCATGGAATGGAAGCGGGTCACATTGGACCCCAGGTACTGTCAGGGTTAGTCTTCAGTCAGACACACTGAGATTATAGGGATTGAAACTGTCCTGTGCTCCTTGAATCCCAGCATCCTGCAAGCAAGGAGCACAAGGGATGGGGAGAATTTTTTTTATCTAAGGGAACACCTCTCTAGGAATATCTAGCTTCTCCAGAAGAACCCTATGATCTATTTTTAGCAGACATTCACCACAGAATTGCACTGGAGGACCTAAAATGCCTAGAGAAGTGTTCTGTCTAGGAATCTCTAGGTCTTCCAGCATGACTATGGTCAATCTCTGGCAGAATTTGACCACAGAGTCATGCTGGAGCACCTAGAGATTTCTAGAGAGCATATTAATCAAATCCGTGAATAATCAAATCCGCAAAAGTCAAAGCTGCAAATGTGGAGGGCTGACTGGACTATCAATTCAATCTCTGTAGCCATGATGTCTATCTATACAGAACTGCCATGTCCAGAGGCACCAAGATCCCAGGGATAGAAAAGAGGGATACAGCAAGTAAGCATGCCTCCCATAAGCAAAATAAGCAAAACACATCTTGCTTTGTGTTATCAAATGCATGAAACGATGCAGGGGATAGATGGCACAGTATGAGCAATATATAGATGCCACACAACTCCCAGTGAGAAAAGCTTTTCAGTTGTTGGTAAGCACACAGACAAAAATCTTCAAGTTTCACTGTGATTATTTTGAGCCCTTAAATAACTGCACAGCTTATCGCCCTGCTATCCAAATCCACAAAGGCCAGTAGTAAAGTCTGGGGAAAGGATATAGTCTCTGTTGTTTCCATTGCCTCAAGTAGCATTAGGCTGTTCATTTCAGTTTCAGAATTACAAAACCCTGGCTTCCACAATAATGAGAGCATCCAGGAAACAATTTAGGCACTGGATCTGGTCCATTGCCATTTCACAGAGCAGTTTCAGGGATGGCTATTCAATCATTTTATAGGACAAAATCAATATGTGTTAAATATAAAACCAGGGTTTCTTTTCTTTTTTTCCTCTCTTAAACCCTATAAAGAAGAGTTACCATTTTAAGACTTCAGCCATGCAATAAAAAGGAGTCCTTTGGAGATTTAATACCAGCTTCTAATGAAAATCCACTGGAGAATATATTCATTCTCCATTCTGCTTTCCATTACACATACAACCTGGTGCATCTCACCAAGACAAAGGGAGTAGAAATCACGTTCATTCCAGGTGGGAAACTCTTACTTATTTTGCTCAGGCCTCTCATCCTAAGAAGGATGTTGAAAGGGGATGCAAGAGAGGTCTTAAATGCACGCAGACTGTGGGATTTTCTACCAAGACAGGTTAAGCTGCCTCCCTTCCTTCTACTCCTACCAGAAGGAAAAGCCATTAGAAATTATTCCACATTCCTAAAACTGGACTGCAGCAAACCTCTTGTCTCCTGTACAAGCCCCCAAGTCCTTCCTGTAAGAACTTAGGAGTTGTTGTTGTTGTGTGCCTCCAAGTTGCTTTCTACTTACGGCAACCAAAAGGCAACCCTATCAGAAGATTTTCTTGGCAAGATTTGTTCCAGAAGGGGTTTGCCAGATTTCAGGGTCTGGCTTTGAGTTTGAGCTTGATCGGTCATCTTCAGGCAGAAAACAAGGGTGCAAATGCCCCAGTTTTTGGGGGGTTAGTTCTGGGCAAGAGGACAGGACTTTGAGAATCTCCAGCTCAACTAGTAAATCATGTGCTTGCTACAGTTCCATGGCTTAGTTGATTTTGTGTTCTCTTCCAACTCTATGTGTCTACAATTTGTTGCTCCAGCTTGCAAAAACTCTCTGGGAGTGGTCTATGGATTTACTTAGTGTGCTTCTTCCTTCTCTACCAATCTCTGTAGCAGCAGGACTCACCTTCCACTCTGCTTTGCATCCACCTTCTGGCTAGAAGCAAGTAGGCTAGATTAAATGGTCTTTGTGTTAAGTTAGTGAGAAGGAATTATTGCCCTCGTTTTACCTTGATGTGGGAATTGTCTCTTTAGCTATGATTTCCCTCTAACTTTCCAAAGTATGGGGTGGGTGCATGTGTGTTTGAATGGCAAGCTTTGTGCAAGTGTGGTTGATAAGTAACACATAAGGCTTAATAAAATTATAAAGAACCAACTCCAGGTATCAGATTGTCACAGGCCAGAAATATCAGGGCCTGTGACAATCCTATTTGTCATTGCCTTCCTCTAAGGCTGAGAGAGTGTGTGACTATCCCAAGATCTCTAGGTGAGTTGCCACAGCTAAGCAGGGATTCAAACCCTGGTCTTCTGGAGTCCAACACTCAACCCACGGCACCACACTGGCTCTCATACAGAGACCCTGCTTTAAATGTCATCCCAGTTGTTACCTCTCACGTCCAAAACCCAACACCAACTCAACCACATTTAGAGAGTTCTACTAATGTTAATTCAAGCTGCAAACACACACAGGCACACACACAGAGTCACGCACATTTCCTGGAGAGGGAAAAAATATGATCAATTGGTTAGTAATACTAATTTACTGTAGCTCCCTGTACAATAGAGTTCAGTGACTAAATGTTATATCACTTTAAGATGAGATGGCCTAATGATATATAATGCAAAATATTTTACTGAATCGTTATTTAGTGAGTCATAAAACCCTCTTAAAAATTAATCTTGCACACACATCCAGCTTATCCAAAGTTAGCATTTAATTAGATGGCCTCGGCGCAAATGAGCATACTACTTTATTTGCTCAATCAGTATACGTCTCTCCAGTAATTAGAATTAATTCAAGTCATTGACTCACCTCCTAACAAACAATGTAAAACATTAGGCAAAATAGAAACAAATGGAGTTTTGGGGTGATTTCCCCCCGCTTTCAGAGAGGCAAAAACACACACATGTACCCTTTCCCTCATTTTTAGAGGACAAAACAAATGGCGCCTTCCATGTTGTTTTGAAATTAAGAAGGGAAGAGGGAAGAAACACATTTTTGTCCAGGATGCAGCAATCTGTGCACATTAGTTCTGGGGTGGAGAAATTTTGGCCCAACAGATGTTTGGGATTTTAACTTCCAGAAGAATTAGCCAGCACAGCTCATGGTAAGGGAGCAACTGTAGCCCAAAACATCTGGAGGGCTATTACTTTATTTTGTTTTGAAATTTATAATCGAGTTAGGAAATATTACATATTGCCAAAAGGAAGGAAAACACGCCCTTGTTTTCAAGTTTTCCTTTTGGTTTTCACTTTTCCTGTTTACTCTTGAAAAAACAACAGCCCAATAGTCAGCACGCTATTGCAGAGGATGCCAGGGATGATCACCAGCATTTCCAGTTTAAAGGATGGTTAGGTAGCAGACCTAAAGAATTGGAGAGCTATTTGTAGGAAGTTGATAATACAATCCTAACTGGATCAATGGTTTGAGAGTATGTAAGGCAGTGATGGTGAATCTTTTAGAGACCGAGTGCCCAAACTGCAACCCAAAACCCACTTATGTATTGCAAAGTGCCATGTCCTTCTGGCTTTCTAGTAACAAACTCTGGCAAACTCTATGCTGGGGTGACGGCACATGTGCCTATAGAGAGGGCTCTGAGTGCCACCTCTGGCATGCGTGCCATAGGCTCACCATCACTGATGTAAGGCATACATAAGGTAGGGAAGTGCTCGTAAGCCCAGTAGACATAGCTGAGTCTTTGCATGTAGAAGGTCATAGGTTCAGTACCTTTGAAAAGCAATCTATTAATAATAAGGAGTCTCTTCTCCATTGAAGTCTTCAACGTTACATATAACTTAGAACTCCCTACTAGTTCTGTTACTACACCTGATGACATGTTGGCACAGAATTTGGGATCCTTTACACCCAACTACCAAGTTGTTTAATATAACTGGACAAACCCATGATGTTCCAACCTCCTCACCACCACCAAAAATAAAAAGGATAGGGCTGAAAAAGAAGCTTCAGCCTATCTCCTGTTTATTTCACCGAGACAGTAAAATCCTGTTAACATTCTCACTTAATTTATCTCATTTGCGCTGTCACCGCTCATAAAAATTTAACCCAGTAATTTCCTGTTATGCAAAGCATAACACAGTATGAATATTTAAAGACAATGTAAATAAAGACCCACATTACATTTTGGTATTCTAAATCGCCGCCGCCGCTTACTGGCATCGCTCCCCCACACCCGGCTCCCTTTCCGGCACCCCACACTATTTTTCAATTAGAGGCCCAGATGTTTCCGAGGCTCCGCTAGGCAATGGCAGTTATGAGGAATGCTTTATCTGCATTGCAATGACGACTCCGGCATCAGCTCCAGGCTGTATTAACATACTCATGTTTTATTCCAAGGTTTCCTACCGTCCCCCCCCTCCCACAACATCACCCCGAACCCCTCCTCCTAATGTTCCGGTTAATTATTACACCACATAAAGCGGACTAAGAGAGCCCCCTGAGCTGGATGTTCTCTTGAGCAGCTTCAGCTTGATCTGCATGCATCAAACAATGGACCAAAAAGCTGGGTAGGAGGAGGGCAGCAGCGGGCGGGGAAGAGCACGGAGAACACATCCCGACAGCCAGGGATTTCACAAACCTAAGTGATCGAAGAACAAATGCATATAAAATGGAATATAAATAGCATTCGCGTGTGTGCACCCAGAGAGACACAAAGGCAGCCCCCCCTTCTCTCGGTTCATTCCAGTCACACCGCAGAATGAATGTCCCCAAACTCAGAGATATATCAGTGGATGTTGATAGTCAACAAAATGAGATTGTTAGCATTCAATAGTGCGGTGTACGACAAGCAGGAACATACACCAGTCAATGCCAGCCCTCGTAAAATTCATCTCGGGTTGTCAAGATTCGTATGCAAATGTCATGATTCATCAAATCTCGGACACTGGTTCACAATTTTGCATCTGTTTCTCTAACTAACGTTTTAATTAGACATACAATTCTTTAAAATATATTTTTTCTTCTTCTTCCTTTCACCGTTGTTAAATGCTTTGAGAAAGAGGCAAGAAAGAAATGCTCCAGGAGAGGTGATTTCTTGCAAGGTTTCTAGACCTCCATTCCAACACACAGATAATAAAAATATAAGATATCACAGACCAAAAATACCAACAGCCAATATCATCATCATCATCATCATCATCATCATCATCATCATCATCATCATCATCATCAATCTCCCCTGCAGTTTGGGACATAAGGTCGTTTTCAACAGATTAAAAAACAGTTAAAAATACAAAAATTAAATAGTGATTAAAATTATCAAGAAATTTAAAATCAGGTACAAATCTGAACCATTAAAACAACAACAACAACAACAACAAAACAAAATAGAAATACAGTACATTATACAAGGTGTGTATCACCTAAACAATCAGTCCTCAAAGACCTGCAGAAAAAGAGTAGGAGGGTGCCAATCTAACCCCTTGGAAGGACGTTCCAGAGCCACTAAGAAGGTCCTCTCCTGTACCCCCGTGAGATATATATCTGAGGGCGATGGGACATAGAAAAGGTTATCCCTAGCAGATAACAAAACACGGACCGATTCATTGGAGAATCCAGTCCTTCTAATAATCTGGACTTCAACTGTACAGTCGGCCCTTCACATTTCCGACTTCTGCAGATGTGATTATTCATGGATTTGATTAACATGTTCTATATGGTCAGCTTTCAAATGCTCATTTTGATGTGGTACTGATGCCAGGGGAATATGTCTAGTGTTCTCTGGTTCGGGTGCCACAACAGAGGTGTTCCTGTCTATTGCAACTGCCTGCCTAAATTCCAAACACAGCAACAGAAATGGCAACCTCAGCAGATCGGCAGGTATACAAAGCGAGAAGAGAGACCAATTTCCCCCCCAAGATGTAAATGAAATCCAGGTTGTGGCTCTCAAAACCTGAGGTTAGCACTTAGGAAAATAGAGTGCATCTGCCCTTGTGGCCAGGGACAAGTGGAGGATATTCAAAATTATGTCCTACACTGTCCCTTTTATGAAGTAATAAGAGGAAGGACACTGGGTCAGGCTATTGACAATTTCACAGGCTCAGAAGCAAAATACATTAACTACTTGCTAGCAGATGCATTTCCTTTATGCCTTGTTATCGAGTGGCCATTTTTACATGTCTGTCTTTTAAAATTACAAAGAGAATTGTATCTGCTTGATGTCTGGCTAAACTTCAGTTTCAGGATTACCTTTAGCAGCTGGATTACTTTTATCAGAACAGTAGTGACCTTTGTGCATTCTGGACATTATAGTTTCATTTCTATTTTATTGATTAGGGTTCTTCCTGCTGGATGTGTAAGTGTATTATTTTATATATATAATAATATATAAATTATTTATATATAAATTACATGTATGAGAGACAACATGGTGTAGTGGTTTGAGCGTTGGACTATGACTCTGGAGACCAGGGTTCGAATCCTTCTTGGCCATGGAAACCCACTGGGTTACCCTGGGCATGTCATACATTCTCAGCCTCAGAAACTCCTGTGATAGGTTCGTCTTAGTTGGCCATAAGTTGGAAACTACTGGAAGGCACACAACCACATCATAAAATATAAAAGAAATACTTTTAGAATATATATTACATTATATAGCAAATATATAAAATTTTACACACAAAACACAGGCCTATCATGTTACATGTTGTGAAAGCAATACATTTACTTACGTTGGCAAGGACCTGATATTACTATCCCTGCTTAGAAGGATAAGAGCACCTGAGGGCAGACATCATAGGTAAATGTCTGAAAGCATCTGAGACAGACTCTGCATTCTGCAGAGTTTGAGCAATTTGTGGTCCAACACACTACTGGATTGCAACTCCCAGCATCCTTCTCACTGGCTATGGTGGCCAAAAGTGATGGGTGTTGCAAGCTAACCATTTCTGGAGGGCGCCAGGTTGTTCCCCACCACCGCCACTTATACATGGTTAGTTTGGTTGAATAACTGTACCCTACATTCCCAACAAAAGGGTGCATCTAGTTTGCTTTATGGGAAATATTTCACATTTCATTCGTGGGGGAAATCCCCTGCAACAAACCCAGCAGTGCAGTGCGGCAGTTGTAAGCTTTCTTTGTAAACAAACCGAAAATGCCCACCCGTCACAAACATTATATGTATGTTTAAATCTCTGACACAACCTTCTTTAATGAACAGATGCTCTTCAAAATAAAAAAAATGAAAAAGGGGAGGGAGAAGATAGTCTTTCACACCTCCAAGGTTCAAAAAGGGGTTTCGGATTCAGATGCCACACCGCTGTTTGCCGAGTGCTGACAGCTTAAGTTCCTCGAGGACATTCCCCAACCTTTTGCCGGAACATTTTTAATACATCACTGTGTCACTTTTTAATGCGCCCCAATCTATTAACCACATGGCAAACTAACAGGTTTTTTTAAAAAAATATGGGCTTTATAGGCTTTTGTGCCTGTGATTAATTAAATAAATAGCCTGCATTTCACAAATCATCCTTCTAATTAGTCGAAGCCAGACACTCCGCATTTGCCTTGGCACGGCTGCCATCTGAAATGCGCAGAAGGGTAGGAGCAGTCCCGAACTCGTCGGAAAATCTGTGGGCTCCAGAAAGCACTGTCGCCGCCACTGCCACCGTCCCATGCAGGCAAGCCCCCCCCCCCCTTTCAGGCAGAGGTACAGTCTTCACAGGTGCTGGAGTCAGCTGGAATTTGACTCCAGCTGTTCGCCAAAGATGTTCGCCCTTAATTATTGTCCCTTACCCTGGAGGAGAAGTTGGGGATAACAAAGGAAACCGGCTCATATTTTCCAAAAAACCCGTGAAGTCTAGTGGAAGCTGATGAGCTCCTGGCAACATAGGGCTCCTGTGTGTGTGTGTTGTCTGATGACAAGCAGGGATGTTTCTAAGCCATCCGCCTGCTTCTTTTGCCTACCCAAGCATTTTGACCCACTAACCTATGTTAATTTGCTGGCTTGAGGAAACCTGGCCTTCACAATTCCTGGCTCAGTTAGTGCCTTTGTCTTCCCTGCAAGCTTCCTGATGCCATGGCAGCCCGAGCAGTCTTTGCAATTGAACCGCTGGGTTTGACAACAACAATGGCTGGGTCAGGGAGGCCGTGCCAGGAGCTGATCATTCTTTCATGACTGTAGAGAAAAGGCAACCAAGAAGGGAAATGGCAAACAATTTTAAACATTGTACAGAAGGGAGAAGAGTTTTTCCCCCTTCCGCTCCCTTTCAAAGAATGCTCGATTATTTGGGTTGGTTCAATGAAGCCATGAAAGAGCTAGAGAAGATCCTAAAGAGTAAAGATATACAACTGAGCACTAAAGGTAGAATTGTGCAATCCGTGGTATTCCCATCACTATGTATGGATGTCAGAGCTGAGCAGTAAAAAAGGGGATAAAAAGAAAATCAACTCATTTGCAATGTGGTGCTGCAGAAGAGTGCTGAGGATATTGTGGACAGCCGAAAAGTCACATAAACAGAGCAAGCCTCAAATACCTCAGAAGCCAAGATGATCAAATTGAGGCTGTTGTACTTTGGCCACATCATGAGAAGGCAAGACTCATTGCAAAGGATAATAATGCTGGGGACAGTTGAGGGCCGAAGAAAGAAGGAAGACCACACACTAGATGGCTGGATTCAATTAGAAAGGCCATGGGCATGAGCCTCCAAGAATTGAACAGAGCAGTAGACAGCAAGTCTTGGAGATCTATCATCCACAGGGTCGCACTCGAAGGCAGCTAACAACAACAGTGAAGTTGACTGGCAGGGGAAAAAAGTATTTGCTCCAGGGAGACATGGCGATGGCCACTGACTCAGGACCAGACGAGAGAATTCACTGAAGAGAATTGCGGCTCCTCCTCTGTGTTCCACTACTGGAGGCAATGCAAAGTAAGGCGACATGGGAGATGGCCTTCTTTGCTGTGGCTGTGGATTGTAGAATGTCGTCGCCTTGGAGATCTTACTGGGGCCCATGTTAATTTCTTTCCAATTCCAAGCTCATATAGGGCTTTTTATTAAAGGAGCCCTGATGGTGCAGTGGTTAAATGCCACTCCTGCAGCCACAACATTGTAAGTTTGATCCTGGAGGACTCCAAGATCGACTCAGCCTTCCATCCTTTTGTAGGTTGGTAAAACAAGTACCCAGCTTGTTGGGGGCAATTGGCTTACACACTGTAAACCGCTGATAAATAAATAATTAATAAAAATTATTTAGGGAGTGCTAGTTCACTGATAAGAGGTATAAAAGTGTACTTGCTATTGCTATTCCAGGGACTAATGCATTTCAAGTATGCCATGTTATTGATGTGTGCCTTTGAGTCATTTGGATTGGGAGACTTGAACAAACTGTCCAAATATGGATTGCAATGTGCCCGGAACAAAGGAGGACAATATGAGGACCTATCACATCTGCTTCCACCCACCATTACAACCCATTGAGCTCAACTTTCTCTTACATTCCTCCTTCAATACTATGGCACTGGCAGCCTTATTGATTTGTCTCCATGTATGAATGTGAGATCTGGACAGTGAAGGAAGCAGACAGAAAGAAAATCAACTAATTCAAAATGTATTGAAGAACAGCCAAGAAGACAAACAAATGGGTTCTTGAACAGATCAGACCAGAGCTCTCCTTGGAAGCCAAGATGATCAAGTTGCGACTATTGGAATTTGGCCACATAACGAGAAGGCACGGATCACTAGAACAAATGATAATGCCAGGAAAGGTGGAAGATAGAAGAAAGAGAGGAAGACCACAGACTAGATGGATAGATTCGATCAGGGGGGTTATGGGCAAGGTCTTGCAGGACAGGTATTCTTGGAGATGTCTCATCAACAGGGTAGCCATGAGTCAGAGTCGACTCAAGGAAAGCTAACAACAACAACAACAAACCCTGGAAAGAAAAACAATAATCTTTCTGCAAAAGAGTGTTGATCTATCCCAAAATTCCTCTACATGTTTGTCAGAACCTGTGTGCTGAAAAATGGCAATGCTTACGCTCCCTGTTATTTGGCCAGAGGTACTGGAAGCATTGCTTCCTGGGGCTTGTTTCTGGAAAGTTCCATCTCTGGCTTCTTAGTAGTCTTGAAAACATGTCACCCGATGATTTAGGACCTCAGGAAAGAACTAAGCAGCTAATGGTTTCGTTTGGGGAATGGATATCCCTCCACTACACATGGTTTAGAGAAGCACTAAACTTACGGCAACCTCATGAATTTCGTAGGGTTTTCTTAGGTAAGGAATACTACCAGTAAAACCACATTGGAGGGTGCATCTATGCTGTAGAAATAATGCAGTTTGACTTCATTTGAACCGCTGCGGCTCCATGCTACAGAATACTGGGTTTTCTAGTTAAGAGACACTAGCACACTTTGGTAGAGAAAGCAAAGGACTTTGTAAAACTTCAAATCCCAGGATTCCATGGGATGGTGTTACAGCATTTGGAGTGGTGTCAAATTGCATTATTTCTACAGTGTAGATACATCCTGAGTATTCTTTGCCTAAGAAAACCCTATGAATAGGGTCACTGTAAGTCGACAGGTGACTTGAAGGTGCACACACACATCAGAGCAGCTAATCCCGATTTTATTTCCCCCATTTCCCCAATATTTGGATTTAGAAAGACTTCTGGGAATAAATATTTCAAGAGTCCATTCCTCTCCTCTCTTCCCCTTCCCTCTCCAGTTCAAACAAAGAGCAACAGAAATTGACACTTGTTGATTTGTCCTTTGGCCAGACCCTATACACTTTTGGTATACAGTAAATGTGTGTTTGTGTAAGATCTCACAATTGTATGATATTGTGCCATGGTCTTGAGGTTATTTGCTGCATGATACCTGATATGGTCCCCCATGCACTAAGTCAAGAGTGAGAGAATGAAGACAAGCTAAAGTTTGTGTGTTTGTAGAATGACTGACTGCACCAGAGACTGCATTCCTCCAACTGCTAAGAAATCATAACTGCTTGCCTAATTTTTACACTAATGTAGTGTCCCTGCGACATTATGGGCTTTATTTTGTTTCTGGACATTTATAAGCTGCTTACTTTTCAAGATTTCAAAGTGCTGTATAATAGCAATAAAAATGGACAATGGAGAAACAGCACATAAATGCAAAAACCATTAGAGCATATCGAATGCCGGAGGCAACCACACTCAGTGCTCTCTTCCAAATGACTGAATTCTCCTTAAAAAGAAATTCTTCTATATTTTGAAGGTGATGCTAGGTGGGGTTTTTCCCCCTTTTTAGCTGTACATGTACAAAGAGGCCAGGCATGCATCTTTTATAGTTAAGCCTGCAGGTTTTATTGTGATATTTTACTGCTTTGTCTTATAGTTTTAATGTACCACGATGTGTATGAGAGTGTGTTGTTTTTAGTATGCCACCTTGGCCCATGGAGATAAAGGGATATAAAAAAACCAATAAAATTAAATTAAAAGCTGGAACGCTTACAGCAGGTAAAGAAAGACAGGGATGGGCTGACTTCAGTGTTGCGTGGTCTTTCATTGGTAAATATTAGAACCCTTGTGGTCCACTGCTGTGTTATTTACAATGAAAGCATGCATGCTTGTTATGAATAACCAGTCGGTGGTTAGTGATTTTGAGTCTGCCGTAATTCCAGTATTATTTGCCCCCAGCAACTGGGAGGCATTAACTCAAAGGTGGAGAGTATATGGCTAAACACCAATGTATATCATTCTTGACCACAATGGTTAGGTCTAGTGAGAACGGTAGTCTATCACGATCCTGCAAAGGAGAAGACTAAGATATTTTGCTGCCGGAAGCCGCAAAGGTGTACAGTAGCCTGTTGTGATAATTTTGAAACATGAAGCAGAAATTCACCCACAAATACCTCTGCCTCCCTTCGGCATTAAAATCAAAGCACTACAAGGAAAAGAGATTCCACCTAAACATTAGAAAGAACTTCCTGACAGCAAGAGCTGTTCAACAGTGGAACACACTCCCCCAGAGATCGGTGGAGTCTCTGAAGATGCCATCCATAGATGCTGGTGAAACATCAGGAAGAAACTCTTCTAGAACATGGCCACATAGCCTGAAAATCTCACAAAAAACTATGGATGCCAGCCATGAAAGCCTTTGACTTCACAGCGGTGGAGTCTCCTTTTTTGGAGGTTTATAAACAGAGTCTGAGTAGCCATTTGTCTGGAGTGCTTCCACTGTGTATTCCTGCATAGCAGAATGGAGTTGGGTTGGATGGCCCTTGGGATCCCTTCCAACTCTATGATTCTATGATGAAATAAATAATAATTTGCTACCCTGTCGTAACACCCAATATGTGCTGCATTCTGCCAGCCCTGATCCAGAAGGCCACAGGTTTCTCTGTCTGAAAATCTAACTTTCCCAATCTAAGTCCCTCCAGTTGTTTAGGAGTACTATTCCCATCTGCCCCGACTATCTACCATGATGGATGTAGTTGATGGGAACTGAAGTCCAATACCCAGAGGGCTACAGACAGCCCATCAGCTATTGACCAGCAATCCATCTGAAACCATCCATCCGAAAGGTACCGCCTGATACAACAGTGCCTTGCCCAAACATCTAGATATGTATTAAGTGTGGATTTATCTTAGGGCACTAATCTTTGTTGGATATTTTATCCTTTTTCTAAACCTGGAAACTGTGACTGCACTCGAGTCCCTGCAGACAGGGCAGATTAGCAATCGAAAAAGATCAATAATGATTTATGAAATTAAAATCATGACATGGGACCAGACAGGAAGCCTTAAAAAAATAAAGACTACAGTTTAAATGATGTATTTCAGAGAGCTGTGTGTGTTTCCCCTCCCTCTTCCCCACCCCAGACGATACACAAAGTCAGAAATTTTATACTTTTGCTAATAAAACAATTCGGTCCTTCCTTGGCTTATTTGGAATGTTGACTTATGAACACGTTTCGAGCTGGAACCATTTATAATTAAGTGAAGGATAATGACATTAGACCAAAGCTTAAAATCAATTAAATTGAATAAAACACAATATGATTCAAGCAGAAGATTAACTAGACTGTCGTGGAAAATTGTATTTTTAAATTTTTTATTCTAATTAAACATGTTCTAATTAAATGACCGCTGCTCTGGAAATACTTCCTTCCCCCCAGCTCATCAGTATCCATTCCAAACTGCTTGTTCATTAAAATTATATTCTATATCTCATTAGAAATGGCCTTACTTCCACCTTTCTCCACAGCGCTTCTGATAATACACTGTGGTAAGCACTGCAGAGCCCCACCAAAACCCTTCCCACAATTTTCTGCCCCCTTTCACTTTAAGATGACTGTAGAAAGGTTCATAAGTCCCAGTTTATTATTTGCTGGACTCCAAAATGGATGAAATTCTCCAAATCTAAAAAAAGTGATTCACCAAATGCAAAGCAATTCACCACAACTATACAAATGATACAAGCCTCATCACAATCTAGTGGAATAAAAAGATAATGGGTCTTTGCTATCTGCTGGGGTTTGGATCCAGGACTCCCATGGATATCAAAATCTGTGGATACACAATTCCCATTAAATACAATGGCACAGTAAAGTGTTGTCCCTTATGTAAAATTGTAAAATCAAGGTTTCCTTTTTGCTGTGTGTGTGTATGTGTGTGTACTTTCAAGTAGTAGATGGTTGAATCTGTTGAAGATCCATGGGTAAGGAGGGCTGACTGTACTACAGAAAAGAGCACAGAGAGAGTTTGAGATTGTCCTTCTCTCACTTGAACCCAGAAGCAAATGTATGAAGATAACTAGTGACAGAATTGGGACTGACAGAAGGAAGTGCTTCTGTCCACCACAGATTTGTTGTTACCAAATACAGTCGGCCCTTCTTATACATGGATTTTTTATACACGGATTCAGGCATCCACGGTTTAAAAATGTTCAAAAAAAGTACAAATTTCAAATATCAAACCTTGTCTTTCCATTTTTATAAGGGACACCATTTTGCTATGTCATTATATTTAACAGGACTTGAGCATCCACGGATTTTGCTATACACGGGGGTCTTGGAACCAAATCCCAGCATGTAACAAGGGTCCACTGTATGCAAAATGGCTTCCAGCCCATGTGGTTTTTAGAAAGGAGGTTTATTATCCATGACCAGGACTGATATCACTACCTGGCATTTCAGGGCTTTAACAAGGGCCCATGTGTCATGGGGCAAGCTATGCCAGGGCAGATATCTTGTGTAGGCTCCTTCATTCCTATTACCACTTGAGCCCCCAGTAGCAATAATGTTGTGTAAGCTTGTTAATGAATGAGTGGGAAGGTGACAGTGCGGTAGTGCCATCACTAGGGGATCTTGTGATAGCAGGCATGTGGTGGGGAAACAAGCGAGGCCCTTGTAGCTGCAATGTCCCAAAATGTGGAGTCACACTTGATCGCAACAGTTAAGCCCATGTACAACAGCCAGTATGTGGATTCTCTCCAGATGAAGATCTAGTTCGGAAAATCTAACCATAGAAGTGAATTATCTGCATGCACGCCACAGAGACCTCTGAGGTGTGGGGAAGGTAGGAAAACAGGATGGGCTGAAGCACTGCTGAAGGTAACCCTCCTGAAGTTTAAAAAGTGTAGCAAGATTGGAGAGGGCTGCTGGTAAAATTTCTGAGCTGCAAAATATAGCAAGAGTGTTATTCTGGAGCTTAAAAATAAAAAAAAACCAGGAGGCAGATGGATCCCCTTGGGGATGTTAGGAACAGAGCTGGGCAGTGCCAGCCCAATTCAGCTAATTTTATAATAAATGTAACTACTGTGTTGCAAGGCCATCTACTACTCAACTGTAGATAGGGCAGCGATGACAGGGCTATCAAGATGCCATCTGGTGTTTTTCTTTGATCAGCCTAATCAATAAAGTGACTAAACATTACAGTCTTTATTGTTCTTATAATTATTAAGATCCTGAAGGGAAATGTATGTGGTGGGTGGTGGGGAAGAGGAATGAACTGCTTGGCTTGAAGAAACCTTGCAGGGAAGGCATGCATTTAAACAGACGCATGAATGGAAGCACCCAAGTGGTGGAGAGTTTGCATGATGACAACGGGGAAAGCTCTTCCTTTGCTGCTAGACTGATCAAAAACACCTTGCAATGGAGGAATCTTCAGCTTTTCATGCCAGCGTTGCTTTGAGATCTGCTCTAGATTCAGAAGTAATAGCATCCAAGCATCCACTCTTAAAGTGATTCCCTGGCTATAGGTGCCAATGCATCTTCCTTTGGGGACCACAGTCCCTTCAGAATTTCCAGACCCTAACCCACAGTCCATTCATCTCATTTGTAACAAAGCTTAGAAATGTAGCTCCAAAATGTTTGCTGCATAAATGTGAAGCTAAAAGAAGGGGGGGGGGGAAACCAGGCAGGCATCCATCAGCAGATGAAAGCAAACAAAGACCAAATCTCACTGGGCCAGAACATGCTGGGTTCATTCCAGTTTATCAAAATTAAACATTCGGTTTCTTTGGCATTTTGAGACTTGGCCTCTCTTTGTTCTCTGCAACTGAGTGTAAGCGATGCTTTCTTTGCAATGAAGATCTCCCTATGTTACAGATGAGGTGAAAAGGAAGAAAGCGAGAGAGAGCACAGGGAGTCACACTCTGTCCAAAGTCACTGTTGCAGAGCAAGCAGGGGCCTATAGTATTCAGATCGCTTTTAGGACCGACCTCCCAAATTGAAATTGGGAATTACTGCTTAAAGCAATTCCCTTCACCTTAATTCACTTAGGTCCTACAAATATTTAAGACCAATTCTCCCCCAAAAGAAAGGATTGTTCATGCCATCATCTTTCCCACCACAATATCTGGGTGTGAGAACTAGACAGTGAAGAAAGTTGTTGGAAAAGAATCAACTCATTCTAGAAGTTGTATTGGAGGAAGAGTTCTGTGGATATCATGGGTGGTTAAAAAAGGCAAACAAATGGGTCCTGGAACAAATCAGATTTCAACTCTCCCTAGAAGACAGAATGACTAAATTGAGGCAGTCATACTTTGGCCACATCATAAGAAGGTATGTCTCATTAGAAAAGATGAAAATGTTCAGAAGGTTAGAAGGCAATAAGAGAGGAAGACCACACATCAGATGGATAGACTCAATCAAAGAGGACATGGCCCTAGGTCTGCAGGAACTGAACAGGGTCCTTGAGGATAGGGCATCTTGGATATGCCTCATTCACAGAGTTGCCTGTGAAGTTGACTTCCCTGATGGAAAGGCT
>NC_056528.1:17557834-17580334 GCF_019175285.1 Sceloporus undulatus | reverse complement strand
TTTGCTAGGTCTAAATACCCTAAAGGTGCCAGATCCTGTCTGATCTTAGAGGTTAAGCAAGCTCAGCCTTGGTTCGTACTTGGATGGGAGACTGCCAACGATCAGAAGACTTCTGTGAAAATGGAAAATCCAGAAATAAAAAAAAAAACACTTTTTTTTTTACCCCAGAGAACACCTCTCTAGGAATCCCTAGATAAACCAGCACAACCCTATGGTCAACATCAGCCAGAGGTGGACCATAGAATTGTGCTGGAGGACCTACAAATGCCTAGAGAAATGTTTTCCCTAGGTGCTCCTCTGTGGTCAACTTCCACTAGCGTCACGTTCGAGAACCTAGAGATTCCTAGAGAGAACATAACAATTAAATCCACAAATAATCAAAGCCACAAAAGTCTAAGCCACCAATGTGCAGGCCAACTGTACTAGTAGAGACTGTGTGGGTGTACAAAATCATGTAGCAAAAATGAAAGCAGGATGGGAATGAGGCTCAGGAATGAGCTGTTTTGAGTTCCATTCAGGAGAAAAGTGGAATAGAAATCAAATGAATGAATGAATGAATGAATACTATCTTTATCATTTTGTCATACTTTGTTTTGTTTTTGTTATATAGTAAAGATAATTATAAATTGCTTTCAATATGCATTTTACCTAGAAAGATGGAATGGATGGACAGCTCTACACACACATGCACATTGTGCATAATAAATAATGTAGCCTGTATCAGGGAACTCAAAATTGGCAAAGGTTGACCAAACCTTATTTTCAAACCATATGTAGTAATCGGGTTTCAGCCTTCTATGCATAATTACACCAACCACAATTCTGTCCTATACAAAACATTTCTAAAGGCACTTAAAAATAATACATAGACTTAATTCTGATATACCAGTACCTATTTAGGGCGGAAATTCTTTACTTTTCAAACCTTCTAATTTTGCATGCTGGCTTTTAAATCGGTAATTAACATCTCAGATATAATTTCAAATCAGTTACACTGCAGTGTATTTTCCATTCTCCAGTTTTTATCTGGTGTGGATTTTTTTTTCAAAGTAAAGCCATTTAACATCCATGATTGTGAAAAAACATTTGTTCATAATTATCCAGACATATAACTGGAACGCAACTGGTACAAGAGCAGCATGCGAAAAATGTATTTAAGGTCTATCATCCCAAAATGCTGCTAAAAGCTATTAACCAGTACGTGTTAATTGCCACAGCATTCATATTAATTTTCACTTCAGGCTCGACATTGTGGAATATTTCCCTTGGTACGTTTTAAACAAAGTTTAATTTAAGGAACTGCTTCTATCAACACTTATGAAAATTAACAGCCAAGCAATTAGTACTCATGAATTATCCCTTCCCCCCGCCTCATTGTTAAAAACAGTTGCTAACAAAGAATTTGTTAGTTGTTGTTGTTTTTAAAAAATCAGGTGCATGGACATTATATCCCCAAAGCATCCCTTCCCCATCCCACCCCCATCACAATACTATCTCAAGAATCAATCCACAAGGAATTTAAACTCATTCTTTTGTAGGTTAGGTTTATTCTTCATTGATTTTCTAGATTTTTCATCTGCTCGAGGCTGCAAGCAACCACAAATGACAGAAATACAATGGAAACGTTGTTTTTAAAAATCACAAACAATGAAAGCCCATCAAAACAATAAAACATGGTCCCTGCTAAAAGCCTGGGAATAGTACTAAACACAGACATTTTTAGTAACCTCGAAAAACCTCCACTGGAGCCTTGGAGACTCTGTGCTACTTGGACAAGTCAAGAGTTAAGTCAGAATAGATGCTGCTTGCAGAACATCCCTGGTTCGATCCCTGGCATGTCTAGTTAAGGGATCTCGATTAATATGTTTGGGAAAGTCTGATAAGAGCCCCTGCCAGTCAGAAGATACCATGCCGGGCAAGACAGAATAATGTTTTTTCTCTGGATACAGGCTTTCTGCTAGCCTTTCCCAATCTGGTGTCCTCCAAATGTTTTGGACTTTAACTCCAATCCACCCCACAGTCAACACCCAGCAATGCTGGGAGATATAATCCAAGGTGAATGAAGTGCACCAGTTTGGGGAAGGTGCACTGCCTGCACAAGTGGGGCAACACCATGAAGGTAGAACTGGGGAAGGGACAAAAAAAGGACAGCCTAAATGATCAGCGTGGTGTAGCAGATAGTTGACACATTTAGTCCTCTATGAAAAGGGGGATTTGGCAAACTCATAGAGGGAACAGCAGCCAACTACAAGTGGTAAATGGTCTGCCATTTCAGAGGCATTGTGGTCATGCCACTTTGATGCTAAGACCACAGGAAAAATGATAGGCTATTGTTTTCATCGTCTGCTTTTGCAGCTTCACTGGTTGTCCAGAGTGTGGAACGGCATGCTAGACTGACCTTTTTGCTCTGATCTAGCAGGGCTCCTGGAGTCTGCAACCTGCTCCTTCAGCCTATGGCCCTTTTGCAGACTTGCTTTTGTGCTTACCTCCCAACAGCTTGGCCACCTGGAAATGGCACAAAAGAGCGGAAGGCTGCTTGATGGAGCTCTGTTAAAAGTTCCACAGGTGAGCCAACCAAAATCACAGCACTGGAAGGAACCTCCTGTGACATCCTTGGCCAGCTTCCTGACAATGCAGGACATCCATTAAAGCTGCGATGGGAAAACCAAACTAAAGTATAAAGGAGAGACCCAGTGATTCACAGGTGTGCATACTAGGGGTGTGGTGGTGGTAGCAGGTATTAGGCTGTGGCTTCCTGACTTGTGCACATTAAAACAACATGTGTCTACTACTTGCACACCTATGTTAGGGGTAACAGAGGCAGCAAGGTGTAGGGTTTGAGTGTTGGAGTAGAACTCCTAGACACCAAAGTTTGAACCCTAGCTCAATGATGGAAACCTAGTGGGTAATCTTTGGCAAGCCTCAGGGAAGGCAATGGTAAGGCTCCTCTGAAATTTTACAGGAGTCTCTAGGACAGCATTGCCTAAGTCTGAGCTGCCTTGAAGGTACGTAATAACAGGGACAAACAGATGGTAAACACACTTGCTACGCGATGGGGAGATGCAACTGGATGAAACTTGTGAACATCGAAAATACAGTCGGCCCTTCTTATACACGGATTTTTTATACACGGATTTAAGCATACAGAGTTTGAAAATGTTCCAAAAAAGTATAAATTTACCTTGATGTTCCATTTTTTATTAGGGACACCATTTTGCTATGTCATTATATTTAATGGGACTTGAGCATACACGGATTTTGTTATACAAAGGGGATCTTGGAACCAAACCCCAGCGTATAACAAGGATTCACTGTAGAATCATTTTGGACTAGCTGCCAGTACATTTTAGGTAAACCAATGTGAACACTGAGCTTTCAGTGACCAATTAGTGAGGAAGGGTTTGGGGTACCTAGCTTATGAGAAAGCTCTCAGACAACACAAGATCTTCCAAAGGATGGAAAGAACAAAATACAAAATACCTTTATTGAAAAATAATTTCTTTTATTTCCAGATGTGTTGGCACTCCCATGTCTTTAAGGGCATTCCATAGCCTTTCATGATCTATGCAGTCAAAGGCTTTGCTATATTCTATAAAACACATGCTGGTTTTCTTTTGGAATTCCTTGGTGTGCTCCATTAGCTATCGTATGTTTGTGATGTGGTCTCTAGTGCCTCTTCCTTTCCTGAACCCTGCTTGGACCTCTGAGATTTCTATCTCCATGTATAATTAGAGTCTATGTTGCAGAATTTTGAGCATAATTTTGCTTGCATGGGATATTAGTGCTATTGTCTTACAACTGCTGTAGTCTTTTGTGTCTCCTTTTTGTGGATGGGGATGTCTATTGATCGCTTCTAGTTTCTTGCCCATCATTTTGTTATAATAATAAATATTATTGGACTGAAACTCTCAATCTCTCACCACTGGCTAAGCAGGTTTGGGCTGATGAGCTTTGAGATCCAATGACACTGAGAGGTCCACACGTCCACCTCTGCAGTAAAATAATGTGTTATTGCAAAATGTAAAATATTAATAATAATAATGATATAATTAATTTATATCCTGCCTTATCCCGAAGGAATTAAGGCAGGTTACAAGTCAGAAAACAATAAAATACAGTATACATAAAATATACTTTAAACAATCCCAAAGCCTAACCCCCATCCCAATCATAAAAAACAGTGGACAAAGATGGAAATTTCTAACCGTGATTCAATTTTAAGGAAAGAAAAGAGACTCAAAGCTTGGGTTCTAAATGTAAAAGAGGATTTCAAGAGTCACCCCAGCCTCTAGAGTAAATACATAATTAAGTAGGGTTTTTTAAAAAGCATGCTTAATTAGGCCCCAGCCCCCCTTAATAGACTCCCCTATCTCTCCCCAATTAGGCATCATATTCCCAGGGGACCTGAGTGGCTCAGTTAATTATGCAAATAAGGCACGTACTATTCCCAGGAAAAGAATTATGAATATTTGCAGGAAAACACATCTCTCAGTGTGTAAAAAAAGGAAAGAGACAACCATCCTATCTTTAAAAAAAAAAACCCACTGAAGGTTTCTGATAACATTGACAAGAGCCATTAAAATGTTGATTTTGATGTGAGCATGACAAAAATGCTACACGAGTCTCATTCATTCATTCGCTCCCTCGCTCCATCTCATAAAAAAGACAACATAATGCAAAATCAAAGCCAGTCCACATATGCTATGGTTTTCTGTGATATCTGTAATGATGGCTTGACTGGGAATTGCTTCATTCCCACTTTTTAAGCTACGCCAACGTGTGCAGAGAAATTTGGAAGAAAAGGCCAAACCGACCAAACTGGGTTTTCAAAGTAGCCCAGGTAGCTGCCGGCAGGTTTTCTACAACCAACAAAACCCTTCCTCTTTTAACACATTTTGCCTTTAGCGAAATCATTCTTTTGCAGTATTAAAAACTCTTCCTGGAATTACAGATTTTAAAACATGGACTGCTGTCCACAAATGGGATAGCAATGATGTTTTCAAATGCAAGACATGACCCTGGCTACAGATGGCATCCCATCTGGAGAACCTATTGAAACCATCAGGCTTGTGCTTTCATAGGGTACAGGAATCAGCCCTTGCAAGGATCTGGAAAGACTACATTTCCCCTCCCTGTTACAAAAACCCTTCACACATCCCTCTGGTAAGACAGAACTCAATGACACAAAATGACCCAAAGAAAAGTCTTCTCTCGGTTCCTGGTGCTGAAGGCCCGGAAATAATAGCACCAGGCAGGTGTGAATTAGCACTTGTTAATAAATGCAACTTCTTGAGCACAAATTTGTCATTTATAACACTTTTCTTCAGAGAAATTGGAATTTAATAGTAATAATAATAAACAGCTTCACTTCTATTCCATGTTCCCCCGTCCCCATGACCAGGACTCAATGCAGTTTACAAATTAAACCAAATACAGTCCAGTTAAGGCAGAATTTCCTGCCACTGTTGGGCTCACCGCTGCCCTCCTTCTCCCTTGGTAGCATCAACTCCAATGGTGTGTCCATTGCTTTGAGACCAACAAGGTGTACATCTGGGCACTTTGCCATGAGCAGTGAGCCAGTGGTGGCGCTGCCAGGAGGAAGGGAGCGTTTGAAAAAGTTTGAAGGTGGTAGCGGTGGTGAGAGCGGTGGTTGTGGGGGTATAAACTCCAACAAAAACTCTAGATTGTAAAATTCATATTATAAGATAGCATACCCCAAATGTAGGGGGATAGGGCCATGTGTCATGTAACCTTTTTGCTCAGAGTTGGAGTGGGGGCCATGTTTCCAACAGGTTTTTAAGGAATGTAGACAAGGCCTTAGACTGAGTCAAAAGTATTCAAAGAGATAGCTGTGTTAGTCTGTTTCAACAGAAAAAAAGACATATAGGAACCCAGTAGTACCTTTGAGCCTAACTGGAAAGGAGACATTTCCAGCTTTAGATTTCGTGGACACAGCCCATGAAATTCCTTCTTTCCAGTGAGTCTCAAAGTTGCTACTAGATTCCTTCTTGTCTTTATTTCTGCTTGAATGGAGAGCACAATATCTATCACCTGGCATGGCGTGAAACCTGGATAGATGCCTAGGTCAGTCATATTTCCAATATATTATATAAAGGGATCCAAGAGTATGGTGACCAGATACCCTCCTTTTCTAGGACATGTCCTACATTTCAACCTTTTGCCCATGAGGAATTTCAAAATGTCCTCCATATTGCGCATAACTAAGAAGCATGAATTTATATTAGTGTTTTTAGCTTTTATGTTGTAATGTCTTACATTTTTGTTGAATTCTTTACATTCTTTGGTGCCTTGTCCCAGAGCCACCAGAAGTATCAGTGTTTTTAAAACCTGAAATGCATCTGGATTGGAAATCACATTCCCCCCTCCTCTTAAAAGCATGGGAGGGCACCGCTCTCGCTTACCTTGCCATCGAATTTCGAGTATTCGTTGAAGGGGTTGTTAAGTTGTAGGGGGCACTGCTCCAGTCGGACTGACAGGATTGATGGCTTCGAGGCGTGTGGGGGCTTTATTCTGAAGTTCTTTTTCTCAAAAAGTGTGCTCAGCTCCTCTGCTGTTTTAGAGAGAAGGAGAAGAATATTAGGAGATGTTTGAGATGGAGCTGACAGTGAAGGGATTGCTGGTACTAATGAACAACCAGAAGTATTTACTTATTTATTTCATTCGTTTATATCCTGCCCTTTCCCCCAATAATGGGACTCAAGGCAGCTTACAGCTTATTAAAAACGGCTATACAAGCTATACAAAAACATTAATAAACATGAAAGCTAGGCAAAAACATCAATAAAAAAGTATAAATATAAAAGATCCCTTTAAAAAACAATGAACAATTAGTAAAGTTAAAACCATTCTACTGCGTGCCTTCAAGTCAAATCTCCTGCATCCTAGTCCCACACTCAAATCATTACACCACACTGGGTCTCTAAAACTATTACAAGTCATTAAACTTATAGTGACTCCATGTATTTCATAGGGTTTACTTAGGCAGGGAATCCTCAGAGGTGCTTTTGCCTTCCTCTGAAAGATCATCTACAGCCCCTGGTGCTCAATGGCAGTCTCCCATCCAAGGATTAACCAAGACTAACTTTGTTTAGCTTCCAAGATCAGATGGGATCTGGTGCCTTTAGGGTATTTAGGTTTGGATCAGAGTAGCACAGAGCTTTATAAGTCATCTCACCATTTTGAAAATGTGCTTGAAAACAGTCTGGCCTAGAGAGGTGGGATTCTAGGAATCGAAGTCCAAAACATATGGAAGGAAAGAGTTTGGAAATCACTGCTCTAGCTGGAGTAAATCTTTTTTGAGCCAGGTGTGTTTGGACTCAAGTGCTCATAAGACCCCTTCTAACTCCATGATTCTATGAAATCCCCTGTTTTTAAAATATCCCTTACTTTGGATTTGATCTCTGAGTACACAAAAACTGAGCCACCATTTGTACACTAGAGGAAGAAAGGTCCAAATTGGTAAGAATTAAACTCTTGGGGGATCACATGTGCCTTGTGTGTATGACCCAACACCTTGGTTCCTTGTTGTGAGAACCAAACAAAATCACCAACAGACATGGGGCTTAGGTCCGATCAAGTATTAACTAACCCCTGGGACTGGGTTCAGAATCATTATGTATGCAACATGGACAGGACAGAAGCAGCAATGCAAGAGATGGAGGCTCGTTTTAACTAATTAACAAAAACACCCATTGGCTTATATTACTAGGATATCTTTAAAAAGGGAAGGAAATGAGGATGGATGAACACAGCTCAGGACCTGTCGAGTTTGGGCCCATTAGCGCTGCTCTCTTTTCTGCCGAGCAGCTCCTGAATCTGGGTGGGTTTTGGGCCACATCTGCTCCAGGAGCCTGCAGCCCCCAAACTCAATCAATCACCCTTGGCAGATCGGCATCCAAGCTGCCTGCCCCAGCTCTGTCTTTGCTCTCCCCTCGCACGCCTGGATTTGTGCACGTCCCAAAGATTTACACGCTGCCCCTCCGGAGGATTGGAACTGCTGCCAAGGCAGATTGAGCGGGGACTTCCAAAGCTGATGTCGTGCAGAGGTGGGGGGGAAGGCTTTGTCGTCTGGCTTCATTTGTTAAACGGGGAAATTAAAAACTTGTCAAACTGCAACTAAGTCACGGCTTCCGCTTAATTCGGAGCTGGGGGCTTTGGCTGGATATTGAGATGGAGGATGCCCAGGTGTGGTGCTCCGAAAGAAGGAGTAGGGAAGATACCCAAGGGGGGAGTGCGCAATATACAGGTTAACTCTGCAGAGAATGATTAAACTCTGTCTTCGCTACGGCACCATAAATATCACTACATACAGTATATACTTGTCTGTAAATTGAAAAATGTATGCCCAAAAATTGACCCTAAAATCCCAGGTTGACTTATATATGGGCTGATACAGTAATACTGCTTAGAAAGGTCCTGAAAGAAGTGGAGAGGTCCAAAGAAGGAGAAGGAAGGAAGGGGTGCTTTCCCCACTCCACCCTTTGTTACATGCCCCTTAGTTTTACCCTTGACTTATCCACAGGTCATATCAAAATCCATGATTTTGGCCCTAAAACCTGAAGTCAGCTTGTACACACTATATGGTATTCCTCCCAGGCTCTTGGCCAAATATTATGTTTATTTGAAAGACAACTTGCCCATACCACAAATTTCATTTCCAATTATGCTCTTGCGATACTTTGTGGAGTTATTTCTTAGGCCTTTGGAAAGATTCCCGGTCTGCAGTTTTGTGAAATATGACACACACTCAAAGTCAAACTAAATGAAAGCTGGCTGTAAAACCAAAATCAGAACCAATGCAACTGCAAAGCAAACACTGCGAAAGCCATATCAACCACAGTAGATGGAGAATATAAGGTTCAGATTTTAAAAACATGCACCGGAACAAAATACACTTAATTGCCTGTTTGGGAAATAATAATAATAATAATCAGCACAATGTTCTCTAATTTAGGTATCCTAATTGCAGGGATCTTCTCTTTTGTCCCCACCAGCCAGGCTTTTATAGGCAAGGAGTCAGGGAAGAATAGAGTGTGGGTCATCTTGCCAGTACAGTGGACCCCTGTTATACGCTGAGGTTTGGTTCCAAGATCCCCCGTGTATAACAAAATCCGTGTATGCTCAAGTCCCATTAAATATAATGGCATAGCAAAATGGTGTCCCTTATAAAAAAAATGGAAAATCAAGGTTTGGTATCTGAAATTAACACTTTTTTTGAACATTTTCAAACCATGTATGCTTAAATCCGTGTATAAAAAATCCTTGTATAAGAAGGGCCAACTGTACTATTACTAACTGCAGCAGTAGTAACAACAGCAGCAGGAACAACACATATAGGCATACTTCAGTTAACAAAGCCTCTGAAAAAGAAGTCCCATTTTACAAAGTCTTTTTGGGCCTGTCTAGCCCCCCCTCCTTTCCTCATTGTCCTCTGTCTAGATAAACCTTTTTAAAAATTATTTTAGCCATATCTGAATTGGGAAGATGGTAGAAAAGAGCTGGATCACACAGCAGGTGCCCTGTTCTGACTTCAGCAGAAGCAATAGTGATGTTCAGGCTCTCGTAGGGAGCTGCTTGGCCGGTGAGACTCCAGCGGTGGTACCAGGTAGGATGGGCCAGCAGGACCAATGCAGTCTTCAGCCAGCTGGCCTGTGTGTCTGACACAGAGTTGCATTGGATTTGGCCCAGTGTGTGTGTTTGCCATCATGGTTGGCCCCAGATGTAATGCTCCATACTGACCCCAGTTGGTGTAGATACGCCCCTGGAGATGGAAGGCAAGACCTTCTGAATGCAAATCAGCTGCCCATCCACAAAGCTACAACTTATCCTCAATGAAAAGACATTCTTATCCTGAGCAAGGAGGGGAATGATGAAGCACCAAGGTTATATATATATATATATATATATATATATATATATATAGTTGGCTTTGTAAAGCTAAGGGTTGTTGTTGTTGTGTGTGCCTTTAAGTTGTTTCTAACTTATGACGCAACTCTATCATGAAATTTTCTTGGTAAGTTTTGGGTCTTTGTTGTCTCGACTCTGTGACCTGAGAGTGACAACAGTCCTCTGGGATGCATATTTAAGGTGTGATCTACCAGATATCTTTCAAAGAATCTTGTCTTGTATTACTCATATTTACTCTGTGGAACCCTAGGGAGAGACGGTCCGCAAAAAAGCTGCTTCACAGATCTGATAAAATGCCTGGAAACTAGAGGTTTTTCTGGTCCCTGTCTGTCTTCTCTGACCTGAGTGATATCAGTACCTGTTTCCTCCCAGCATGGTGTGCCACATAAATTTTTACAAACCAACGATTCTATAAACAACACAGCTACAAGTCAAAGCTGGATAATCATTACAAATGCATGTAAGAATTATTTTTACCTGAATACGACGTATTTCTCTCTTTCCACTGCACATTCTTGCATTTTATCTGATTTTGCCTCTCCTTCCGTAGTCGTTCGAGTCTCTGAGCTTGGGGAAAAAGAAGGAAGAAGAAATATTATAACGATAAGTTTGTCAATGAAAGTTTACTATAAACAAAAGACATAATTAACTACCTTTCTATGAATAAAGATGTTTTATGCTGCATATGTAGGGTGGGGGGAAAAAGTCATAAAATGTTAAAGTTGGCACCCCTGAAAAGCAAATACCAACAAAAACATGAAAATGTTCTTGATTTATAATTGAAATTAGAGGATATAAAACATTAATAGAGATCATAAAGATAGTATTAACATGGAAGAGAATAATAAAATGTGAAAACTTCTGTGATTAATATGACATTTCATTATATAAATCATTAATAACGGTCTTAAAGGAATTTTAATGCACAAATGAACTGAAGTGAATATTACATTACAGGAATAAAATTACTGTTATGAATTACTCTCCCTGTTTCAAAAATTAAAGATAAATGAACTCAGACTAGACTATTAAAGTTTTAAATATAAAATCCTTTATCTAAAAAAAAAAATCATGAAAATTATAAAATGTCAACGCTATATAAATTAGCATAGCTTTTTCTTCAGTCTGCCGAAACAGTTTATAGGTAGTAAAAATAAATGATTTGTATCTTCACAACATTAGTCAAATCTTAAAAAATGAATATCATTTTTCCTTTACATATTTTTGACTCCACATCCAAAAAACAGGACACGCTCAAATAGGTAAAATATCAACACCGGGGAAAGCTAAGTCTCTCCTGTTGACTCAAATTTCTCCTATGTTTTAAATGTCAGATTTATTTTTTAATATATCAAAATGTCAATTTAATAGAACTCTGCTAAAAATAATAAAAAAAATAAAACAGAAAAGAGCTCCAGAAAAAGCAGAGACTTCCAGGAAAGAGATCAGCAATGGGGCCAGATATAGAAGATCTGTCGTTTTTCTTTGTTTTCTTGAGACAAAGAACTATGACTGATGGAGCATGTATGCAAAATTTTAATGAAATCCTAAGCATGCTTACTAGATATGGTACCATCATGACAGTAAAAGCTGCCTTGATAGACTGCCTTAGATAAATGGGTGGTGGGCTTCCAAACTCAGGGCTAAAAGAAGGTAGAGTTATAAGGAAGCTTCCAGCTTCAGTCTTTCTCTCCCTGTTTTGTTCCTGGTTTGGAAGGTAAATGAGATGTTGGGAAACCCAGAATGTGGGGTTCTTCTGCAGAGGAGGCAATGTGCCTGCCCAGACCCTTTGTAAGCCAGATTGGGACTGTTCATGGCAGACTATGAGTCCTTTTAGAGGGGATGGTTTCAAGGATTTCTCGTACAGTTTTAACACCAAGAACATCAAGAAATATACATTTTGAGAACCAAGAATGGACTTCTAGACACTTTGTTATTTTTGTTTTATTTATCAGTAGTCCATGTGGCCACCAGAAAGTGCCAGGATATAAAAGTGGCCTCCAGACCTCCTGCAGTTGCCCATCTCTACAACCTTTAGGGACCATGGATTAATAGAACCGCTTATGGTTGTTTTGTTGTTGTGTGTTTTCAAGTCGTTTCTGACTTATAGTGATCCTAAGGTGAACCTATGATGGGGTTTTCCTGGCAAGATTTGTTCAGAGGAGGTTTGCCATTGCCTTCCTCTGAGGCTGAAGGAGTGTGAATTGCCCAAAGTGACCCAGTAGGTTTCATGGTTGATCTGGGAATCAAATCTTGGTCTCCAGAGTAGCAGCCCAGCCCTCAAACCACTACACCATACTGAATCACAGTATTTCTTCTATTTATATCATGTTCTTTTCTTCAATATGATCAAGGTTGTGTACATAGCTTCTCTTCCCCTTTCATCCTCACAATCACTCTCAGGGGTAGGTAAGAGACAGTGACTGGTCCAAGTTCATGTAGTTCATTTCATAGGTCAGGAGGGACTAGCAAATAGATCTACCACACTCTAGAGTCCAAAACTCAGACCACAAATCACATTGGTGTACTTAATTTCAGAGATATAATGCCCTGAACATAGAGGTTCCATTTTGCTATAATGGATAGAAACCACTGCTATACCTCTTCTACTTCTCCACGAATGTCTTTTACCCCTTCTTAACAAAACAATAAAAACCATTGACCCTAACAACCACCTTCTTAAGGTGGAGGAGTTAGCAATGTGTGGTAAAGCACTTCCTTACACAAGCAACCAACCCTTACGTTGGACATAAGCTAGCAGACTTTTGAGGAAGCTCTGCAATGTGGGATTGGCTCCATCATTTCACTAGGATTTTCAGGTTTTTGTTTCAAGTCAAGTTTGTAAACCTTACAGTTTGAAAAGACATGCTTCAAAGCAATTTTGCTCAAAGTGGTGGTCTCTGAGCCATTGGCTTCCAAGCCTGGCAGGTTTCCAAGGAAGAAGGAAAGAAACAATTGTACCCAATGTGCACAAGTTCAGTGCCAGTCCCTGATATACTGGAAAAAAACAATTGCTAGTTCCCTGTATCAAACAGCCTGAGAACCATTCTTCAAAGACTGTAATAAATACAACATAGCCTGAGAAGGTGTGGCTCCACTGCCCTTCCAAAGAGAAAATACAAGTAAAGCATCACAAGTAATAATGTCACTTGTAATCCTTTACTCTTAGGGGACAAGGAGAGCATAATGGTGGCAGTTTGGTGAAGTAACAGAACGACTGGTAGCAGTCTTACACTTTTCATTTAATGAGCACCACTCACTTGTTACTGCTAATATGTTTTTGGGGATGGGATGACCATTTTTCTATTGTAGAAGTCTTATTCGTAAAACAACAATAGTGTTTTAAAAAATCACATTAGCTACTAATGCACTGCTCCTCAAGTAGCACATAATGCTTACCATATTACTTTAAAAAATTATGGTCCAAGCACTGCTCCTAATAATAATAGTCACCCATATAAATGATAAGTATTATTATTATTATTACTCTCATATCTCAAACAACAGGGCTAAGTTGGCACTGTCCCTGACACACCCCGCTATTGTTCGTTGCAGCAGGAGAAGCCAATTTCTAAGAATGCGGTGCCAACCTACTGTATTCTTTTGTGCTTAATTACAGTAAACCGTGTGTGTGTGCGAGTAGATTTTCCTTATCAGCTGCCACAACAGCTGTGGGTCCCACCTCCCCACTCAACAACCTAAAATATTTATTTCCCCAAATATATATATATATATAGCGTTGTGCTGCTAACTTCAGCAAAATGTACTTCTGAGCTCTAGGTGGTGTTGTATTACCTCCCAAAAGCAAGCATTTACATCTCTCTGCTGCTTAGAGGCACACTAGAGCTCTGTGTGTATTCCTGCTCCTGAAACTACTCTGATCCTTGCAGAGACTATAAACAATTCCCTAGATCTTCTGTAGAAAGATGTGGGCACAGGGCCCATCAATACATGTCTCCACAACAGGGGTATTTTTAAAAAATGTGGAGGAGAAATGTACCCTCAGCAAGAGTGGAGAAGTTAAAGCTGAATCCAGCAGCTAAGATGTTTATGTGCCCAGCCTGGATGGAGCTGACAGCCAGCCTAAACTGAGAGTACCATTTTGCTAATATTAATCTTTAAATCACTCCACTAGCCTTCCTCCCAGATGTTTTGGTCCACAAGTCCCATGGTCCTGGTAGGATTTGTATTCTGAAATATCTGGAGCGTGGCTGGTTGCTTGGTCTCTCTTTTAAATGGTTGGGACCAAGGCAGCATCTGCACTGCAGAAATGATGCCGTTTGACAGCGCTTTAGTTGCCAGGCTCAATGCTATGGAATTTTTGGGTTTGTAGTATTGTGAGATATTTAGCCTTCTCTGTCAGAGAGGTCTGGTGCCACAACAAACCACAACTCCCAGGATCCCATATTATTGAGCCGTGGCAGTTAAAGCGGTGTTAAATGGCATTACTGCTGCAGTGCTAATGCAGCCCAAGTTACTTGAACCAATATGATCTTGTCTGAGTCTTTGAATAGACCAAGAGATTGCAGAAATGCCAGACCATATTTAACAATAAGAACCAAAGAAGCTCAAAATATCTTCATTGGTATGATTTTCTGTCAAGTCAGCTTCAATCTATGGAGACCCTATGAAAGAGAAACCTCCAGGAGTCCTGGCCATCAACAGCAATGTCTCAGGTCTCACAAATTCTGGGCTGTGTTTAGGAATCCCAAAAGCCTATTAATTTTTTAAAAAGTATTACCTGTCCTCTTAAACACAAGCAATGAAGGACCATTCCATCCCAGACAAAGGAATTTAAAGTTGACCACACATCCAGATTTAGCAATAAGATATTAATGATATTGATTGAACAGTGGTCAGTTTGTTCAAATGTAATGCAATCACATGAGAAATATTTAGCAGTATTCCTGAACAGGTAATAACATCCGGACACTGTCAACACTGACAATCTGCATATGCACTTTGTGACCTACTGGCTCTTGCTGACATCAATTTAGATTTTAACCATTTAAATGAATAATTGGATAATTCCCCAAAGCAGTGATTTACCTGCATTAATGCCAAGGCAGAAGACTGAGAGGGAGAGATAAACAACGAACGGTCATCAGCACAAAGAATATTTTTAAATTCTAAGGCTCCAATCCCATTGTATTCCAAAACATCCAACCAGCCTACACCCCATGAATCAATGGGATTTACGGTTAAGTGTTTACTTACAATTCCACAACTAATTCAATGAGTCTACTCTATTTGGGACTACCAAGAGGTTTCAGGCCTAATGAACCATAGATGAAGCCATGAATGTTGTTCAACAGAGCAGGCCAAACATTTCAAATATTAATCAAAGTCAAAAGGGGAAAGCGGACATTCTTGTTTGGTCCTGGGTTTTTTTTTTACATTTTATTGCACATCACATCCTGGTGTGGAAAAATATATACTTTTAATTATTTTTTAAACAATTGTATGACTCTGCATTTGTTGGATTTTTCTGTATTTGATTTCCTCTGTGTTTATGCAGAAATCTGTTAACTTTGGTGAAGACCTTATTAAAAAACAAAATGAATAACCGTTTTTCCTACCACTAGTCCCAAGCACGTCCCCAATCTGACTCACCTGTGTTGGATCGCCTTCTAATGCCAAAGTCCCAGCTTGAGGTAATGTCAACTGATTGAGAGTATACGTAACCCTGAGACTCGCCATTGTTGGCTTGCGTTTCTGAGCAGCTGTCTCCGTTGGCCGAAGTGGGCTGGAATTTCTCCAGGTCGACATCATGGTCAATCAGGACCATTTCACACATCCCAGTGTCATCGCTGGTCACATGCGACTGTCGAATGTGAGCCAGGATAATTGTTGGGTTGTCCAAGAAAGCCATCTCATCCAAAATTCTGTTGGGTTCCCCTACTATCTTCTTCGATCCATGCTGAACCACAAACTTGTCTACCTAGAAAATAGACAACAGAGTACATTGCTTTAATATATCTATCTGTGGGCCTTCAAGTCACCACTTATGGCAACCCCATATAACTTATAGGATTTTTTTAGGCAAGGAATAATCGGAGGTGGTTTGTTATTTGCTTCTTCTGAAATATAGCCTAAAGCACCTGGTATTCCTTGATGATTCCCCTTCCAAGTATTAAGCAGGCCTGAGCTTCTAAGATAATACACGACCTAGTACCTTCGGGTTATACAGATATTTAAATCCAATTGTTAGTACTAACTAGAGTAGACCTATTGAAGCAACAAACTCTAATAAATGTTGACTTAGCAGAATTCCATGGGTCAACTTCATTTGGAACTGACCAATGGATTTAGAGCTAAAGCATCTACAGTCAGCTTTCCATATTGGCAGGTTAGCCACCCACTGAATGGAGCATCTGTGGATGATCTGCCCCGTTATTGTCAATGGCTGTGCATGCACACAGCCATGCCAATGCAGTCACATGCACATTGCACATCCATTCACAATCATGACACTTGAGCTCCCGCATGTTTTTGGAGGGGAGGTTCTGGAATGGACTTCCCACCGATACAGAGAGCTGACAGTACCTACATTTTACTCATGGTAGAATAGAAGCTTCCTTACACATAGTGGAGCAAGAACTAAAATGGTGGTGCAAGGGGCAAAGCAATGTATCTACTGTACTCCATAAGCCTTGCACTGGAAGGAGCTATTTACTTTTGATCAGGAAAAAAACACATTCAAATATCTGATTTTATCAGTTTGAGTTGTTTATATACTACCCTTCAGTTGTAACAGTTATCCCTGGCAATTTACTAACACCGTCAAAAAGGAAATAATAAATTCCAGAAACCAGTTGCAAGCAATTATATATATATAAATTAGAAGAATCCACAATTAAAATAGCAATTAAAACAGATCCCCAAAACACAGCGGCAATTCCAGTGTTTTAAAATATAGCAGCTCCCAATGCTCCTTTAACAGACAAACCATTAAAATGCTGGAGATAAGAACAAGATCTCAATATGGAAAATAAAATAGGTGCCACGCAAGCCTCAAAGAGGAAGCTCCCCAATGGGGAGGAGGGAAAAATGAGAAATTTCTCGCTTCTGATGCTATCCACTTGAGCTCTATTGGCAGGGACCCTCCAGCAAGTGCCTAAGGAGGAAGGCTTAATGCTCCCGGAGCTGGACGTAGGAGCAAACCAATAACGTGATCAAAAACTGCAGCAGCTGCCCATATTTAAAACCTGCCAAAGCTTTCATAAATAGGACAGCTCTCAATACACTGCATCCCACTTCCTCTCTGCTACTCCCATCACTGGCTCAGGATTACATAGCCCCTCTATAACATTGCATCCCAACACAGTTTGATACACAAACATGCATCCCACTTGTGAGCCAAGAAGTTTCCAAAGCTGCTTCACACACTGACAACAATCAAAATTTTATACAGAGATTTAAAATCCAGCACAAGAACTACCCATTTGAGATTCAACAAATCATGTCATCATCTCTAAAAAGACAAAAAGGACTGGAAGAGGTAGGATCTTGCTGGGGTTTTGTCCTAAACGAGGGATGGGGAACCTCTGGCTCTCCAAAAGTTTTATATTGTGGCCTTTAGCCACACTGGTTGAGAGTAATGGAAATTCAAACCATCTAGGGCAGTGGTTCATAACTTTTTTAAACAGAGGCTGGATGGCCATCTGTTGGGAATGCTTTGATTGAGATTTCCTGCATGGCAGGGGGTTGGACTGGATGGCCCTTGCGGTCTCTTCCAACTCTATGATTCTTTGTAGTGTTAGGAAGACGACATGCTCTCTCGATCCTTGTCCTTCATGGCTGGCAGCTCAGGGGGGAACGGCTGTAACTGATATGTTGCGCCGTATTATTAATTCATCTTTCAGGGAAGGGCGGTTTCCATCTAGTTTAAAAATGGCCGTTGTAAAACCTTTGCTAAAAAAGCCCTCCCTAGACCTCCTGATTCGGAATAATTATCGGCCTGTTTCGCTGCTGCCTTTTTTAGGGAAGGTGATTGAGAGGGCGGTTGCCTTCCAGCTTCAAAAGATCTTGGATGAAACGGATTTTCTAGACCCATTTCAAACCGGCTTTTGGGCGGGCTATGGAGTTGAGACTGCCATGGTCGCCTTAGTCGATGATCTCTGTCTGGGCATGGATAGAGGTAGTGTGTCCCTGTTGGTGCTTTTGGACATCTCAGCGGCCTTCGATACCATTGACCATGGTATCCTTCTGGAAAGCCTGGGGGAGTTGGGTATCGGGGGCACTGTGCTCCAGTGGTTCCGTTCCTACCTCTCGGGTAGATTCCAGATGGTGCAGCTGGGGGACTGTCGTTCCGATAAGAGGGCCCTTACATCTGGTGTCCCTCAGGGAGCGATTTTGTCTCCCATGCTATTTAACATTTACATGAAGCCGTTGGGAGAGATCATCCAGAGACACGGGGCATGGTGTTATCAGTATGCTGATGACACCCAAATATGTTTCTCTGTGTCTCCGACTGATGCAGTGACTAGGAATGGCATCTCTCCTCTAAATGCCTGCTTGGAGTCGGTAATGGGCTGGATGAGGGAAAACAGACTCAGCCTGAATCCAGAGAAAACGGAATTACTCGTGATAGGTTCCCTTGGCCCAGGGATGGATATTTGTCCACCTGTCCTGAACGAGGTCATGCTCCCCTTGAAGGACTCAGTTCGCAGTCTGGGGGTGCTTCTGGACTCGTCGCTCCACCTTACATCTCAGGTGAATGCGACGGTCAGGAGTACCTGTTATCAGCTTCGGCTGATACGCCAGCTGAGACCCTACCTGGGCCGGGGGGACCTGGAAACGGTGGTACATGCTCTGGTAACCTCTCAGTTGGACTTCTGCAATGCGCTCTACATGGGGCAACCCTTGTACCAAACCCGGAAGCTACAATTGGTTCAGAATATGGCAGCAAGGCTGGTCACTGGATGTTCCAGGACTAGCCATATAACACCTATATTGCAAGATCTACATTGGCTGCCCATTCGCTTCCGGGCACAATACAAGGTGTTGGTAATTACCTATAAAGCCCTAAATGGCTTGGGCCCAGGGTACTTGGAGGACCGCCTCTCCCCATACAGTCTGCCCCGCACTCTCAGATCGGGCGGAAAACATCTGCTAAGAGTTCCAAAGTCAAGATATACTTCATCTTCACAGAGGGCATTTTCCATCTCGGCCCCGCAGATTTAGAACTCCCTGCCCGACAAGCTCCACTCAGTCACCTCTCTCAATTTATTCAGAAGAAATTTGAAGACCTTTCTTTTCCGTCAAGCTTTCCCCCATGTGCCTTAATACTATCCTCTCCTCCCTTGTTGCTCATTGTTTGATCCAGCTATTTTGTTGTATGGTTTTAATGGTATGGTTTTAGTGGTTGTAATATAATGGTTTTTTGATTATATTGTATAACTTTTAATCAATATGGGTAGCTTGTTACACTGTTGGGGATATATGTTGTTGTAATTGTATCATTTTATGTTATAAACCGCTATGATCTATGTAGGAATAGCAGTATATAAATAAATTTTCATTCATTCATTCATTCATTCAATGGTGGGATACATACTAGCAAAATGTAGCGTGGCGGCGGTGGCAATAGGGTTAGGGAGCGTGCACCATTCATATGCTCCCTAACCCTAGTACTTCAGGAGTGGGTTCCATAGTCTATGAGGAAGGCTCTCTCCCATGTCTTCATCAGACACACCTGGGAGATTGGGGGGACAGAGAAAAAGCCCTCCCCTAAAGATCATATGACTTGGGGGCAGTTTCATATGGGCTTTCAGAAAGTCTGTCCCTAATTCTTATAGGAATTTGTAGGGCCTACGTTTGTTGTTGTGTGCCTTCAAATCGTTTCCGATGTACGGCAACTCTAAGGCGACCTTATCATGAAGTTTTCTTGGTAAGATTTGTTCAGGGGCGGTTTGCCATTGCTTTTCTCTGAGCCTGGGAGAGTGTGACTTGACCAAGGACATCCAGTGGGTCTCCTGGCCAAGAAAGGAATTCTACCCTGGTCTCTAGAGTCACAGTCCAATACTCAAACCACTATACCACACTAGCTTTCAGGGCCTAGGTAGCACTCTGAATTGTTCCTGGAAACAAACTGGTAGGCAGTGAAGCTGTTTGAACAAAGACTTATAGGTACCTTATAACCAACCAAAAGGAATGGGAAACCGCCAAAACATTTGACCATTCTCCACTTTCAAAGTTTCATATGGCTGAGCTACCCATGACCTTTTTCCCAAGAATATGGGGAGAACAGAGGTTTATTGCTAAGTACAATCTGATGCTCTCCTGATATTTTCTAGACGAACGCTCCCTTCCTAACCTCCTCCCAGCAATCTCAGCTCTCCCCCTTGCCAACAAAGATTACTTTCCCCAGCTCCGCTGCTCATCTGCTCCCACCACCCCTGACTTATTGCACAGGAATCATACACAAGAGAGAAGGAGAAGCTTTGCCAGAGCAGCCAACTCAGCTGTATTTCAATGCCCACCAAGGCCTCCCCTGGAGGAAGAAAGTGATCCCTAGGCCTTTTCTGCTGCTAATTAAGCCTGGAAAGGAAGGCGTGGGGATTCAAGAGGCTTTCCGCTTCTACCAGCACAAAGTCTGACCCTAGTGGAAGGCGCTTTAATTTTTAAAGAACAAAAAAAGACAGTCTGTATCCCAAGGTGGATTCATCAGCTCAAACAGATGTTTAATGTTTGGGAACTAATGTCACTCTGTGTGAGTCCCAGGGCTATTGACCATACGGGCAGAAACCCGGAGCCTCAGCATTGTAACATCTGCAATGCCTACCCCCTCCGGTGCCCATAGGCCCTTTCACGCTACACAGTTATAGTGCTATACAGGCATACCTATCTTAACAAAGCCTCTGACAAAGAAACTCCTTTTTATAAAGTTTGTTTGGCCCTTCTTGTCCCTCTGTCTAGCTGGAGGCTATTTTCAGCCGCATTAGCATTAGAAGAATGATGAAGGAGGACTGGGGAAACACAGACTTTGGTACTTGCCTGCAATAACATGTTTGCATTAAAAAGGGGAATAATTACTGAACTAGGAAAGAGTGGGATTCTGCTCTCGTCAAACTTACCATAGTGGTACGTCCTTGCCTACAACAGGCAAGGAAAACATTAGCTGTTGCCAGCATATACAAGAAGCACAAATGTATAAGGAAAGTGCAAAAAAAAAAAAATTAGAGGAAATTCATCTGCTGATATTAAAATATTAAGCAAACTCTACAACATCAATTCATTAATCAGTTTGTTACACTGTTAAACTGTATCATTGAAAATACTAAAAACATCATTTAAAATTACTAAACTGGCAAGTAAGGAATTAGGGTAATCAGAACGGTTCACTGTTAAATGACATGATTGGCAATTAATGATTAAAGTAACAGATTTTAATATTATTGTTGAAATTTTTAATGAATCAAGGGGTAACAAATTAATTTTTAGCTAATTATTATCATGCTCAGTTAATTCCACTGAATGACATGAGGTCTAGTATTATGAGAGTCAACATAATGTTCAGACTACTACTCAGGGCTCAGAGGTCACTATTTGGAAGAGCTCCAAGTGAGCTTAAGAAAGGCAGATCTGGCCACAGTGGTTCATGCCTTACTTACTTTCCAATTAGACTACTGTAATTTGCTATATGTGGGGCTGTCTTTGAAAAGTATTCAAAAGGTGCAGCTAGTGCAAAATTCAGCAGCCAGACTGGTGTAAGGCATGTATTTTAAAGACCATATTTCACCAGGCTTGCAAAAATGGCACTGACTGTTCTACATGGCATTCAGTCTTTGAAATGGCTGTTTTAAAACTAGTTTCTAAGATTGTTTTTATACTGCTTTTAAGAGTTTTCAACGATTATTTTATTGTGCTTTAAAAATGTTCTAATGTTTGCATTGTTTTAATTGGCTTTTATTGCTTCATCTCCTCGGGAGCCCTTGTGCGCTGAGAAGCATTGCAGAAACACTTTAAATAAATAAATAAATAAATTGTATAGATATGTTACAGTATTGGTGGTTTTATTTTCCTTCCATGAGCTGAGACCTTCATGAAATGATTCACAGCAGTCCCAAGATCCTTTTCCTGATCTGTCACTGCCTGCCAGTCCCCTGATGAATATCATTTGCACTTGTGAATACTGGACCATATCTGCCATTTTAATATCATGTCCATGGTTTGGAGAGATCCTCCTGGAAGGCTTCACTGTCTTTACGCATTTTAATCATTCTAAACAATATAGTGCTGTAGGCATTTCAAATTTCCAGAAGAGCTGGCAAGTAGTTAGTTCTCATATTCACCCTATACACAGGATTTATATGCTTAAGGGATGCATGACATAGTTACTGGAAATCTGATAGTTAAGCAAGCCTGCAACAAAATCATGATGATGATGATACGAGCTTTTAGTAGTTACAGATTCTCTAGAAGGCTGAGCAAGGCCAGCTCATGCTAAATGGTTCATTGTTTCATGCATCATAGGGACCCCGGTGAACAGAAGCTGAGATAGAGGATTGCTTCATTTACCTGAGGAACATGAGCTAACTTCCAGAGTCATAACCCTGTTAGTCTGGGATA
>NC_056528.1:17391134-17557824 GCF_019175285.1 Sceloporus undulatus | reverse complement strand
TCAGTAAGCAAAGGGATCTTGTAGCACATCAGAGAGCAACTGTGTGATAGAAGTTGTAGCATATGCCTCCACAGACTCAGCGGCTGTAAAGACTGGCTAAAGCTGGCCTAGGAGTAGAGTCGGGGCGTGGCGTCCATATGATGCATGCCTCCAACTCTGTTCCCAGGCCAGTGTGACACCGTGCATTGCACCACATGGTGCATGCTGTCACGGCACTCTTCTGGCACCTATGGTGCCTTTCCAGGGGCTCATTTTTGCACCATGGAAAGGTGAGGTTGGGGTCATGGTGTGCGGGTGCTGCAGCCTCAATGGCACATAGAGAGGCAGCTGCAAGCTACCCCTTGGGGCGGTCTCTACATCACCTAAGTCTACTTCTGCATCTAAGAAAACAGACCTCGGTTGCAACTGCACTACAGATCTAATGCAGTCTGACACCACTTTAACTGCCATGGCACAATGCTATGAAATTCCAAAAAATGTAGTTTGTTCTGGCACCAGAGCTCTCTGACAGACAAGGCTAAATGTCTCATAAAACCACAGTTTCCAGAATTCCACAGAATTGAGTCATGGCAGTTAAAGTGGTGTCGAACTGGATTATGTCTGCAGTGCAGGTGCAGCGTCAGTCTACGAAAGCTTTTCCTACAATGTCTTTCAGTCTTTCACACAGTTAGTCTCAAAGGTGCTACAAGATCCCTTTGCATAATGAGCTACCTTTGTCTCTGCTTTGAGTTTTACTGCTGCACTAGTATTGCATTCAGGATTTCCACGTGTTTGGGATCTCCATGCGATCAATAAACCGTCATCCTGGTGCACCCATGGCTATGCTTCATTTTGACAGACACTCAAGCTTGAGTTGGCTTGGGAACAAAGTGGATCAGGGCCCTGGATGCATTACAGTGTCACCAACAATCTAGGCCACCTCACTACTCACTCTAACACTGGATGCAGAATGCAACCACACTTCTGCATTCACTATGGTATAGCATCAAGGAGGATAGTGCGCTGACTAAGAAGAAGTTAAGATATGGCAAACTCTTCCCTAATTTTTGGTGTACTTACACCTCTTTCTTCAGTCAGTGTGCATGTTAGTATTTCAGATGGGGGAAGCACTTCACAGAAGAAAGAGATGGTGATGTGCACCTCATGCGCCCCAAGACCTCAAAAAAGCAAAAAGCCTGAAGCACCTTAAAGGCTCGCAAAGAAAAATGAAGGAAAAAACCCAACTCCCAATCAAAAATTACTGCTGCCCTATCAATGTGTCATATAAACGCTGGCATGTTAATTGTGTATTTATAAAATTGTTAATGGTTAGTTAATTTACCTCCCACACTATTATTGTACTTGAAAATGATTTAACGTCTGCCGAGGGAGTTAACAACATGTTAACGGCAGATGTATCGGCTTATTTATTTATTTAAATCCTTCCTCGCCAAACCCTGACTTCAAATCGCTTTATGGCCTGGATGTTAAACAGGTTCTGGTTTCCTTGTATAGCTTTTTAATGAACAGTTGGCACTCCCTCAGCCAGAGGACAGTAAAGGTGACAAGAGAATAACATTTGCTAATCTACTTCCACGGTCAGATGGAGCCTACATCTGATTTCCACATTGTGAGGACAAAACAAGATGGCCATCAACCATCATGCGGTGCTTATACGCTTCCCAATGGTGCCGGTTTGTCCAGTGTTGAAAACAGATGGCTGGGCTAGCTTGCTCTGACCTAGGAAAATATTCCCTTTATTCTAACTCCGGTGTTATTATCAGGCAAAGGCCTTGATTCTTAAACACTTTATCCCAACTATACTGAATATATTGGTAGCCAATCTCTAACAGTTCATTAAAGGGAAAGACGAGACAACATGGACCCTCTATCACTCTATAGTTTTAAAGCTATTTTAATGGGATAAATGGTCTATTTACTATATTTTATAGTTTGTGATCTTAGATTGTATGCCATTGGCAGGTTTTATATTGTTTTGATCACTCTGTAAAGTGCCGTGCAAAACTTATGGTGCTATATAAATAAACTTTAATAATAATAATAATAATAACAACCACTGACTTGCATGGGATCAACTGCCACAGGGTTTCTCTTTCTTACTGGGGGTTGAGGAAAATGGATCACACATTGTATGATAATCTGTTGTTGTTCTTAACAGCCACCCTGTGGGCGTTCCATATCAAACAGATGGAGCAAAAGAAAGCCTTAATATATAAATAACTACAATAAATAAAGGTAAATCTTGACCTTCTCATCCCTGTTGAAACGGCTTGTTCCCACAATATACATGAATGAATCCAAGTAGTACTTCTGCAACTGGCAGAGGCAATCCATCCTCTTCAATCTCGTTTTGATGAGGAATTACATGCAACCCTCGTCACATCACCTCCTTCCTCATTATTCAAGCAAAGCAAACGAAAGCTGCTGGGAAAAGCGCAAGACCCAGCTTCGTGCGTGTTTAGGAGGCATGCACACAAATGCTTGCGCTCAATAGGGATTCCGCACACATAGGATACTGGGGAAGAGGAGAGTGAGAGGTTGGAAGTAAAACACAGGGGAGCATTGGCTAAGACAAATATCTTCAGGATTCTCAGGACAAAGGACAGAATACTTACTTAGAAGAACTGTCAATCATGAGTCTATGAAGCTGCCTTAGAGCGAATTAGGCCATCGTTCCCATTTGGCCCAGTTCTCCCCACTTTGGCAGCAATTCTCCAGGATTTGGGGAAAGCCTTTTTATACAGTATTCTTTTTTTTAGCTGGAACTGGTGAGGTTTGAACCTGGGACCTCTTCTGGGCAAAACATGTGCTCTGCCACTGAGCTATGGTCCCTACCCATGCTCCGGTTCCTAGATATATGAAAGAGAGAGAGAGAGAGAGAGGGAAGAGGGGGAGAAAGGAAGAGAGAAAGTGCACCAATTTAATATAATTTTTAAAGGGAAAGCTTTCAGAAAACAGCACTGCACAATATCACATGGGACCTAATGCTTGCAGATGCCTGTCAACTATAAATGCATCTGCTAAGAAACACCCCTTCTAAATACATTTCCTACCCAGAGCTTCAAAGCTGCACATTAAGACTAATTTCGTTACTTGCTATCCATCCCACCCTAAGTAACAAGGACCAACAACTTTGTAAGCATTATAACGATAATTATGTTAACATTAGGGGTTTCTTTTTCTTGCATAGCGAGCAAGGTTTCCTTGTTAAAGCATAAAAGGGTGTTTTTTTGGGGAGGGGTTTTGGGATGACTTTCAGACATTTTTGGAATGTTTCCCATTTTAAAAACACGTCACATTGACAGCTGATATTGCATTCCTTGGCGCTCATGAATAATAAGCAACTTTGATACAGCGCATGGTACTCCTGAAACTAACAAATAACGTTTTACTTTTAAAAAATAATGTTTTCAAGCTCTGTGCCTATCGGTTGTATGAATGTTAATGTGACAAGATGATTAAATCGGCATGGATGAGCACTCCTTTTGTCAAGTGACAAGGAAGCCCTACTCTTTAAAGAGGCGGCTGAGAAAGAGCCAACTTGTTTCCTAAATACTTGTGCGGTAAAACATAAGAACACTTTGTTATGTTTTTAAAGAAAGTCTACCGCTTCATTTGATAGGGGCAGCTTTTGAATCCATGAGTGGAAATGAACAATACAGTGATGGAAGTGATACAGTGATAGCAATACAGATATACCCAACTCTCTTCCATGCCAGCATTCTCTGAAGATGCCAACCACAGATGCGGGCAAAACTTCAGGAATAAACTCTTCCAGAACATGGCCACATAGTTCGAAAAACCCACCAAAAACTACGGATGCTAGCCAGGAAAGCCTTAGACTTCACTGTGATGCCTTTATCGGAACAACCAAAATGCACAAAACACGTGTTGCAAGCTTTCAAAGCTCCACTGACTTCTTCATCAGGCAAAGGTGTTACAAATCATGTTAAGACCTTTGCATGATGAAGAAACTGGTGGAGGTTTGAAAGCTTGCAACATGTGTTTTGTGCATTTTGGTTGGCTCAAAAAAAGGCATTGCTGTTCTGCGGATTTTGGACGTTATAGCACTTTGCTATATAGCCGACATGGCTACCCTTGGATATGTTTCATGGAAAGGGGTAGGTGCTGTAGTTTGCAAATTACTTTGCTTGGTTCAAAGGCCTATGATGCTATTTGAATTCTCATGTTTTGTAGACATTAGACAACTGCAGTTACTGCCATACTCTTTACCAGGAAACTACTGTAATTATATCAATGGCAATGTTTTATTTAAGGAGATGGGGGATAAAGGAAAGAAGAAAGGAAGGAGGAAACACTGTACATAGATGCACCTACACCTCCAAGCGCATACACATACACACACACACACACACACACACACACACATATATATATATATATATACACACACACACACTCTCATTTGGTCAAAAAACTGTTCGCAAAAGAGCTCCTTCTTAGACAAACAGTCCCTCCCCAGTCAATATTTTAAGCAGATAAATAAGGATTTGGTGAAGATAGGAGGGTGAAGAAACCACAGCACTTATAAATTAGGCCAGACAAATCCGTTTCTCAACTCCCGCCTGCAAAGAGCATTCTATCAATATAGCGAAATGCTAATCTCCTAATTAACAACCTAATTAGGTAATTATGGCTTTGCAGAGGGACGCCTAAATGAAATATGACAACATGGTCACCTCTTTATACGGCACCTGTGGGCCTTTTCAGCTGTCACCACAAAGAGTGCAATATCAATTGGAACAGATGACAAAGCGGTGTCATTTTTCATTCCAATATTGCACTGAACAGTACGGGATGGGAGCGTTTTTGTTTTATTTTTAAAAAAGCAGCATCTTGCCTGATTTAGATGTGTTTGAGGCAGCTTTAAAAAACCAACAAGAATGTGATTGAATTTGGCACAGTGTCAGATGGGGTGGGCCATTCAACACCATCTTCATGGCTGCCATCGCCCCATCGGTATTCTGATCTTTTCTTAAGTACAAAGGCTTCTATTTATTATATCTTAACAACATCCCTGTGAGGCTGGCTAGCCGGAAAACTTCATGGCTGAACCTGGGACTGAAACTCAGGTTCACCACAATCTGTCCAGGGCCAGAAACCACATGAAAATGTAAAGGCGAAGGCTTTCACAACTGGCATTCATATTTTTTTGTGGGTTTTTTGGGCTATGACTCTTGAACTATAGATCCTAGCAAGAAAGTTTCTCCAAGTGTCTCTCTGTAGACTGAAAGAGGCTATTAGACCTGAAGTTTTTGAAGCAGGAGTTGTTGTGGTGCCAGATCTAAAGCTATCCTTTCAAGGAGCTCCTCTCAAGATTAGTGGTTCTCAAATAACGTGTCTCCAGATGCTAGGGTTCTCCTCCCCAAATCCCTCACCAATGGCAGTATTGTCTGGGGCTCCTGGGAGTCCAACAACATGAAGAAAACCTCCCAACTCATTGAGAATCATGGCTTTTCATATCACTGTTTCCCTCCAAGATGGATGGCATTTAAGCAAAATCCAACTTGTGTTGGGGATGGCCCTAGATATTTTGCCTCCTGAGGCGGGACATCCAACAATATCTCCCCATCTTGCTTCATTCAAGGTGTAGAAAAGCTAGCCAGGTTATTTTAGCACCTGAGCTGACAGTCCTGCAAAGAGCCTACCTGGCAGAAAAAAGGCAAGACATAAGTACAGTGGTCCCCTTCACATTCACTGGGATTAGGGGTGAAGGACCCCCCATGAATGTGGAAATTCCACAAATAAAAGAACTCTATTCTTTTTATCTAAGAGAACATGTCTCTGAGCATCTCCAGGTCCTCCAGTGCAACTCTATGGTCAACATCTGCCCAAGGTTGACCACAGAACGATGCTGGAGGGCTTACAAATGCCTAGAGAAGTGTTTCTTCTAGGGAACGTGTAGGTTCTCCAGCACAACTCTATGGTCAACTTCTGGCACAGTTCTGCTGGAGGACCTAGAGATCCCTATAGAGAACATATTAAATCAAAACTGCAAATAATCAAGTCCGCAAAAGTCAAGGCCGCAAATGTGGAGGGCCAGCTGTAAATACCAAATCAGCTGCTTGAGAGAGAGTTGCCTCATCGGGTTTGTAGCATTACACAGTCTCAGACTGACAAAAGAAAAGGATCATTCCCTTGGTGCGGCCGCCGCTGCTGCTAGACAAACTACACAGCCCTCCGCCCAGCTGTATGCAGCCAAGTTGTTTTATGGAAGGGAAAGCTGGAGCAGCAAGGTTACCCAGATGTAAAAGGCAGCCTAATCAACAACTCATCTGTGGACTGAAGAAGCAGTGACCTAAAGCCCCCGCACCGGGAGTTACAACAAAACACACAAGCCTCGGCAAGAGGACTGTTTGACAACTTCATCGTAATAAACCACTTAGAGCAGCCAGGCTGCGTTTGGTTTCTCCCGGGTCACCATGACCTTGGGTTTGAGATGCGCTGAAGAGTTCAACAAATAGTCAAATCCAGCCCACGCAGCCTTCCCCCGTCGAATTGCGATGAGCAAAAGCAGACCACTTGCCCTCAGAGTCCTTTGAGACCAGAAAATGAAGGTGGGCCTGAAAGGCTTGTACAGGAGTGGCTCTCTTTAAAAATGTGGGTTATTACTCCATTTCACAAAGAGCCGGCCAGTTAGTAGTGATGGACTGGGATTTGGGAGATCCAGATTCATGTCCTGCCCTGAGCCATGCCACTCAAAAGTTGGCTTGAGTCAGTTACGCTCTTTCATCTTAACCTGGGAATAAAGTGAGCAATAGGCAATTTGAACTCAACTGCTTAGCTCAACCAGAACAAAGCCAAGATATAACTACAGTGGACCTTTGGTATCTGCTGGGGTTTGGTTCCAGGACCCTCCGTGGATGCCAAAATGTGTGGATGTTCAAGTCCCATTAAAGACAATGGCACAGTAAGATGGTGATCCTTGCATAAAATGGTAAAATCAGGGTTTGCTTTTGGGAATTTATATATTTTAAACCTATTTTAAAACTGTGGATCTGTGGATAAAAAGAATCTGTGGATAAGAAGGGCTTACTGTTTAAATCTATTAAGAAAAGAGAATGTCTTAATGTTTGAGGTAGTCACACAATGTACTGTTTCTTGCTAAAATACCTCAAAATTTAACAAAATGCTTTTAGTTGGCATCCAAGGTTGCATCTACACTGCAGAATTAATGCAGTTTGACACTGTTTTGACTTCCATGGCTCAATGTTTTGGGATTCTGGGATTTGAGGTTTTGTGAGAGATTTAGCCTGTTCTGTCACAGAAAACTCTGGTGCCACAACAAACTATAAATCCCAGGGTTCCCTAGTATAGAGCCATGGCAGTTAAAGCGGTGTCAAACTGCATAAATTAAATGAAGCAAATGGGGTTTACTTACGGGTTAACTCACCAATTCAACAACTGAGTCAATGGGTCTATCAGCAGAATTCAAACCAATGTACTTAATTGTGTATCACCCACATAACTCCTGCTATACATCAAAAGAGACAATAAATGATGAAAACCACCAAAGACAGTAGTATTTTTCTGCTGTCCCAGTGACTATGGCAATGTAATCACATCTTGCTCATAGAGTACTATGCCTATTTTTGATGCCCAAAGGCAGATATGGAGCATGTTTGGATTACAACTCCCATAATCACTTACTATTGGCCATGTTGGGTGGGGCTGATGGGAGTTATAGGCCCAAACATCTGGAAGGCCAAAGCCTCTTCAGCCTTGCCAAAGGAGTTGAGGTTCTCTGTGTGACCTTTTTAGGGCAGCTGAAAGCAGAAGATAACATCAGAAACCACTGATAGCGCAGCAGGTGGTTTGCAACAGATCAGCAAAGGCTAGCAACTCACAGCTGCATAAAAGCAGAGGGAATGGAAAAGCTTCCCTGCTCCCTTCTCAACTCAGCTGTTGAGATGGAAGAAAGTTTAGGAGGAAAATTGGGAGTGGATTATGCTTCCCAGGTCCCCAACTCTATCCTCCCACTTCGCAATGCTTCTTCCAGGCATCATTTCAATTCTAGTTCTCTCTAGCATGCTAATATAGAAACCAGAGTTGATTATGAAGGCTTGATGTCTGTGTATCTCTGTTCTAGTGGACAGGTTGCTGTTGTCGTCATGGCTGTTAAATCACATTTGCATCCCACGCTTCCTCCAGTGAGATCAGGGTGGAAACCTATGCGCATGTCTTACATTTTATCCTCACATTAGCTGCCAGGAGGCCGGTTAGGTTGAAAGATGATGGCTGTCCAACAGCTCCCTTCATCTCTATGGCTAACGTAAGGATTGGAAATGTGATTTCTCTAGTCCGGTTTTTAAACCAGTGCGACATGGGTTTCCTCTGGATGTTTCAAACTATCGTTCCCATAAGCCACTGCCAGGAAGACGAATGGACAAAGGTAATCAAAGCTGTTGTTGTCGTTTCACATTGTTTCTGACTTATGGTTACCCTAAGGCAGTGGTCCCCAAATTGTGCCCTTTAAGAGATTTTGGACTTCAGCTCCCAGAATCCCAGACTATTAGCCAATTTGGCTAAGGCTTCTCAAAGCTGAAGTCCAAAGTCTCTTCAAGGGCACTGTTTGGGGACAACTGCCCTAAGGCAACCCTATCACTGAGCTTTCTGGGGCTGAGAGTGTGTGACTCTCCCAGAGGGTTTCCATGGGTGTGTGGGAGCCACAGTCCAACAAGCCAGAGGGTCTCATGTCAGGCCTAGCTGGTTAATATGAGAAGGAATTAGGGACCTAGGGCTGTAGACCTGGGTCCAAAACACAATGTAGAAATAATCCAGTTTGAGACTGCTTTAACTGCCCTGGCTCAGTGCTAGGGAATTCTGGGAACTGTAGTTTATTGTGGCACCAGAGTTCTCCCAGTTGGTTTCCATGGGCACTCAGTGGGTCTCCATGGTTGAATGGGGAACTGAACCCTGACATCCAGAGTTGTAGTCCAATGCTCAAAGCACCACAACACACATTTTAGAACATATGACGGGTACAAAGCTGTCCAGTCCTGGTCTAACCACACAATCATAGAGTTGGAAGAGACCACATGGCCTAGCCAGTTCAACCTCTTTCTGCCATGCAGGAACTCTCAATCAAAGCACCCCTGACAGATGGCCATCCATCCTCTGTTTAAAGACCTCCAAAGAAGGAGACTACACCATAAATGGGAAAAATGGAATAAACAAGGGGTTCAAGCACTTTGAATGGGGAACAATAAGCAGAGATCACACCTTACTGTCTAACTACAGTGGGCCCTCCACATCCACTGGGGTTAGGGACACAGGACCTGAGTTAGAGTGGAAAAGCAGCAAACAACACCCCCCTGTATTTTTCAAGCTGAGATAACACCTCTCTAGGAATCTCTAGGTCCTCCAGCGCAACTCTATGGTCATTATCTAGCAGAAGCTGACCACAGAGTTGGGCTGGAAGACCTACAAATGCCTAGAGAAGTGTTCTCTCTGGCGAATGTTGGCCACAGAGTAATGCTGGAGGACGAAAACGTTCCTAGAGAGAACATATGAACCAAATCTGTACAAGTCAACCCTGCGACCATGGAGGGACACCTGTATACAGCAGCCTTTCTGCAATTTGAATCCACAGTGTCCCTTCTGCAAAGGCGGAAATATCCACACAGAGGAAGCTGTTGTGCTGTTTTGCTGTGGTTTTGTTCCGGCAAGCGACACACTGTTTCCGTTCCGCAGAAACAAAAATCAAACTTTTGAGCCCAACTAACATGAAGGGAAGTCTTGCTTGAAACATTATATGTAAAAAGTATTGATCCAGACAAGCAGTCTGCAAGCCCAAGTGCTGTTTAATGGCTGGTCGCATTTAGGATGAAGCTGAAACGTATTGCCGGTTGTGCCATGCTTCTCTCTCATTTGCACATTATAGAGTACAGTATCACAAACCAAAGGTCTGGGCAGCCTTACATAATCAGAAAGTCACACTCTCTCAGCCTCAGGGGAAGGCAACAGCAAACCTCTGGACATATCTTGTCAAGCAAAGCCTATGACTGCTTGGCCTTAGGGTCCCCATGAGACTAAAAGTCACACTCTCTCAGCCTCAAAGGAAGGCAAAGTCAAAGAAACCAAACCCTTTCTGAATAAGGCCAAGTCAGAAATGACTTGAATACACAACAGCAACCACAAAGTCCTTGCACTGTGGGAGCAACAACCCATTTTGTTTTATGAATGGAGAGAGTCAGGCAGACTAGTCCCTCGAAGGGGCGTGGCTTCAGAGTGGGCGTGGCCTTGGCAGAGTGGGAGTGGGCGGGGCTTTTGATGGACAGAGTCGGGGCCCAAGACCCCGCTCCCCACTTACAGGCCTCCGCCGACTCCTCCTCCTCTGCCGCCGCCGCTCCCTTCCCTTCCTTCGAAGCCTGGCCCCTCGTCCTCCCAGCCTTGCGGGTCAAGAAAAGCCGAGAGGGGGCTCCGCCGCCGCTTCCGGAGAGGCTTCGGGCAGCCAAGAATGAGGAACAGACGCGCTGACCCGGAAGCACTCCTTCCTCCATTCGGAAGTGACCCAGACTAAACGAGGGAGGGGGTGTGTATGTGTCTGCTTTGGTCGTTTGGTGTTTTGTGCGCATGCGCGTTGAGTACAGGGGCAAAGGCATAGAGGAAAGACTATTACCTGCCTTCTGCGCATGTGCCAAGCGGGGCCGTTTATAAAAAGGAGGCGCTGGGTCCTAGCGCCGGCGTTGTTCCCACTTTCTTTTTCCCATTTATGCCAGTTTTGGGGCTCTGGGTGGTTTTGGGGAGAGAAAGGAAAATAACAATGTGAATGAGGTGGTTTGATTGTTTAAGTTGCTAAAGCTCAGGACGTCATCTTGCTCCTTTTCAACGTCAGGACAAACCACTGAAAGCAGTGCCATAGTAAGATATGGTCCCGTCCCTGAGCATGTGCAGAGGGCAGAGTCACCACTGGGTTATTTCAATGAACAAGAGTGTGCAAGATCTTTTATTCTTTACCAAACTAGTGCTGGTGCCCCATTGAACTACAAATCCCAGGATCCTGTAGGATGGAGCCTTGGTAGTTCAAGTGGCGTCAAACTGTGTTATTTCCTAGACAGGTGTTCCATCAAGTTTACACACACTACATGTTTAACACTATATGTATGTATGTCTTTGTGTATAATGTATATACACACACACCTGTTTAGAGAGGCAATTAAAACAAGGTTTTTAAAGCATGGGATGGGGTGTTTTTGTATTGTTTTAAAGTATTTTAAACGCAACTTGTTTTAATATACGGTAATTTAATTCCATTTTAATGTACTATTTTTGTATGCTTTTAAGTGTACTTTTAATGTTGTGACTCACCACTTGTCCCTCCATATTCGCTAGGGTTGGGGCACAAGACCCCCATGAATATGGAAAACCCGCAAATAACAAAACCACCATGTTTTCCCCTGAGAGGACACCTCTCTAGGAATCCTTAGGTCCTCCAGTGCAACTCTGTGGACAACATCCAACAGACACTGACCATAGAGTTGCGCTGGAGGAGCTACAAAGGCCTAGTAGTGTATTCTCTCTAGGAATCTAGGTCTTTTGGTGCAACTTTTAGATTTGACCATAGAGTTACACTGGAGGACCTAACGATTCCTAGAGAGAACATATTAATAAAATCTGCAAATAATCAAAGCCGCAAATATCACATCTACAAATATGGAGGGATGAGTGTATATATTACTGTATATTGTAATACGTGAGAGAACGCCTCTCTAGGAAATAACACAGTTTAACACCACTTGAACTAGCAAGGCTCCATACATATAGTGTTTGAAAACACTATATATATATATATATATATGTGTGTGTGTGTGTGTGTGTGTGTGTGAGAGTCTATGTGTTTTATTTGTGTTGTTTCCACTTTCATGGAGGTCCTGTGCCCTAGCCCCAGCGAATATGGAGGGCCTATTGTGTGTATATATAGTGTTTTTATTTGTGTGTTTTTTTTACTTCCATGGGGGTCTTGTGTCCCCCAGGTTGCCATAATTGTCCACTATTACCAGGGACAAAATGTGGAACAAATTCGAGACCAAACTGTAGGACAACTGCAGGACAAAACTCAGCCCAAAATGTAGGACATTGAAGAAAAATGTAGGACATTAAACATCCTACATTTTGGGCTGAGTTTTGTCCTGCAGTTGTCCTACAGTTTGGTCTCGAATTTGTCCTACATTTTGTCCCTGGTAATAGTGGACAATTATTGCAACCACTGTACCTTTAATGGTTGTGTAATAATAGGATGTAATGTAACAAGTAACACCTGCTGAAATCCCTTTTGCACAACCATTAAAGGCAGAGGAGCCCTCTCTAGTTTCCACTTTAGCAACCTTGTTTTGTCGACCGTCCCTGGGCTGTTATACGTTAAACAGAAAATATGTTTCATTAAAAGCAAAATTAAAAACTAAATTTACTCTCAAATAAAAGTATGTCTAGTATTGCAGTGTTTGTTTTCTGCATTTAGGCCGGCTAACCCATGGCCATTGCCAATAAGCAGAAGGATGGCTGCTGCTGATACTCATCTCGCCTCTTTAAAAAATACACTCCAAGAAGGTTTTGTCGTATGCGATGTCCGACGATGTTTAATTAAGAGCCTATCCGGTTATATCCGCAACCCGGCAAAGGGGGGAGCGTTGCAAATCATAAATAAAAGGCAGACATGGATAAATTCATAATTAAAAATGCATTAGGAATTACAAGCATAATTTATTTGCTAATGCGTACGGGAATAAATTTTCAGGGTAATATTTTTTAAACGTGGCATTAATAAATAATGCTAAACAGAATGCTCCTATAAACTATTTTCACAAATAGTTACCATCCAACGTGTCATGGCTGCGTGAAATAAATTTTATATGTGGATGGAGTCTGTTGGTTTGTTTTTTAGTGTACCTGATTCCCTTTGATGAAAAATGCAACCAAAAGAATTGTCAAGTACTGTATAAGAAGACTTGGAGGCTGTTTTCTCTGGAGTATTGTGTTTTTTTCTGGGCACCTCATTTTGGGAAATATATATACAAGATGGAGCAAGGTCAGAGAAGAGCAACAAGGGTCCCAAACACACTGCAGAAATAATCCAGTTTGAGACTGCTTTAACTGCCCTGACTCAATGCTAGGGGAATCTGGGAACTGTAGTGTTGTTAGACATCTAAGCTTCTCTGTCAAAGAGCTGTGATGCGACAATAAACTACAATTCCCTAGCACTGAGTTAAAGTGGTCTCAAACTGGGTTATTTCTGCAGTGTGTTTTGGACCACAGGAGGGTAGGTTTTGATTGAACATGAGGAGGAATTTTTCCACCACAAGACATTTAGCCTTTTCTGTCAAAAAGCTGTGATGCGACAACAAACTCCAGCTCCCAGAATTCCATACCCTTGAGTCAGGGCAGTTAAAGTGGTACCAAACTGGGTTATTTCTCCAGTGTGGATGCAGCCCTAGATTATTTCCGCAGGGTGTTTTTGGACCATGGTTAAGGAAGGTGGGCCTTACTCTAGAATAAACATGGCCAGAAGCAGGAAAGACAAAGGCAACTTGTTTATGTTTGGGTTAGTTTTCTGGCTGCCTGGGAAACACTGAATGCATTTTAAGGCCTAGAAAGGAATGAAGTTGGGGGCCTTTGAGGGACTTGAGGTTTATTTCACCTCAGGTTTCAAACAGTAAACACAATTTTGGGCCCAATGTACACAAAAGGGAGGTAAAGGCCGCTCCCCGACTACTCGAGGCCTTTCCTCTGCCCGCATTTTTCACTAGGCCCACGGTTGCCATGGCGACCAACAAAGGCCGGGGCAGCGCAGCCATTTCTCTTCCCTCCCCGCCCCTCGAGTCACGTGCCCGTTCGAACGAACCAATCACAAGTTCCGTAGCGGCAAACGGTGGCATTTTTAGTATTTTTCCCCCCACCCGCCTCTTTCCACAAACGAAGCTTCTGATTGGCTACGCCTTTCTTGTCCCGCCCAATGCTGCACTCTGATTGGTTCGGGGCGAGGACAGTTGGTGTATGTGTGAAAAAACCCTGCCTATAGGCGCACTCTGGCATCGGTGTGTGCGGGCCACGCCCCTTTCTCAGTGAACGGGCTTGCGATGCCCTTTAAACCGTCACGTGACACACAGCCCTTCCAGCCTTGGCAACAAGACAGGCTTATGACGAAGGCGGCGCTTCAGGCCACGCCCTAAAGGGGCGGGGCTACCAGAAAAGGGGAGGAGTCAAGGGATAGGGGAACTATGTAATGAATTATTTCTGAAATAAAGCATAATAAATGGAGGACATTTTGGAATTTCTCCTGGACAGAAGGTTGAAATGGAGGACACACAGGTGGACATGTAAGCTGAAATGTAGGACATGTTGGTTGAAAAGTAAGACGTAGGCTGGCATGTAGGAGGAAATACAGGGCATGTTGGTTGAAATGTAGGACGTATAGATTGAAATGCAGGACATGTAGGTTGACGTGGGAGGAAATGTAGGGCATGTAGAATGATGTAGGTTGAAATGTAGGACATGTAGGTTGACATGTAGGAGGAAATGTAGGGCATGTGGATTGAAATGTAGGTTGGAATGGAGGACATGTCGGTTGAACTGGAGGTTGAAATACAGGACATGTAGGCTGGCATGTAAACATGAAATGTAGGACAGATAGGCAGACACAAAGGTTGAAGCGTAGGTGGAAATGTAGCATATATAGTTTGACAGGAAGGTCGAAATAGAGGACATGTAGGTTGGCACGTAGGTTGAAATGGAGGACATATAGGTCAATATGTAGGTCATGTAGGTCGACATGTAGGTCAAAATGGAGGACATGTAGATTGGCATGTAGGTCAAAATGGAGGACATGCAGGTGTAGGTTGAAATGGAGGACATGGAGGTTGATATGTAGGTTGAAATGGAGGGCATGGAAGTCGAAATGTAGGACATGTAGGCTGGGATGTGACACATGTAGGCTGAAATGTAGGACATGCAGGTCAACATGTAGGTTGAAATGAAGTACATATAGGTTGAAATGGAGGGCATGGAAGTAAAAATGTAGGATATGTAGGCTGAAATGTAGGACATATAGGTTGGAATGGAGGACATGGAGGTTGACATGTACGTTGAAATGGAGGGCACGGTAGATTGAAACGGAAGGCATTTCATGCAGGTTCAAATGTAGGACATTGAGTTGGGAAAATAGGCTGAAATGCAGGCCTTCTTCCCATTCAAAGCAGGCTCAACCCGGATCAATCGAGCCGTGCAGAAGCAATGCAAACCCTCTTTTGTTTCCCTTCCTCTCTTTGGCCGAAGGAGGAGGCGAGTTCGGATGCTGCGCTGCTGGGCAGCTGCCGGGGGGCGTTCCAAAGGGGGGCGTGGCTTGAGGTGGAGGGCGGGCGGAGGGGCGTGGCGGGCCCGGGCAAAGGGGCGTGGCCTGTCCTGGCAGCCTTCTGCTGGTCTCAGTCTCTCCTCCTTCGGCGGGTGACACGTCTGCAGCGTGAGTGAGTGGCATTGGCAGCCTGTCAATCCCTCACCAAAGCGGCCATCAAACAACATCGAAACCCTGGGCTGCTGGGCTCATAAATCCCAGCTGGAGCAGCAGCAGCAAAAGGAGGAGGAGGAGGAGGAGGAGGGCTGGCATATCGATTCTATTTCTTTTTGCAACCCCCCCTTTTTGCATTTGCAAAACAAACAACCCCCAAAAAGTGTGCAATTATTATTATTATTATTATTATTATTATTATTATTATTTGCAAAGGGAGGGAAGAGAGAGAGAGAAGGAAGAAGAGAGAAAGGGAAAGTCTTCCTTCTCTCTCTCTCTCTCTCTCTTTATCTTTAACCTCTCCCTTTGCACAACTTTTTCCTTCCCTTTCTTTTTTGCATTTTTAAATATATATATATATATATAAATTGTTTTATTTTGGATCGTCGGTGATGCGGGCTTTGCCTCCTCCTTTTTTTCGCCGAGAGGAAAAGGGAAAGGAGCCCCAAAGAAAAGGACCAACGCCGGCAGCAGCTTCCTTTCCCACTTCTTCCATGTTTTAATCCTTCCTTTTAATAAAAAGGATGCCATCCAAAGCTTCCTTGGAGAGGATTTTGCCAACCAGAGACTGACTTTGCAAGGATTGCAACGCAGCTTTATTTTTGGGGGGGCTCTCTTTCATTTTGCAATTTTTGCAATTTTGCATTTTGTTTCTTTCCTTTCATCCAGAAAAGAAAAGAAAAGAAAAAGAGCCAAGAGCCAGAGGAAGAAAGCAAAGGCAACAAACTGAAACTTTTTAACTTCCCCAACTCCGAAAAGGAAACAACAAATCCTTTGGAGGATTGCTACACTGTTTCTATATATAATATATACAGTTACACACAGATATTGTTTTATTTTGCAAAGAAGGAAAGGAGAAAAAGAGAGAAAAACACACCTTGAACCATCTTGGGAAGCTGCAAAGAAACAGGAAAAAGAGGCGTTTGGGAAAGCTGCAAAAGAAAGAAAAATAAAAGAGAGAGAGAGAGAGCTGGAAAGAAAGAAGAAGAGAGGGAGACCTTACCATTTGGGAAAGCTGCAAAGAAACCCACCGAGAAGAGAAGAGCAAATAAAGAGACCCTTGGACCCTCTGGGGATCCTGGGACTAAAAGCTGGGGACTAAAAAGAGGAAAAAGGAAAACTGAGAAGGACAAAAAAAGAAAGAAAGAAAGAAGAGAGATTTAAAATTCTGATTTGACAAAGAAGCAGCAGCCTTGGAGCTTTGGGGGGTGTCCCTGGTCTGACTGTGGGCATCCCAGGCTGGACTTGGACCCCTTCCTCCTCCTCCTCCTCCTCCTCCTCCTCCTTTGCTTTCCTTCCTTCCTTCCTCCTCTTCCTCCTCCTTGCAAAGAATAAAGGCAAGAAAGCAAGAGAGGCTGCTGGTTTGGTGCTGGGTCTTCTTCCCTCCCCCTCCTCCTCCTCCTCTTCCTCCTTCTCTCCTTCTCTCCTTCCTGGCATGGATGAGCAGACCAGGATGCTGCAGACTCTGGCCGGGGTGAACCTGGCGGGGCACCCGGTGCCCGGGGGCATGCCCCTGCCTCCCCCGCACGGCCACGAGGCCACCGACGCCGACGGACGCAAGCAGGACATCGGAGACATCCTCCACCAGATCATGACCATCACCGACCAGAGCCTGGACGAGGCGCAAGCAAAGTTGGTCCCTTGCCTAGTGCCTACGCCATCCCTCCATCCATCCCTCCATCCATCCATCCCTCTCTCTTTTCCTCTTTCCAAAATGCAAGATCCAAAGCTTGGTGTGTGTGTGTCTGTCTTCCTCTCTCTCTCTCTCTCTCTCTCTCTCTTTCTTTCTTTCTCTCTCTCTCTTTCTCTCAGTGCGCGCGCCCTGGGGAAGGAGGGAAAGGGGGAAAAGGCACCACTGTGCGCGCGCGCAAAGACCTCTTCTTGGGTCTCCCTGCCTCTGGTTGGGTCTGGGTTGAGGTTTTTTTGGGGGGGGGCTGGGGGTCGCAGAGAGACTTCTGGCCAGCTTCTGTGGAAGGAGGATGGATGGATGGATGGATGGATGGATGGATGGATGGATGGGGAGATACCGTAGATGGATAGGTAGATAGGTAGGTCAGAGACAGATAGCTAGGTGGGTAAGTGGATAAGTAGATAGGTAGAGAGACAGACAGGTAGGTAGGTGGGTAGATGGATAGGTAGATGGATGGGTAATATGAATAGGGAGGTAAATGGATTGGTAGGTAGGTAGAGAGACAGGTAGGTAGATGGATGGATAGGTAGATAGACATATAGATAGGTAGGTGGATAGGTAGATAGATGGATGGATAAATAGATCTTGTAGCACCTTTGAGACTAACTGAAAGAAAGAAATTGGCAGCATGAGTTTTTGTAGACTTCAGTCCACTTCCTCAGGTGCATTGCTCAGATAGATAAATAGACAGACAGGTAGGTGGATAGGTAGATGGATGGATGGATGGATGGATGGATGTCGGGGAGGGCATATGGAGAGTCTGGGCACCTTTTTTTTGCAAGGATTAGTATCTCTCTCTCTCTCTCTCTTTCTTTCTGTGTGTCTGCCTCTTGGGGAGGATGCATGGGGAGCCTGGCCACTTTCTTTGCAAGGATTAAAATCAACCCCCCCCCACACACACACATACACCTTGAGGAAACATTTATTTATTTGGGGGAGGTTATATGGAGAATCTGGCCACTTTCTTTGCAAGGATTAATATCTGTCTGTCTGTCTGTCTGCCTCCCTAGCTAGCTATCTGTCTATCTCTTTGGGGAGGATATATGGAGAGTCTGGCTACCTTCTCTGCAAGGTAGATATTATTAAAATAACCTGCCCCTTGAGGAAATAGATATTTTGGTGAGGATTGACCTCCCTCTCTGCCTAGCTATCTGTCTATCTCTTGGGGAGAATATAGAGAGAGTCTGGCCACCTTCTCTGCAAGGATTAAAATTACCCTCCTTGGAGGAATACACACACACACACATATATACTGGGAAGGACCTATGGAGAGCCTGGGCACCTTCTCTTCAAGGGTTAAAATCAACCCACATATATTGGGATATATAGGAGGACATATGGAGAGGCTGGCCCCCTTCTCTTAATATCACCTTACGTGAGTCTGGCCACTTTGGAGAAAAAGAAGGGGGGATTTTAATCCTTGCAAAGAAGTGGCCAGACTCTCTCTATCTCTCCCTCGAAACTAAGCAAGCCAAACAAGCCCCAAAGAGCCCAAGGGCCCAGAGTTGGACTTGGGAGTCTCTATTGACAAAGAGGCCAGCTTTCCTTAGGCCAGTTCTGTGTTTGCTGCCCAAATAGAGCTGTTCTCTCCATTTCATAGAGCTCAAAATCCACCATCCCCTCCCAGCTTGTCCTAGGCTTTGGTTCATTCTTTTGGCCACATATGAACTTGGGAGTCCTCTCTTTACATCTTTCCTTCCTCTGTGTTTTTGTTTTTGGGTGATAGGTTTTGTTTTAAAAAGAGGAAATATTGCTGGTTGAGGGAGATCTGGGGGGGGGGGGGAGGTCTTCATCATCTTTCATTTATTATTATTATTATTATTATTATTATTATTATTATTATTGCTGCTATTAATTGAAGGCATGCTTGGCTGCACATCCCAAACAAAGTGGCCGCTCGAACTCCAGAAAGTCTCCCTTGTCCCTCCATAGAACAGGAATGATGATGATGATGATGATGTTGACTCGGTCAACATGGAAAAGTCTGATTTATGCCACCCAGGAAAAATGGCAGTAACTTTTAACAGGAGACTGAATATGTGCGCGTACGTATGCGAGTTTGTTTTTCGGCAACCTTTTAGCAAGGAGGAGCCGAAAAACAACAACCTCAATGATAACAATGGTGTTCTTGTTGCAACTCTTGTTGCTGTTGTTATTCCAAGAGAAGCGAAACTTTCCTTGGCCACGCTTCCCTGGCTTTGTATAGCGGCAGGCCAAAGCTACCATGGGATGTGGCCCAGGTTGCTCTCCTTGTCACTCAAGTCTTTGCTTTGGGCAAAGAAGGTAGCTGATCTCTCTTTCTCCCCAAATTCTGCTCCAATTCAAACATTTTACCTTTCTCTTTAAACGGGGATGGTACTCTGTCCATAGTGCAGTGGTCCATGGTCTGCTTCCCCCCCAAAAAGTTTGCAAATCTCCTGTAGTTGGCAGTTCCTTTGCCTGGCACTGAATGCAGTCTGGAATTGTGTAAAAAAGAGAATAACTTTGTTCCCCTCTTTTACAATAAAATAAAATAAAAATAGGCCCTATTAAATGTGCTAATGCCATCTTTTAAAAATTGCAGTCTTCTGACCGTGTTCTCTCTCTTTCTCTCTCTTTTCCCCTTCTTCTCCTTTTTGCAGAAAGCACGCCCTGAATTGCCACAGGATGAAGCCGGCTTTGTTCAGTGTCCTCTGCGAAATCAAAGAGAAAACAGGTAGGAGAGGACCACAAAGTTGCACAGCTTTGGGAAAGAGCCTCTCTGTTTTTCCCACTCCTTTCTCTCAGCCGCCCAAGCCTTACCCACAGCCCCCCCCATAGGTAAACATGGCAATATATACTCCTCGCAGCTGGCCAGCTCTTAGGGAAGCTGCTAGTAGTGAATCGCAGCCATCTTTGATGAGCGCCTCTCCTCTTGTCTGTTTCTGAACTTGGCTTTGAGAGGCAGAGGCCAGTCTTAATTGATTAAGAAAGACTGGGGGGTTGCTCTTGCTATTTGGCATCTTTTTTTTTCCCTTTAGAAATTCATAAGGGGAGAAATATGGAAATGGAAATGATAGCCGTGCATCTTTCCCTCTTCTGGCTGCAGCTAAAGGAAATGAACAGCAAGCACCCTGGCTGGCTGGTTTTATTTCCCTTCCTCCTTCTCTGCCTTGCTTAGATGGAGTATCTGCTTCTTAAGGCAAAGCAGGGCAAGGGGATGGAGATGCTGCCGAAAGCCAGCGGGGGCCCCTTCTGCGGCCAGCCGAGCTGTCAACTTTCTTTGGCCACTTTGTGTTTTGATCTTGTCAAGTTGTCATACCTAACTTGGAAAGGGGAGGGAGGGTGGTGATGATGGTGGTGGTGGTTTCAGTCTTTGAGCGGCTGCTGTTTTGTAGGAGAGCTACCCAGCCATCAGAGATGCTCTGGGGAGAGCCTGTATTGCTCTCTCTCTCTGTTTGCTTGTTTCTGTGTGCTCATATCTTTGCACAAGGGTGGGCTGAGAGGGGGATATTTCCAAGCACTCGGTTCTTCTGGCTGGGGCTCAGTTCGGGCATCTCCTTTGCCCATCCAAAGGGGAGAGCGGCCTGTTTTTAGAAAAGTAACTCATCCAGAGTATGTATTTCACAGAGCTTCAAGACAGCAGCCTTGTCCAAGACAGCAGAGCTCCAAGACAGCAGCCTATATATCTGTTACTGTATCTGTCTGTCTGTCTCTCTACTATCTATCTATCTATCTATCTATCTATCTATCTATCTATCTATCTATCATCTAATTGGCAAAGATTCCTTATTGTAAGGTTTAAATCAGTATGCAAAGGGATCTTGTAGCTCACAGATCTCTAAGACAGCAGAGCCTTATGATGCCAACATCCCCTATATATCTGTTACTCTCTCTCTCTAAACTGGCAGATTCCTTACTATAAGGTTTAAATCTGTATGCAGAAGGATCTTGTTGCTTACAGATCTCTAAGACAGCAGCCTTATGAGGACGACATCCCGGATATATCTCTTACACTATCTGTCTGTCTATCTATCTGTCTCTCTTGGCAGAGATTCCTTACTGTAAGGTTTAAATCAATATGCAAAGGGATCTTGTAGCTCACAGATCTCTAAGACAGGAGCTGTATGGTGTCAACATCCCTTACGTATAGTTGGCAAAAAGATTTAAATCAGTATGCAAAGGGATCTTGGAGCACCTTTGAGACTAACTGAAAAGAAGAAGTTGGGAGCCTGAGCCTTCGTAGAGTTCAGCTGACTTCCTCAGATGCATGTAAGGCTTAAAGGGCTCCCTTTGAAACGAGAGGGAGATAAAACTGAAATGTGACTGTTGCTTTGCATCTGTGGAGCACTTCTGGATTTCAGAGAGCTGTTGTTTGCATGTGTCTTTCAGAACTTTTATTTGCTCAGCTGCCTACAGATTGCACTGTTAGCCCTGGCCAGTCTAAGGAAACCTTCCTACTTGACCGCATGATTAGAAAGGAAATGTTGGCGTTTCATTTGGGAGTACATATATGTGTATATATATATCAAAGCAGAGTCTGCATAAAGCTAAACAGTAGTGGCCTCTTCTGCAAAAAATGTACATAGCTATCCACTATATCCTGCTTTGTCTTAATGTTTTGCTCTGATGTTGGTTCAGAGAAAATGTTTCGACCATCCTCTTCTCAAGGAGTAGCACAACAAAAAGTCAATACAATACATCACTGAGCTGGTTAAAATGCTTGCCCTTATTGGAGGACTTTTTGGCCCAAATGTGACATTGTGGAAGGGCCCCTTGACTGCATTGGAATTAGCAGGGTGACAATGTTGGAAATCATCCTGTAATGTTTTGTGCAGCAAGGGTGTTTTGCCGTGTGTTGTGTGTTCATTCTGGATACATATCTTGGATGCTTTCCGATGATTCCTCAATGATTTCCAGGTGAAGCCCATGCATGTTTACACCGAGCTGTTTTTAAGGTGCTGCAATACTTCTTGTTCCCAGTTCTCTGGTTTCCTACTGAAAAATAAAAATGCCTGCTAGTTAGAGACTGATGACACAAGGTACGCTGATAGGCGATTCATATATTGCCAAGTAAGCGTGGGAGAAAAAAAAAATCTACCTCTCTCTGTACGTTTCATAGGTCCATGATGGCCAGGCTTGTTCTTGCTGTCGGGATCCGGCTTCACTTGTTATGCTGACAACTGGTTGTGTTTGTCGCCAGCCTTGCAAATATGAAGATTGATTCGGTGTTGTGTTTTTGGAGTATGGCTAGAGCGGGAGAATAATATCTCACCCGCAAATATACCCCGGACCCTAGGAAGCCTCCCTCTCCAGTTTGTTGCGAATTTGGATATGGTTATTTGCAAAGCTCACTCTGTGTGTGTGTGTGTGTGTGTGTGTGTGTGTGTGTTTGTGTGTAAAACCCACCACCTTTGGAGCTGAATGCTTCTGATGTCTTGCAGCAGGCTGGCTTCACTTCAGCTTGTGTCTTTGCCCCTGTGATCTTTTTTGGGGAAGCAGTTTCGGGCCCCATTGTGTGAAAGAAAGCACCGTGCTCCATGTGTCAAAGGTGAAACCAGAAGGGAAAAAGTCCTCCGCAGGTCAGAGGGGTCCCTGGTGAATTGTGTTGGCCGGCATGGACCCTGGGTCCTTTAGGAGCCAAAGGAAGTGGATGTTGGTGTCAAAGCGTCTTTTTGATCTGGGATATTTGCTGATGCCTTCTTGCCCCCCAGATGCATGGATCCCCCCACCCCCAAGTGATGTCCCCTGTTGTTACACGGAGGGACAACAATGGGGCTGGTTTGTCCATCTGGTCCAAAGCACAACCCTCCCCAGCTCCAGAAGCCTGGGAAGGGTAAGGATTGATATGTTGAGTGATTGATGGAGGAAAAATGCATCTCCCCACCCCCCAGAGTTTTTATAGGGCGACCCTCATTGAGGGTTGCCCATCTGAGATGAAATGGCTGAGCACACATTAGCAAGGGAAGCGTGAAAGCAAATTCTTGCATATCTTGTATTGCATTGTCTTACTTTGGTGGGGGAAAAAAAGGGGGGGGAGGATTATTGCCACCCCTTTCTTTGCTCTGTTGGGGCTCCCTTTCCTTCTCTTATATGCTCTGCATGAGCAAATGTGTCTGTTTTTTGTAACTTTCTCTTGATTTTAAAAAAATTATGTCTAATTTCATTCCATACAAGTCCTAAAGGCCCAAAATAAAACCTTGGGGGGAATCTCTGCCCCATTTCTGCATAACCCCAATGGCACCATGTTGCCCTTTGAGTTGACCATGACAGGTCCAGGCACTTGAAAATTGTATCCTAACCCATCTCTGTTTCTTTCTGGGCTTCTTTCTTTTCCTCTCCAGTAAAAGTAGTATGGTGGGGAAGCAAGTATTTTCCTTCTTTCTGTTCTCTAGGAGAAAATTGCCTCCCTATACTTACCTAAAACTGCAAATTTAGATTTGTCTGTTTAGCTAGCTCCAATATTAGGATAGTGGTGGGATGGCTTAAACTGAACTACATTCTCTGCTTTGGTAGAAAGAAAGAAAGAAAGAAAGAAAGAAAGAAAGAAAGAGAGAGAGTCCTGCAATTGCAGTGAAGAATTGCCACCAAATACTGAACCATATGATGTGTATCCCCCCACCTTACTAAATTTGGAATATTACTTAATCTATCTGTCGTCCTCAAATTTGGGGTCAAAGATGCATTCCAGCCATTAGCATTTCCCACAATAATCCAGCATCCCTTTCAACGTGTAGCACCTCCTGCATTCAGGGTAAATAGTTTATGTTTCTAATATTTGGCTTGATGGAGATGGTTATTGCCCTCCTTTTAAAACAGCCAGCTGTTGTTTCGGCAGCGATCTTCTCCCTTGTGGATATATCTGGGGAGTCCAAGGTGTGAGATGTTTCAAAACAGCATCTTGTTTGCTTTTAGTGAAGAGCCGGTGGTGGGGAAATAACCCCAAAGGCCTGGGAATTTTGGAGGGGTGGCAGACATCTCCGCTTGTGACGCGGCTTTCGTGCAAGTCCATACCCTTTCTTTCCGACATGTAATTCTTGCAAGTCCATACCCTTTCTTTCCAACATGTAATTCTTGCAAGTCCATACCCTTTCTTTCCGACATGTAATTCTTGCAAGTCCATACCTTTTCTTTCCGGCATCAAAAAAATATAACATTCCTAGCTTTGTCCAGTTGTCTTGCACCTTCCTTTCAGTGTTTGCCTTTCTTCCTTTCTGCAAGCTTATAGATGATCATGCCTATGTTGTTCTACCAGTTAGCATTTTATGCTTTCAGTGGTATGCCTTTTCCTTGTCCTCCCCCTTGAGAAGCCTAGTACAGTATTTAAATGGGGTATTTTCATTCTGATGTTTTGCAAAGCGAGTAAGGAACCCTTTCCCATCGGCTGAGTTCTGATCCCATGCGGAAGCTGTGTGTGTTTTCAGAGGTTTCTCCTTTTTTGCATGCGAATACGTGTGTGCGCTTGCGGGAGCAAAAGAGAGGGAGAGAGAGAGAACGCTATGTGTCTCCTTTAAGAGTCAAATATGACAGCTGCCAACCAAACCCTAATTTAATGCCACGACAACCCTAAATCGCCTTCATTCACTTGTAACTTCTAATGGCATGTGGGATGCCTTGCCAGATTTGTGGCCTTTTGTGAGGGTTAGAAACCTCGGGCTGACTTGGGGGGAAGATCATAAAACTTAATGAACTTCTCGTCGGCAGGCTGCAGGCTCCGGCAGGAGGCAGGACCTGTTTTGTTAGATGGACTCGCTGCTTGAAAAATAATGTATTTAAATAGGAAAAAGGGGTGGGCAAAGGAGGCTTAAAATGTCTCAGCTTCCCAGGTAGGCTTGCACTTTGAAGAGATGGACAACTTTTGTGGGTTTCCCTTGTCATGTAACCCCTGCCCTCCTGAATCCAAGGGAGCTGTAATTTTTCTATTGTTCTACAAGTGCAGAAAGTGTTAGGTTTTTAAAATAGCTGCAATTGCAAACTAGCCAAAGCAGGGCCACTCCACTAGCAGTGCTTATGTTTCCATTATTACTGTGTGACTCCTCATTGATGTTCAAGGGCCGACTCTTGAATCCTACTTAACTTTCACAAGGCCAGTTCGCCAGCATCCTTGGATTAAACCCAAACGTTAGCTGGCCTTTAATGATTCCCATCTGTATGCAGCAAGGGTTTTTTATTTTTTGGAGGGGAGAAGCAAACCTCTACACTCTCTAAACAGAGCAAGGCGTCTCCTTGTGTTAGGACAATTGCACCTCTTCTGTGTTTGCAATTCTCATTAGGTGTCATTTGGACCCCGAATAAAGCTAATAATAGGACGATGCAAAAGGGGAAAAGGGTCTCTATTGAAGCAGTTTAAAAGATCCAGTGGTGGGATATTTGAGGAGGAGGCTGTGATATTTTAAAGCTACTTTTAAAGGAGATCTGTGTTTGTTTTTGCAACTCGTGACTGTTGTGTGCACTGTTCACGTGGAAATATTCTATTAGAACTGAGAAAAATAAAATGCCCACCATTGCATTAGCGTTGTGTGTTTTGAAAGACTTTTCTTTGCTAGCATTTTCCCTTCTGAGTCCCAGAAGGATGGAGGAAATAATTTCTCTTCTGTCCTTCCCCGCCTTGCAGAAATGTAAATGTAAATTGCATTTTGGAGCTGTTTGGAGATTTTTTCTTTTTGCGTTTGTCCAGCCATCTCTGTTGTTGAACACCTATTAGTAGGTTTCTTTTCCTTTAAAAAAACAACCTCACAACAACCCGCCAAGTATTTATTTAGTACATCATCCCAGGGCTTTCAATATTGTAAAAGACCTGTTACTGCGCAAGTCTTGCGCACTGTTGCCAGAGGACCTTGATTGTATTGAAGTACTAAATAAGCATCAATTTGATTAGGACGAATCTCTCTCCTCCCTCCTCTCCTTTCCTGGCCATTTTCTTCCTTCCCTTCAACCCATAAGATATAATCAGACCGGCTTGTCGATACTAACTCAGTCTCTGTGTTTCTCTTTCTTTCCTTTTTTCCTTCCTTCCTTCCTTCCTTTTCTTCTTTCTTTCTTTCTTTCTTCCTCCTCCAAGGCGAGCTTAATTTGCTGCTTGACACTGAAATAGCCTTGCATATTTTTAAATATTTTAAACTGATTAAGAGCTGTCAGCCGGTATATTTATGTGACGGTTTCTTCTAACTTAGACCGCGCTTTCTCTCTCTCTCTCTTTCTTTCTCTTGCATCAAATCAAAAATGAATTAATGTTACTTGTAGGTAGGTTCGGGGCCAGGTTCCCCCCCCCCTTTCTCCTCGCCGTGCAGCTTTTAATAGATTTGTCAACTCAATTTCTGGCGCGCTCGATGAGAAATGCCCATTTCCGTGCTGTAAATATTACGTGATCCTTGTTCAATTTAAAGCGAGCCAAAAGGTTGGGCAGGCATTTCCCAGAACCCGGCCGATCGTACCCTTCTCGCAACCTTTGCAGACAGAGCCGGCGACCAAATTATCCATGTTTCCAAATGTCCAAAAGGCCTTTCTTTTGTGCGCTACAAAATTGTAAGTCTGGAATATTGCGGTTTCTCCGTCTCCTTGTTTGATGGCTCCTTTGCCTGGGTGAGTTTTTAAGCCTCGGAGAGGAGAGCAGGGTGAATATTTTAAGAGGAATCGGAATGACTAATAGCTTTGTATATCAACATCTTAACATAAATCTCGGACTTTCGGAGTTGTGTTCCCTTTGCCTACCCCACCCCCTTGTGTATCATTGATTGAGCGAGATGTAGATGTTTGTGCGGATTGACACAACGAAGGGGGAAAAGAAATGTTTCGGTGCATTTCTTCCACCTCTCCTTTCAGCAGTCATGTTTAATGCCATTCACTTATCAGGATGATCAGCACAGTTCTGATAAAACTTGCCTGACACACTTCTTCTCTCCCCTTAAAAAGAACAACAACGCCCATCAGGCTGACCTTTTTGTCATGTTCATATTCCTCTGGTATGCAATTTGTATCTCATAGAAGTAAATCATGGACATGAATAGTTAATATAAACCGTTGGCCCTTGCAGTTCTTGGCTTCCCTGTTTGTCTTCTTCTTCTTGACGTTGGTTGTTGTTTTTTCAAAATGAAATAAAAATAAAGTCAGCGAGGGGTAGTTCATCAACCGAACTGATAAATTAGACTTTCCGACTGGACATTACAGCTATTCCACAGTGTTATCTCTGTAACAGATTCAAAGAAGGGAGTTGCAAAGGGAGACAGTTGGAAATGAGCTTGAAAAGGTTCGGTGGATTTCTTTATTTCTTCAGTGATGCTTTTCTTTTGCAAAAGTGTCATCTTCTTCTTTTTTCAGTGAAAGTTAGAAATAAACAGTATTCCTAAACTGGCGTTCACCATCAGGATTTCATTCTTATGGCTCAGCTACTGGGGGCTGGTGGGAACACAGATATGTTGCAAATCCTTGAGTTTGACTTAAGTTTGGTTGGGTTAGATTATATGTTCCATCTTGTGTGATACTTAAAAAAAGGATATACAGATTGAGTCTCCCTTACCCAGAATTCCTAAATCCGAAATACTTCGAAAACCAAAACTTTTTTCACGGGTGGCGGAGACAGGGGCACCATTGCTTTCCTGTGGTTCATATGTATACAACTTTTTGTTTCACGCACAAAATTGTTTAAAATATTGTGTATCGAATTACCTCCGGGCGATGTGTAGAAGGTGAATGAATTTTGTGTCTAGACTTGGGTCCCATTGCTGAGATATCTCATTATGTATATGCATATTTTCCAAAATCCCACATCCAAACACTACTGGTTCCAAGCATTTCGGATAAAGGAGATGCAACCTGTATGTAAGTTGCCAAATGAGTAATCTACTCTTTCAGCTCAATATGGTGAGTCTTGGTGACCAACCAGCCTCTCAGTAGTTGCATTGGACAACAACCAACTAGTCCATCAGTTGTTGCTTTCCCCCATTTCTGTTGGGAATAAGGATGTTATTTCACAGAAAGGACAATTTGATCTAGAACCCCTTCCAAGATGTGTCCTTAACCGGTGTCATAAAAACACACCCATGTTTTAGAGTAGGGACGCAAGTCTGTCTTAACTCTTCTTTCTCTCATTTGGTATCAGCGGTTGTGTTCAGTGTCTCGATAAGAGGGAAATCCACCTTCAAACCTTCTGCGATTTATCCTTAAGGATGAAAGGGGATTGTTTGAATGACATGTCTTAGAAATCTTAGAAGTCTGAGTTCTTCTGTCCAGGTCTTGACCTGCATATCTCTCTCCACACCTGTGGGTTTTTGCATCTATGTTGCACCTATGTGTGTGTTTACGCTTGGCCTACAAAGAGCACAACCGTGCCTGCTTTTTGCATTTTCTCCGGAAGAACCGCCTTTGGATCTTTTTGCTTTGCTTTTGTTTTGGCAAACCTCCTGAAAGAGACCCATCCATCTCCAGCGCCTTGCTTCCCATGCAATCCAAATTAAGATTCTGCACGGGCCCTTTGCAGATGCGGGTAACTTTTCCCAATTATCGTTTGGTTTGGCGAACAGTAGTAAAACAGTGTGCGGTAAAAGTGTTTAGAGGGAGAGAGGAGAAATAAATGGGAACAGTTTTGCAATGCAAAGTGGTTCAGGGCGGGTTTTATTTTTATGGTATTTTTTTATTTTTATTTTTATTTTTATTTTTTTTGGGGGGCTGTAGGATTTCTTGGCTCTTGCTTAACTGCTATTGTGAAGCCTGGAGCAGATTTTTTTCCCATTGCTAATGCCCTAGAAGTATTAATTCACTTTGATATGCTAATTAGAGGGCATTATGCAAGAAATGAGATTAAGTGGCAGTGTGAAGCCATTTGCCTGTCAGTAAATTGAGAGCTTTAGCATCAGGAAGAGCTTTGTATGTGCCTGCGTTTTTTACCCCCCCCCCTTTCCCCTCCTTCTTCCCTGAGTTTCTCTTGGTTTTGCATATAAATAAAATTGATTGAAAGGTCTAGAGAAGCTTCTAGAACACTGGTGGTTCTTCTCTCCCCCCCTTTTATGATTATTTAAACTTCATGTTAGAGACTTTCCCTGAATATTAATTGTTCTAATGGGAGACAGCCGACGTGAAGAATTCCTTTGTGTTTGTCTCTCCGCACGTTCAGAGCAAGGAAAGTGCTGCCTTGTACGGGGAGAGCGTTCCCCTTCTTCCTTTTCTTCCTCCCTCCCCGATGATCCGTCCTTTTATGATGCCGCACTATAAAACCCCAAGATGTGCGGCGTTCAGATAAATAACAGCAGCCGGACGGCTGACAGTCTGCGGCCCACGGAACAAAGAATTTGCAAAGTAGCTGCAGGTGTCTTGGTAAATGAGGCCTGTAGGGTTTTTAATAATAATAATAATAATAATAATAATAATAATAATAATAATAATTTTTAAAAATTAGCCCTGTACTTTTCCTAGGTTTCCTGGGAAATGGGTAAGCAATTCAGACAGATGCTTTCCTTAGTTGAGGACAGAGCCGTTAAGTTGCTTGTGAGTTTTGTCGGCCAGAAAGCAAGGCTTTGAGGTTTGATTTTTAAAAATCTGGAAAAGGGAAGAAACTAAAGCCCACCTTCTAACCTCAATTTGACTCACTAAGCTGGTTTATTGGAGTGCACCGAGTGTATAAGATCCCCTCGACAAGCTTTGCATGGCAATGTGATGACCGGAGTGGAGGGAGGAATCACATTTCTGTATCTAGCTCAGATCTTGCCAACTCTGGGGCCCATTTCTGGTTTTGTTGTAGAGTTTGGTGGCACTTGGGGTATTATAGTGCAGGGGGGGGGGAGGGAAGGTCTGGAAACCATCAAGCCCTAGGAGGAATGGATGTTCTCTATTCTGCTATTCTGTATTCCAGACCTCACCTGGAATACTGTGTTCAGTTCTGCTCACCACAATTCAAGAAGGATGTGGACCAACTGGAGCATGTCCAGAGGAGGGTGACCTAAATGGTGGAAGGTCTGGAAACCATGAAACCTTATGAGGATAAACACACCCAATCTTCTCCAGGTTTCATGCTACAGGAAAAGAGATTCCACTTCAACATTAGGAAGAACTTCATAAATGCTCTTTGACAGTAGAAGACTTGGAATGTGGTGGAGTCTCTTTCCTTGGAGGTTGGGTGTGTTTAGCCTGGAGAAGAGAAGGTTAAGGAGTGATGTGATAGCTATGCTTTAATATCTGAATGGATGTCATGCTGAGGATGGACATGGAGCAATGGATTCAAACTACAGGAAAAGAGATTCCATCTCAACATTAGGAAGAACACCATGACAATAAGATCTGTTTGACAGTGGAAAAAGTGCTTTGGCGTGTGGAGGAGTCTCTTTCTTTGGAGGTTTCTAAGCAGAGGTTGGAGGACCATCTGTTGGGGTTGATGATGTCCTCCTGAATGGCAGAATGGGGTTGTGCCTCATGACCCTTGGGGTCTCTTCTGACTCTGTAATTCTATGCAAAGCCATGGAGGAAATCCAGAAAAATGTGAAGGGACATGTGTCTGCTTGTGTGTGCATAGCATCTTTTTTTTTTCTGGACTGGATGTGCTAGGAGCATGAGAACCTACATCTGTAAAAAAAATACCTTTAGTAGCCAGCAAATAAAGGTCCAATTCTTCTCAAGTTTCAAAGACGTTGGGTTCCAAAACCTTTATTTTCACTAAAGACAAAAATGTGCACACCATGTACTTTGTAAATATGGACAATATGGCAATTTTGCAGGGAACCACATAGATCTGGGTTGTTGTTAACTGCCCTCGAAGTCAACTTTGACTTATGGCGACTCCATGAATGAAAGATCTCTAGGTCATCCTACCTTCAACTGTCCTGCTTTGGTCTTCCAGATTCATGGATATGGCTTCCTAGATGGGGGTCTATCCACTTGCAATGCAGTCTTCCTCTTTTCCTATTGCCTTCTGCCTTGAGTCATTTCTTTGTGTGATATGGCCCAAGTACAGTTGTGTGTAAGCAGTCAAGTTGTTTCTGACTAATGGTAACCCCAAGATGAACCTATCATAGGGTTTTCTTGACAAGTTTCTTCAGGGGGGGTTGCCATTGCCATCTTCTGAGGCTGAGAGTGTGTGACTTGCCTAAGGCCATTGAGTGGGAGTCCATAGCCCAGCTGGGATTCGAACTTGGTCTCCCCATGTCCTAGTCCAACGCTCAAACCACCATACCACACTGGTTCAAAGTACGACAGCCCCAGTTTAATCATTTTGGCTTCTAGGAAGAGTTCAGTCTTGATACATTTACTGAAATCAATATTTTCATTTGTTATTTAGACAGGACACAGACTTATTAACAGCTACCTCCTGACTCTCAGCCCTGCATGCCATGAATGTTGACTGTCCCTTATTGCTGTACTGCAAACCTGGCAGTGCTAATGCACACAGACATAGGGTGTATCCGCACTGTAAAAATAATACAGTTTCGATACCACTTCAGCTGCTACAGAATCCTTGGATTTGTCATTTTGGGAGACACCAGCACCTTTTGGTAGAGAAGGCTCGTAAAACTACAGATCCCAGGAGTCCATTGGATGGAGCGAAAGCACTTAAAGTGGTGTCAAACAGCACTATTTCTCCCATGTAGACACACCCAAAGACTGTTTCAAACAATGCTTTTGCTCTGAGATGCTTTCTCCTTGGCCAGAGGACTGGAGAAGAGGGGCCAGGCCTTGAGATATGGGGAACCTATATGGGGAAGCATGGGGGGAAAGCAATAAATTTATTTTGAATCTTAAAAAAGAATGATCTCAAGACATTTCACAGGTGGTATCTTACCCCTGACAAACTGAACAAGATATATAAATTACGGTAACTAAAAGGAAATGATGGAAATGCCAAGATAAAGTAGGAACCTTCTTCCACATGCGGTGGAGCTGCAACACAGCTCACAAATTTTGGAAAGCGATACACAGGCATATGATGAAACCGGAGTTATTTTTACTGAACATAACATCAGAAATTGATAAACATTTTGCAAAATAAAATCGGAGAATATTGATATATATGGTGACCGCTGCGAGGATATTATATGCGGCAAAATGGAAGAAGGAAGAAATACCTACACATAAAGAACGGCTGCTAAAACTAGCGGATGTGATGCAAATGGACATTGTGACACATCCTTTGAAAAACAAGTCAACGCAAAAGGTAGAGGAAGAATGGACAGCTGTGAAAAGATATTGGGAAAGCGTGTGGCCAAATATACAATCCACAAATTTCTAGGATGAATCTTAATTAGTTCATATATATATATATATATATATATATATATATATATATATATATATGAACGTTATATTCGCTCATATAAATATATACATAGATTCATCAAGATGATGAACAAGGAAGTGTAGATAACAATGATATACGTAATTTGTGGTATGATATTCAAATTAAAAGAATAAAATTCAGTAAGGGTAGAAGAGAAGTGCAAAGAGATGCTTACGGATGTTTGACAGTATTTGTCGGCGTGTAGAGTCAGTATGTATTTGTATAGGTGTTTAGGTTATGTCACATCATGTCATGTTATGTATAAGGGTTATTTTAATCAATGCATTTCTTTATTAGAAAAGAGATATGGGGAACCTAGTTGTGTCTTTTTGCATGGCAGGGGGCTGTACTAGATTGCCTTTGGTCTATGACCATAATAAAGATGAACCTGAATCAGATTGTCGTTGTGGGCCCTTTCAACATTTATGGTGAAAGGAATGGGGAAAGGAGAACTTATCCAAGGAAATAAGGAAGGCACACCTTTTTCCTTACCTTCCTATCAATTGTCAAAGTGTTCCGCAGGAACAATTCTGATGCTCTGCATCAAAGGTAACCAGAAAAGCATCCTTTCACATATCGGCTATATGGAATGCCTTTCTATCCAAAATTAAGCTTTGGCTAATGCTACTCTGATTGTATTTTCTCTCTCTCTCTCTCTCTCTCTCACTCGAGGTTTTTCTTTTCAGACAAGTGTTTTCTGACAAACCCCAGGCCTGGCTTTATTAATGCATATGTTCTTGTGGTGTTAAGTATATATTTTGTCGCTTTAGTCTTTGATACTGAGCCGTTTATACATTCTGTAAGTAAATACCCTTTTGGTACGTGCGTTTGATAGAAAGCTGGTGTATGTGTCGGTTTCGAAGGCTTGGTTTGGAAAAGAGCCCCATCTTTGCTTCTTTTTCCAAACTACAACTCCCAGGGGCATTTTTGGGGAGCTGTTGTCCAAAACAGGAATATTTTCCCAAGCTTACCTTAGTTTTGTGACACGGCCGAGAGGGTTTTCTTTCCATCGCTGGAAAAAAAAATAGATTACTTTTTGAAGAGTTATAAAGTTTGAGTCCAAAATGTATTTGGGAGCAACATCGACCTTTGAATCCCAGAAACAACAAAACTTCTGTCACCATGTAACACTAAAGTACAATTTTGTTTCTCTCTGAACTTGCAGATAATGCACTATGAGGTACCCATAATGTATTACATTTGGAGGTAATGAGGTCATAAAGATGTCCCTTTTGCAATCAATCAATCAATCGATGTAATTCTTGGTAGTGACATTACTTTTTGGGGTAATGAGTGATGCAAACCGTTGTAGTTTTCCTTGGGGTGGGAGAAGGAATACTTTGGAGTCCATTTTTGAGTTGATTTCTTTTGGTTGGTGGGGAACCAGAGCTCTCAGACAGAGAAGGATAAATGTCTCATAGAACTACAATTCCCAGAATTCCATAGCATTGAGTCATGACAGTTAAAAGCGGTGTCAACCTGGATTATTTATGTAGTGCAGATGCAATCACAGTCTTTCCTTTCCTTTTCCTTCCTTCCTCTCTCTGTTCTTTCTTTCTTTCTTTCTTTCTTTCTTTCTTTCCAACTTTCCAGTTTTTCACCTGTTTTCACTACCTTTTATAGAAGATCTCTCCCAACTCTATGACTCTATGATTCTAAGATGAATAAAATAAAAACCAATTTGGATTTGGATGAGAGTGAACTGTGACTAATGCCTGCAGAAATTATCCCCATGTCAGAAGTAACTTTTGGTTTAGCAACTGTTCATTTCTGAGTTATAATCTCTTTAACCAAAGTGCTCAGCGAGGAATACTTCTTGCTTTATCACCTGTCTCTGCTGTGTGGATGCGGGCTAAGGGTAACTGCAATGAAAGGGGCAACTTTGCACATCAAATACGCAGCATGAATGGGTCATAGGAACTCCAAGGCACTTGCATTTGTCTCTGACCTGAGCACAGTTGTAATAAATGATAAAAATAAATCAATTATGCCCGGTATGATTTTGTAAGTTCTTTGGCATTGTTTTCCTATAGATCCGTTGCTACATACCCCTAAATTTTGCCCCGATCTATCTACAGGTCATATCAAAATCCATAATTTTGGCCCCAAAACCTGCCTTCGACTTATACATGAGACTGACTAATAGCTGAGTACATACAGTACATTGTTTTAAATTGGTCAAGTTGATTTTATTGTATGCTGTTCTGAGATCTGTAGATAAGAGGAAGGAATGATGACAGTGATGACAACAACAATGTAATTGTAGTAATATTGCCTGTGCAGTTGGAGTTGTTCAGACTATGAGCTTTGGTTCAAGTCTCTTTTTGCTGCAATGCACTGGATTGATTTCATGCACCTCTGGTGCAGCTGGTACAATGCCTTTTGCGGCCTCCCACTTGGTCAGAATTTGAACCCTGAGTGCCACTCACAGCGGCATCCTCTAATATTGATGAGATGGAAAGTGAAGTAGGCTAGGGCTTTTTCTGTCATGGCACCACATTTCTAAAACTTGCATCCCATCCAAGTTCACCATCCATGTTCACTGTTCTTATTCTGGTGCCAGGTCAAACATCACCCCCTTGAAACAATTCTCATTGGTTGTGGGTGGGGAGTAGATCTGTGCTTGCAAATTCCAAAAGCGCCGGCTTTTTGGTATTTTGCAGATTGAACCTCTTCTTGGGAGTTTGGAGATCTGTCCGGAGGGGGACATATGTGGGTCCAAAGTGTGGTTGGAAATCCCATTGGGTGGCCATGGGCGAGTCACATACTCTCAGCCTGAGAAAGCCCCAGGATAAATTCACCTTGGGGATTACTGTGAGTTGGAAATGACTTGAAGGCACACAACAACAACCAAGAGCCGGAAAATTGTGTGAAATGTGTGGGTAACTGTCATCAGCAGACAAAAGAGCAAAATGCCTAGGTGTGCAACCATTCAGAAATGCATCGCCAGAAAGGTGTTATTTGGTCCCTCAGTGCCAAATGAATGGATACTTATGAAGCTTCTGGTTATAGTCAAGTCACACTAGTCCATTCTGTGTGGGTTAGGTGGCAACAAAAAGCCTTCAATGAATTATGTCTCCTGGATCAGCCTTTAAACAGAGGTTAGATGGGCATATTTCCAGAGCGCTGTTCTATCCTGGCAAAGGGTTGGATTAGATGTCCCTTGTGGTCCCTTCCATCTCTAAGTTAGTTCCAGAACTGGAAAAATCCCAGTGTCCCCACAAATAGCCTCTCCAGTCACATCACAATGACATTAGAGGTGTAAGTACTTGCAGTAAGGCCTTTCAATGGTTTGTCACCATATCCAGATTCTTGTTGAATTCATTGTTTTCTATCCTTGTGTCTCGGCTTTGGGGTTGTAACATTTTACTCTGTAACTGGGTTTTAATCTGTTGTACAGGATTTGGTTTCAACTCTTCTTTATTTGGATAGCTTTGTTTTATGAGTGTGTGTTCTGTTTGGGTCTTGGAGCTGGTTTCTTTCCTCACAAAAGGAAAACAAAATAAATATAGGTAAAATATCCATCTACATATAGACAGATTTATCCAGCAGATATGATCAAATAAGCACATATGTAATTAATACAACTACAGTAGGCCCTTGCTGTCTGATGGGATTTGGTTCCAGGACACCCCATGGATACCAAAATCAATGGATGCTCAAGTCCCATTAAATACAATGGTGTGTGCTGCATAGTGGTTTGAATATTGGATTATGACTCTGGAGACCAGGATTCAATTGTCCATGAAACCCGTTGAGAGTATGGCCAAGTCAGCCCCAGGGGAAGGCAATGGCAAACCTCCTCTGAACAAATCTTGCCAAGAAAACCCCATGATAGGTTTGCTTTAGGGTTGGTATAAGTTGGAAACAACTTGAAGGCACACAACACACACAGTTAATTGATGTCCCTTATATAAATGGCAAAATGAAGTTTACTTTTGTGTGTGTGTGTGTGTGTGTGTGTGTGTGTGTGTGTGTGTATGTATATATATATATATATATAAAAGCAAGCTGTGGATCTTATATAAACAGTCTGTGGATCAGGCCTGTAACTTGGCTGGGGCAACTGGGGCACCTTCCTGGGGCCCCCAGCCAAAGGGTCCCCCAAAGAGACACAGCTCCTTTGTCTGCCGCAACAGAGGCACCATAAGCACCCTGGACAAGGAGCATGTGCCACGTCATCAACACATGCCCACATGCCCCGTGTAAATGGCAGTGCACCAAGATGGCACCCACGGTATGCAGTAGGACTCGGGAGCATCCAAACGCTCTGCCCTCCCAAGCCCTAGAATCGGCCCCAGGTATGTTCGAACATTAAAAGATAAAGGGCCCCTAAATGTACTTTTTGCCTCAGGGCCCCTAAAGTCCTAGTTATGGGCCTGCTATAGATATGGAGAGCTGGCTTTAGATTTGCATGAAAAAGACAGATAAATATATAATCTCCATCTGACTGTTTTATAAGATAGTCCGGCATTGTTCTATCCAACAGGGTTGGAGAACATGTGACCTTATAGATGTTGTAGGGATGATACTCCGATCATTTCTCATCATTGGCTACCCTGGCTAGGGGTGATGGGATATGAAGTGTAACAACATCTGGATGTCTACGCATGCCACATCCTTGACCTCTGGATGAGCTGTTTTGCAGTTAAGCTGACAACAGATCGGGGATCTTCCTGGCTCATGCTTTTGCCCCCTGCGTTCCTCTGGCTCTCAACAAGTCTTGCAAGACTGTGCGCTGCTCCTTAACTTGACTTCAAGGATGTATTTATTACCATTTTTGAACAAATTATACAAACATGAAAAGTTGTGGAAATGATTGTGTGCTAGATAAAGTGATTCATTACAGGAGCAGTTGGCTTTATGGCTCTTTATGCCCGGGTTTTTCTCGAAAATTATAGCATCGTCTTCCTGTCACAATAAAAACCCAGCAATACAGTCCATAATAACATGCAGCGGTGGTATTTTTTAAGATTTCACTTGTTATTCAAATGGAGTGGGAGCTATCAGTTTCTCTTCGCCGTATTTCTTTCCTTTGTTGACTTCAGGTATTTAAAAGAGAGGGACGAGATTGAGAAAGAGAGAGGAGCATCCTGTAGTAAAAGCCAACCAGAAATATTGAGAGGCTGCTATTTCCCTATGCAGCCTTTTTTTTCCTGGCAAAGTGTATAAACAGCTGTGGCATCATTTGCTTCAAGTTAAAATGTAGGTTATTTAAACTCTATGGACTCTTGGAAATGGCAAATGACTTCATTGTCACTTGTGTGTGTGTGTTGCCTTCAATTCACCTGTTGACTTATGCTGACCCCATGAATTTAATAGGGATTCCTCAAGGAATATTCAGAGGTGGGTTTTTCTAGTTCCTACCTCTGAAATACAGCTTAGTATTTCTTGGCCATCTCCCATCCAAAGACTAACTAGGGCTAACCCTGCTTACCTTCCAAGATCAGATGGGTTCTAGTGCCTTCAGGACATTTAAGTTTGCATCCTCACTTGATCCCGGTGAAATATAAACACTGTCAGTTGACCGTCAACTTACTTGTGGTGAACGGAGAATATTCCCACTTTATGTTTGCATTTCTGAAGTGTGGAAATGTAGGCGATGGGTGTAACAAGTCCTTGTTGGGTTTCCCCCCATCAGATCTGCAACTCTATGGATGAGAGATCTCCAAGAGCTCTGGTTAATAACATCCTTGCTCATGTCTTGCAAAGTCGGGGCTATGGATTCCTTGACTGAGCTAAAATATTCCTCTTTTCCTATTGCCTTCAACTTGACCAAGCGTGATGGACTTTTCCAATGGGTCATAGCATCACTTGTGATGCCCAACGTCCAATAGCTTCGGTTAAGTCATTGTGGCTTCTACAGACATTTCAGGCTTGATTTGCTCTTGTCCTTTCAACAGTCCGTTGTGTCTGTAGAACTCTCATCTAGCACCACGTTGCAGATGTTGACGGATCTATTACAGTTGGCCCTCCATAGCCTCCGTATATCTTTCTTTCCAAAAAACAAACTTTGATTTTGTTGTTTTTTGTGGGTTTTTCGGGCTATGTGGCCATGTTCTAGAAGAGTTTCTTCCTTCTTCTAGAACATGGCCACGTAGCCTGAAATACCCGCAAAAAACTATGGATGCCGAGCATGAAAGCCTTCGACTTCACATTTGATTTTGTTGTTTTATTCAAGGATCACCTCATGGGACTTGAACATCCATGGATTTTGGTATCTATGGGTGATGGTGGTCCTGGGTTTAAGGCCAAGGGGCTACTATATGTTGACGGTGTATATGTTGCTACGCTTTGGAGAAGGTGTCTAGGTTAGAAATCTTCCTTCCACCTTTTTTCTGGCTGGTCTAATTTTCTATTCAAGTTTGTTTTGTTTTATTATGGTGGAACATTCCATCATCTGATATCATAGATATCAGGCCTCCCATTCTCTGGAGCCCTCTTCCATAGAGGGCCTCCCATTCTCTTCCTAGAGAGATTATCCTGAAGGCCTCTTTGCTCTCCTTTCCTAGGCAGCTAAAGACCTTTTTATTTCGGGAGGCCTTTGAGAACTGACTGATCAGAAGAAAGGGCCTTTCATGTGCCATACTGTTTATGTTGTTCTTTTTAATGGTTGTGTGTTGAGTTTCTTTGAATTTTATTGATAGTTTGATTACATTTTGAACTTTTTTGTGTGCAATGTAAATCTGTTTAGGTGTATCTGTTTTTCATTTTGGTAAGCCAACATGAGTCATGGATGGGGAAAAAATTCAATGTGATTAAGCAAATGAATGGAAGATTCACTAGTAGTTTGTTGTGGGTCAAGTTTCCAGAGGGAAAAGCCTGTTTTGTCTGGGGTGAACAGAGAAAGTGGGTGATAACATGTCATTAGGAAGTGGTGGATGAAGAAGGCTGAAAGGAAAGGTAACAGATGTAGTGAAACATACCCCGGTTGCAAGCATGCAAGTGACAGATGGCCGTTGTGTTACAGTCATTCTGCACGGTTCTGCAGAAATGGTTGTTCTGAATCTGAAAACAGATTGTAGCCATTTTGCAGAATAGATTCGATTGACAATTTTTGTTTGCTTGGGTTCTTTTTAATAAGACCTTGCCCAAACTTGCTGATGTCTTCACAAATTTGACAGGATGGATGTGAGATTTTGAAATTTTGAATCTGAGACAAAGCAAAATGAAAAGAATCACCTTTTTGGGCTGAAGACTTTGAACCCATAGGCCTGACTTTGGACTCCTGGGTATTTGGTAGTGTTTGTGGTACTGAATGAAGGTTTCCACTTCTGACAGTGCCTTCAACAGCTACATGGCAGGCAGGTAGAATATGATCCCCGCTAGACTGAGAATAGGTGTACTTACTGCCTTTGACAGGTGCAGATGGTTGACAATCCTGTTAGATTTGTTTTTGACATGAGTTTTCCCAAGCTTCACATTTCTTCACAAGTTTGATGGAAGGATCTCAAGGTGGAAAGAAGATATAGTATGAGAGAAAGTGAAATTGGTGGCATTGCCCTTGGTTAAAACACTGTGGAATCTGAAAAGCTGTGTGTCTCTTTTAAGTGTTTTAAAGAGAAGATGGGGGAAAAAATTCAGATGAGAAGGTACTTTTTTAACAGAGCTTGGAAGAGTTTGTTTTTTGGAGTGCTGCTCCACCAAATCTTCCACAATCGCTGGCCCATCTGATTGGGGAAGGTGTAGATTAAAAAAGTAACTTTTCCTAAACCTGATTTAGAACTTCTCACACTTAGAGTTGCCAGAGTGAAACCTGGAGAGGGTTTCATGTACCTTCAATGGTTATGTAGGAGAGGGAATTTCAGCAGGCATTGGCTTGTTTCTTGGTTGCGTGATCAGAAACATCTACTGAAATGCCCTCTTCTGCGTAAGAACCTTCTTCAGCTTTCAATCTGGAACCATGAGACCTAATAACTTATAATGGTGGTAGAATTCAAAGATATAGTTGTATTAATTTGGAAAATCAATATGCAAAGAGATCTTGTAGCACCTTTGAGACCAACGGGAAGAAAGAAGTTGGTAGCATGAGCTTTCGTAGACCTGAACCTACTTGCATCTGAAGTAGGCTCAAGTCTATGAAAGCTCATGCTACCAACTTCTTTCTTCCAGTTGGTCTCAAAGGTGCTACAAGACCCTTTTGCATACTAGTAACTTAATAGGGAGAAGAGTTTCTAGAGGCATATACAAGGTAGCCAGTTATGCCTTGTCATGTTTAGACTGACTTTCTTAGTTGATATTTGAGGGGCTTCTTGTAGCAGGACTTCCGCTGGCCTTCGACAGGGCTTCCAACCTGGGCTGAGTTTCATCCTTTGGTTAGCAGAAGGGAATCTGCTGTGAATTAGTCCTTACCAGCTTATCACTTGTTAGGCCCCTGACGTGTTATCGATAAGTTCCTTGGGAACTTATTGACTTGGTGGTTCTTGACCTTTTGACTGTGGCTAAGTATAGGAATTGAATGTCTGAAAATTAAATGATAGGCTGGATATCCATAAATTCTTGGGTGTCAGTGTCTTACATGGACTAATTTCGGTTTACCTGAATTTATGGCATTTGGTGTTCGATAGAGGAAATATTTCTTCTTTTCAGTATACAGAGAGCCTAATAATATTGTAGTTCCTAGCACTAGGCAAATCAATTTCCTTTTTTACGGGCTGATTATCATAACAGCTGCTGTTTAATCACCCTGATTGTTAGGTAACTTTTCAATTGTCTCTCAACGTTTTGTTTTTGGGGAAGGAGGAGGCAGCGTTGTCTCGCAAGCTGTCGCAGTGCCGTGGCAATGGCCAAATTTCAACAAAGCGCAACTCTATTTTTGGCTTGCTAGTATGGCGTACCTGGTTTCTGCGGATCAACTACTTAAATATTTCATTCCCCCCACAATTTGACCCTCACTATAATACAGGGCCATCAAAAATTACTTTTTGGACAACCGTCCCTGCGGTCGCCAACCATTGTTGGTGAGGGCTCTGGGCATTATCCTCCCCGAAAGTGACTTTTCCAAGTTCTGCTGTTGTGTTGCGTCCTCCTCAGTTTGACCACTCTATCTTGTGCACAAGCTCAAGAGGAAAGGAATAAAATAGCCCCAAAGGACAATTGACTTTCATTTATCAAAATTGTGAGGAATGTGTAGCCTTCCAGATGATAATAAAATCCTCAAGTAGGAAGAGGGCTGCAAGGGCCATGCAATCCAACCTCCTGCTGTGCAACAATATGCAACTAAAGCGCTCCTGAAAGATGGCCACCCAATCTCTGCCAAAAAACAATCAAGTAAGGAGAGTCCACCACCCTCAAAGAAATCTCTTCCACTCTTTGGCAGCTCTTGCCATCAGGATGTTCTTCCTAATGTTTAGGTGGAATCATTTTTCTTCTAATTTGAGTCTATTGGATCATGTCTTAATGCTAGACTCTGTTTCACATTTCCTCCCACCATTGGGTCAGGCACAATCCAGGCCCTGAGATTTTGAGGCCAAACCCTGAGGTTAGAGGGCAGGATCTTGTGATGTTATGACGGGTGATCTCCATGATGTTATACATGATGTTGCTCACCATGATGCCTTAACTTCACCCATGGTTGCATGTCACTCTGATATGAACCATATAGTCTAACAAATGAGAAAGTATTTCTCTGTTTGGAAATGATGTTTCCCAAGCTATATATATATTGTGTATGTGTGTGTCCTCTTGGTACCTTGTGTGTCTGTGTCCCTTCAAGATACCTGTGGACTTCTAGCAACCCCATGAATTTCATAGAGTTTTCCTAGGCCTTTTGCCATTTCCTTCCTCTGAAATATAGCCCACAGCACCTGGTCTTTGCTGGCAGTCTTCCATCCAAGGACTAAGCAGGACCGATCCTGCTTATCACCCAAGATCAGATAGGATCTGGTGCTTTAGGGCATTTAGACCTTGGGGCTAATGTACATACAGTGGGCCCTTGGTATCTGCTGAGGTTACCAAAATCTGCAGATGCCCAAGTCCCATGAAATATAATGGCAGAGTAAAATGGTGTTCCTTATATGAAGTGGCAAAATCAAGCTTTGCTTTTTGGAATATATGTGTGTGTGTGTGTGTGTGTATGTGTGTGTGTATAGACTGCCATCTTTATCCACAGATTTTTTAATCCATAGATTAAAAAACCCATAGCTTATATATATAAATTCCAACAAGCAAACCTTGATTTTGCTATTTTATATAAGCGCCCCAATTTTACTCTCCATTGTATATAATGTGACTTGAGCATCCTTGGATTTTGTTATCCATGGGTAATCCTGGAAACAAACCCCAGGGGATACCAAGAGCCCAATGTATATATATTTAATATATTGACTCCATGGATGAGGAATCCGTGCATACCGAGGGCTGACTCTACTTGTAAGCCTGGTCTCCCTGTTCCCCGCAACTGATTTAAATGCCTTGGCCCAGAAGAAGCCCATTGCCAGATGAAACAATTGACCCGAGCATCTTTGTTGTTTCCAAGTGGTCCCCAGTGAATGGACTGCAAGGACCAGATAGAGAGCTGGGTGGGACGGAGTGGTTGCCTCCTGGCTGCAGGACTGGTGATGCTTCTGCCTCAGTGCCCTTCCTCTTTATGGTGCAAGAGGATTGGAACAGGCGAGGCATTTATCATCTCCATTCCTTCTCTTTTGCACCCTGGGTGTGTATGTGTGTGTATGGCGGAGGTGCAGGGACGAGAGAGGAAGTTGTCAGGGAAAGAAGAAGAACTGTAATCGCACATTTACATATGCTCCTAATTGTTGATTTGGGGATTTTCTCCGAATATGGCTGTGCAAAACAGATGCTCTTGCAGGAGAGGCCGAAAAAGGAGGCGGCGGCGGAGGGGGGGACCTCTTGCTTTCTCCTCCTCTTTCTCCTCTTTTACTCCCCCCATCTTTATTTTATTATTATTTTTTTCCGAGGGGATGATGGGCAATGAATTAAGTGTTTTCTGTGGCCCTCTCATCCGTAGCTGGGAGCGGTTTTGTGGACCGCGTCTGCAAAACAGCGCCTCATAATTGTTTTTCACACATAAGTTATGCAAATGAGCTTTTATGGCAACTGGCATAACAATTAGCATCCTCCAGCAATATTTTAGCAGGTTAATTGCAAAATTTCTAAATTGTACATCTGACTTGTTAATTAGGCATGACAGAGGTGGTAAAACAGTTATCTTCAGGCAGTGGCAGGCAGGAGCTGCTTCGAAATGGAAAGAGCAAGGATTGATTGGATTTGAGGGTTAAAATTGTGGGAACGCAAGGCTGTTGTCAAGTGCCGCCGAGGCGCTCAGTTCGAGCCTGGCTTGCCTCCGAGCGAGAGCTGCCTCCTTGCTGAATAGTCTGCCATTTCAAAAAATCTGCCTTATTTAACTCTCCTGGCTCACTCAACCCTTTGGATGCTCAATGCTAGCATTGCTGTTGCTTGAGAAACAGAAGGAATCATTTCCAATTTTTTCCCCTCCCCAAAATAAATAAATTTCCAAATGCAGATGAAGCTTGAGAAGCATCCGCAAGGGACAATTCTTCCCCTTCCCACCCCCAAAACGGTGCTTTTAAACATCGGCCATCGATCCCATAACAGCAGCTGTTTCTTTGGGTTTTCGTATAGCATTAACAGTGGCTTGCAAGGTTTAACAATGCTCATTTATTTTCAAATGTTTTATTCCTCGGTGCACCTTTTTGCAATGTTGTTGTTGTTGTTGTTGTTGTTGTTGTGTGTTTTCAAATGGTTTCCGACTTATGGCAACCCTGCGACGAACACATCATGGGTTTTTCTTGGCAAGGTTTGTTCCAGGAGGTTTGCCATTGCCTTCCCCTGAGGCTGAGAGCATGCGACTTGCCCAAGGTGACCCACTGAATCTCATGGCTGAGCTGGGAATTGAACCCTGATCTCCAGAGTTGTAGTCCAACATGCAAACTACTATGCCACACTGGCTCCTTGTGTATGTGTGTATTTCTTATTGTTGTGTGTCTTCAAGTAGTTTCTGATTTAACAGTGGTTGTATCTTTGGGTTTTCATGCAGCATTAATAGTGGCTTGCAAGCTTTAACACTGCTAATTTATGTTCAAATGTTTTATTTTCCTGGGCGAACCTTTTTACAATGTTGTTGTTTTCCTTGTGTGTCTTCAAATGGTTTCCGACATATGGCCACCCTACAACAAACCTATTGTGGGGTTTTCTTGCCAAGATTTGCTCAGAGGAGGTTTACCATTGCCTTCTCCTGAGGCTGAGAGAGTGTGACTCAACCCAGTGCATCTCATGGTTGATCTGGGATTCAAACCCTGATCTCCAGAGTCGCACTCCAATGCTCAAACCGCCATGCCACGGCGGCTCTCACCTTTTTACGAATACTCATCATCATTTACTTTTTCAATAAATCCAGAACCATATGCGTAGGGCAGTGATCCCTCGTGGGCCAATTGGGGAATATTAGCTTGATTAAAAGCAGAGAGTAATATCAAGTTTCTTGGCTGCGGAAGTGCTCTAATCCTTTTCCTTTAAAAAGAAAATAACCCCAGTGCCTCCTTACAAAAATGCAGAACGTGGACCGTTTTTGCATGATGAATGTCTACATCATTTCCCACCACTTAGAAGACCTTCTGGGCACGTGACTCCCTCTTGGAAATGGCATGGACATATTATTATTATTATCATTTAAATAGAAACCTAGAAAGGTAGTTTTGGGATTGCAAATGGGAACGCTTGGCCTCCGAAGCTGTCAGGGGAGGTCAAGAGAAAGAGGCAGCTAAGGAAGCATCCAAGTGATGTCCGGCGACGCCGCTCGCAAACTGTTGTGTCTTGTAGTTTCAACGGAGTCGATCAAATTTTACGGCACGTACAATACCTGAGAGCACAAAGAAGATGCGTCAAATTAAGCATGTGTGAAATTTGATGACCTCTTTTTGGCGCTGTGCACATGCCCTTGATTTAACTGTGCGGCAGTTAATGTCGGGAGGTTGGTGCCTCTTCCCTCCATCTTATCCCCCCTCCGCTCTCTCTCTCTCTCTCTCTCTTTCTCTAGTCTCCTTCCATTTAAAAAAGTAAACGTTCCTGCCTGCAGAACGGTTCTAATATTTTACATTACTAGTATCATTATTATTATTATTATTATTTGCCTTGTGACACGCTTCTGCGGGGTAAGTGCCACTGGCGAAGTGTTGTCGTCAATAATTTTGTCACGGGGAATAAAAAGCCTTTAAACTCATCCGCCCACCGACATGTTTTATCATATTTATTTTTTAAGAGATACGGAAATTAGCGGGACGATTGGCGCCCGTGGAACGCGGGAGATGCAAATGCGGTGGAATATTTACCTTTAATGAAGGGCAACATAAATATCTCAGTATCAATAAATTACACCGGGTGCTTGAGCACTCTATAGGCACCTAATAAATAGTTCCCGCTGGGTTTTCTCTCTTTTGCTCCCCTCCTTCGCTTTCTCCTCCTCCCTCCACCTCCAGATCTTGGAGCAGCATTATCATTCCAGCACCGGTTAATTTATAACCAGCAATGACATTAAATATTACTTAAACATCCGCTACTTCCTCCCCTCTTTATATCGCCCTCCCTTCCTTTTTTTGCAAGTGTTTATTGTGGCTGACAATGTTACATCCCTAACACAAGAAGGTGTGTCTTGCGGCGCAGGTTTTGCACATCTTTGCAGTCCCCTCCTTTCCCGAAATCACCATCTTTTGTGTTCAACAGTTTAAGGAAAGGGAGGCCGTGCGTTGATGATGCATCAGCGGCTCGTGTTTCGAGAGGGAGGAACCATATTTTTTTAATGAGGTTCATTGGCAAGCTTTTCAGCGAGGGATTACTTTCGCCAGTGTTACTTTCTCCCCCCTCCCTTGTCACCGTACATCTCTCCGACATCAGAAGCCCCCGTGTCTTGCTTTAAGACAATATGAAACTCTTTAATAAGCCCGAGCCGGGAAAAGAGATTGCAAGGTTGCAATCTCAGATCGTGGGCTTCCCCGCCCTTTTTGTGGGTTTTCTCCCTCTCTCCCTTTAATGTAGTAAGTAAATATCCGCCTTTGTTTAAAATGTACATCACATTTTAACTGTCCCAATATTGATCATCCCGATGGCGGAACGATATTGAAGGCTGGTAGTTATTAGTGTAAAGAGGGTCAGATGCTTGGACTTGGATGAAGCTAGTGCTCTCATGGTAATGATGCCGCTATTTATAGATCCCCCCATTTCATTAGTTGCAGAGTTTCAGGGAAGAGGTTTTCTCTTGGGGAAATGGATACTTGAAGTTCATTTTCTCCCTGATACACATTAAGGCAGAAATGTGAACAACCTTCACTGTAGGACATGAATACTGGATGTCTTGTATGGCAGAGGAGTGGTGTGGATGGTTGTATGGATGTATCTATATATCTGTATCTGTCTGTAGGGGTGTATCTGTGTGTATGTACAGTGGGCCCTTAATATCCATTGGGTATGTATGTTGGATACCAATATACATGGTTACTCAAGTCCCATTATATACAGTGGCATAATAAAATGGTGTCCTTTATATAAAACAGCAAAATCAAGGTTTGCTATTTGGAATTTATACCGTTTTTGAATATTTTCAAGCCGTGGATTCCTGAAACTGTGGATTATGCGGCTACAGAGTATCAATTCTGTATCTGTCTATCTATCTATCTATCTATCCATCCATCCATCCATCTGCATACACACACATATGCACACATATATACACTCATGCACATAGACACAGACACAGGGTAATGCAAAGGTCCCTTTGTGGTTAGATGTTTTTATTAATGTAAATAATAAAAATCTGTAATTTAACCTTTAAAAACCTAATAAAGGAGTTGAATGAGTAGCAACATCAGTTTTAAAAAAATGAGTGGCAACACCAGTTTAAAAAAATCATTTAATACATAGCTATGTTATCCCAAGTTTTGCAATGGATGGTCACTGTCCGGTGACTTTTGCATCAGCCTCTCTCTCTGTATGTATTTCTTGAAGTGATTAATAAACAGGACTGGAAAATATAAGCAAAATATTTTGGCTTCCACCTTTTTTTCAGTTGCAAGGGATGAAACTGTTATGTGTATACCATCGTCCACTAAAGAAGGCTGGAAACAGAGGGATCCAAATGGCCACCTTGTTTTCTGCCTTCTTTAGTGGATAGTGGTATACACATATCAGCCCTCCAGTACATCTCCTGTATTGCACTCTGGTTCTAGGTATGGAGTCGGACATTTGTGCACCAGCAGAGTTTCATTCTTGTTTTGATTTTTAAAAAGCTCGTTTAAATATTTCCTTGTTAATAAATGCTTTTTGGAGGAAAGAAAGACCTAAAAAGGGACTATAGGAAGGACATGTGATGTTCTCAATGCTGAACTGTGTTCATTTTAAACTTATTTTGAACACTGTGTTGCTGTTTTAAAAAGCCATGTTTACATATACAATGTATTGGCATGAAATCCACCCAAGGAGGATTTTCTCGGATCTCAGTATTCATTCCTTACCTATCTGTTTTTGTCTGTTTACCTGAAATGCACACGTCTAAAACTTCCCTATGACTTCCTTTGACATTCAGGTGAAACCGAGGCCCTTTCTTTTTTTAAGCTTTATTTATTTCCGTGGCTTTGCCCTTTGCTTTCCTTCCTGGAATTCTTGACACCTTGAGTTATATTTTTCCCTCCTTTAAGAGAATATTTACTTAGTTAGTATTCACTTAATTAGAACTGACTGTTTAATGTTTTCTGGGAGGGTATTTATGGCATTTCCTTTGCCATATTTGCATTCCAGAAATTAAGTCTCCATGCCATTATTCGGCAAGGCTTTCATACATTAGAATGATGAATTGAAAGTAGAAATGGGGAAAAGACTGCAATGCAATGAAAATTTAATCAGCGTCTTCTGCTGCTTTAATAAGGCAAATAATTCTTATTGGCCGCTGTGTTAAGGTTTCTAATATTTAATTCATAACAAACCTTGCATTATTCTGCAGCGACATCGACAGCTCCACTTTGCTGCCTGCCAAAAGGCAACCATAAAAACTTAAAAGCAGATGTAAACGTCTGAAACAAGGAGAATGATTAGATCTAAAGCGGTTTGGGTGGAAAAAAAAGAGAGGGGAGGAAAAATATCAACAGCCTCGCTGGAGAGTTTGATGGATCTTTGCCTTGTTTTTAGTAATGTATAAACAATATTAAATTCATTAAATGAGGAGATTTTGGGGCAAGGGTTGAGAAATCACGAACATGACTATAGCATGCAACTCCGTCCCCTTGGAAGGAATATTGTTAGGAGCAGAGAACCAAGAGATTGATTTATGTTAGTTGTAGGAATCCTTTTTAATTTTGCTTATTTAATATACCAACTACGTTTGGGGTTAATGTTAAAACTGAGTCCTGTCTCCTAAAATCCATCTTGCTCCGTTTGGCTGCAGTGCAAGCTATTCTGGTGTTTGCCTGCCTTCCTTTCGGTTCAGATTCCATGCGAACATATTGTGCGTCTCCCTGTGCGCATGTATGTACAATACACATACAATTTTTTAAAACGTTCATAAACATTACGTAGCTGGGTTGTGCTTGAACGGCCTTCGCAAACCCAGCTGTTCATGGATACTTTACAAAAAGCCTCCAAGATTTTTCTTTTTAAGTTAATCAACATTTATGTCGTGTTTGAACTGTGCTCAGAAATGCAATTGCGTGCGTCTCTTCTGCAGTCAATATAGGATGCTTTTTAATGAGGTATTTGGATAGCCAGGTTGCTTCTGGAGCTGCACTCTTGAATTAAATTGTGTGTGCATAGGTTGAAATAGGTATACTATTTTTACAAAGTGAATCAACATTATGTAGTTGGGTTGTGTTTAAACTGGGTCCAGGAATTAAATTAGGTGCATATTAATCACAATGAATATGCCTGTGTTTTGGTCAACATTATACAGTGGGCCCTTGATATCCGCTGGGATTTCATTGCAAGACCGCCATGGATACCAAAATCTGTGGATGCTCAAGTCCCATTCAACACAATGGCATAGTAAAATAGTGTCCCTTATATAAAATGGCAAAATCAAGGTTTGCGTTTAGGAATGGATATATTTTCAAGCCGTGGATGCTTGAATCCGTGGATATAAAATATCAGTGGATATGGAGGTTTGACTGTGTTTTGAGGTTGTGTTTGAATTGCATTCAAAAATCAAATTGTGTGTGTGTGATGACTATAAATGTATGAGGTTATTAAAAATGTAAACCAACACAATGTGGTTGTGTTGGAAGTGCATTAAAAAATCAAACTGTGTGTATATATGCATGACTATAAATGTATGAAGTCTTTCAAAAAGTAAAGCGATAAGATGTGGATTTGTAGGTTGTGTTGGAAGCGTCCCCCAAAATGTATCCCCTGGATGATGTCCCTTGGCATCCACCTTTCCTTCTCCTTTCTTGCCCTGTCCCATTCTCATCTCCAAAAGTGGACAGATGAGGATGCTGAGATTTAAAATGGGTAAAATACGCTCCGTGATCCCAAATGTCTGCAGTAATGCTGCTTTGGTGCAATGTGCCTTCTGCATGTTTTTTTTAATGTTTACGAACATGGACAAAGTAGTGAAGGATGTGAGCGCCGGGCTCCGGGAGGGATAGGTTAAACATGGCAACCTGCCAATGGTAGGTGTGAGCTCTTGTTACCCGGGAAAAGGGGATTTGCGCAAAGCGGGGGCTCTTTTTGCGTCTCCTTCTCGCGACGGCTTAATTGGTGTCAGCACCCCAGGGATAAAGGCCTCGAAGACTGAAATCCACACGAATCACCCTGTCTCTGCTCGGTGTAGGGAAACTGGTAACAACTGGTGGTGAATGAGGAGCGAACGGCGTGGCAACAATACTCCATGATGTTTGGGGTGACAGAAATTAATACGCACTTGCTTGAAGAAAGCAGTGATTAATGGCAGCAGGCGAGGGAATGCTGTCCCTCCTTTAACTCCACTTTGATGGGGATTGAAAAGCAAAAAAAGAGGAGAGCCTGCTTTCATTCTTTTTCAAAAGCAGAGGTCATCCAGAGTACATTATAACCATTTTCCTTCTCTCTCTCTTTCTGTTCCCCCCCCCCCCCACCTCTCCATTTCATAAATATTATGATAAGAGGAGATCGGATGGGGCTCCCCATCTCTTGTTTTGAAGGATTAAAGATAAATGACATCTCTTTTTGTACCTTTTTTTTTTTTTGGAGTCAAATGGAGGAATTCTGGGCATGCTTCTCACAGCATGCTCCTTTCGTCTTGCATCCGTTGTTCACTAGCATAATTAATCCACTTTTTGCATTAAGGCTCAGTTTTGTAGTCCATCTTTCAGGACTGGTTCTGAGCAATTCGAAGCAAGCTGGCAAACCATCTGAAGGATGATGGTGTAGGATTGCAGAAGCACAATGGCAAAAAGCGGCACCACTTGGAATGTACCACATTATCTCACAAGACCTCACTGCTTTCTAGGTTCCTGGGACCATCTTGAATTTTTGATGTCCAAACTTCCAGGCACTGACATCTGAGAGAGTGTGAAACCAAGACATAATAGTTGTATGTTGTTCGTTCATTCTCTTATATCCTGCCTTTTCTCCCCAAAACATGTGCCAAAATTAAACGAATAAAGGTCTAATGTTCTAGAGTAGTGGTTCTCATCGGTTGGTCCTCCAAATGTTTTGGACTTCTGCTCACATAATTCTTAACTGTTGGCCAAGTTGGTTGGGATGTCTGGGACCTGAAGTCCCAAATAAATGGAGGATGAAATGTTGGGAGCCACTTTTCAAAGGGTAGGAGTTAAGAAAATAAGTATCCTCCCTCTGTTGTTGTTGTTGTTGCTGTTGTTGTTGTGTGCCTTCAAGTCATTTCTGACTTACAGCAACCCTAAACTGAACCTATCATGGGGGTTTCTTGGCATGATTTGTTCAAAGGAGGTTTGTCATTGCTTTCCTCTGAGGCCGAGAGTGTGACTTGCCCAAGATCACTCAGTGGGTTTCCATGACTGAGCTGGGATTTGAACCCTGGTCTCCAGAATCATAGTCCAACACTGAAACATTACGTCATGCTGGCTCTCTTACTCTTACATCCTCTCAGTGAATGTGGAGATGATTTGCTGCACAAGAATAACACAACCTCTGTGCAGACTACCAACGTTACACAACACATGTCAATGACTGGATGCCGTTGCGCAAGGATCTATGGGCTATGTGCAAACACAATGTTGGTCTGCAATACACAACATTGTTGTACGTGCAACTTCACTTCCGCTGCTGTCACTAGAATATGCCTGTTGTGCCATGGCAAGTAGTTTCTCCGGGAAGCGCATTACGTAGTTCACTTACAGCCTTTTTTATTTAACTATGTGAATACAACACATGGGGTGCAAATAATCCACCACAGTGCAACAGACATATTAACTATGTTAATACATGCCTAGTGGCATGTGGGGATACCTCACGCCACCACCATGCAATCACCATTCAGTATTGCTCAGCAGATGTTAATGACTGGATGTTGTAGTGGAAACTCTAATGTACCATTGCAATGCACAAAGAGCAACTAGAATGTGCAGTATTGCTGTATGCTTGACTCTACCTCTGCTGTTATCTGCAGAATATGTCTGTTGCACTGTGATGGATTATTTGCACCACATGCGTTTTGCCACTGCAGTCGACCCTTTGACTTTTGTGGATTTGATGATTCATGGATTTGATTAATATGCTCCCTCTAGGAATCTCTAGGTCCTCCAGCATGACTCCATAGTCAACGTCTGCCAGAAGTTGTGCTGGTGGACCTAAAGATCCCTAGAGAGAACATTTTCTTAGGCAGTTGTAGGCTCTCCAGTTCAGTTCTAAGGTCAACATCCAGTGCATGTTGATCATAGAATTGCATTGCAGGGCCTACAACTATGCGGGAGGAGGAACTATGGAATTGCATTGGAGGAATTGCCCTGGAGGACCTCAAACATCTGGTGGATGCTGATCATACAGTTGCACTGGAGGATCTGGACATTCCTAGAGAGGGGTTCTATAAGGTAAAAACATAGTATTTGTATTATTTGCGGTCTTCCCGCATTCACAGGGGTCCTGTGCCCCTAAGTGATTGTGAAAGGCCCACAGCAACAGGATGCCAGTTTCTCTATTTTATTATGTCAACACAACAAATTTTGCATTTGTTGTTCAGGCTTGTGAATTTTCGGTTGTGAAAATTGTGAACGTACAATGTTCAGGCTTGCAAGGTGCATTTCCCCAATATTAATTTTTATCCATCAAAAAGACCCCTTGGACATTACATGGCTGTGGCTTTTGGGATAATGACTCCTTCATTTAAAACTGAGAATAGTATTGGCATTTTCATATCCTCCCCCCATCCCCTTTCTGTTGCCTGAGAAAACTGATAGATCTTTGGGATCCGACAGGAAGATATAAATGAAGGGAGTTCTGGAGATCAGGTTTTCATTAATAATCCATTTTGTTGTGGTTCTAGGCATTGTTGCTCTTGTTGCTGGCTTCTGTTTTGTGGAAAGATAAGAGCAGAGGAGGCTTAACATGGGAAGTGCTTGTCTTTTGGGAAACCGGTGATTTTTAAAAAAAATAGGTTTTGTTTCTTTGGAGCAAGTTAATTTTGGATTTTGTGCACTTTGCGGTGTGTTTACACGTTCACTGAAATGATACATCGGCTATTGTTAAAATGGATTTGTCTGACTGGAGGCCGTGGCCTTCATTGCTTACAGTCAACAAAGGACGGCTTTGGAAAATATCAACTGGTTGTGGGCCTTATTGACATTGCTAAGAAAACGGTTTGATAGCCAGATTCTCTTTCCGTGGAACAAAAGGTTATGGCAGGGGTTTTGGATGCTACTTTGGACACTGCTCAGGATTTGGAGGTTATATGCTTTCCTGCATGGAAAGGTTGGTTTCCCATTTTGAGCTCAGCCTACAAATTTTGCAGAACTTTTCATTATGCACAGTGGTGCAACCAGTGCTCAATTTCATCTGTGGGACAGAACATTGTTTCTTGGACTGCAACCTTCCCAGCATCTCTTTCTGGCACTCTAAACCCATGTAACCGAGTGCCAGTGGCTATTAGGTTACAGGTTTTCAGTAACCTTAAGCTTTTAGGCCCTTAGCTCTTTGAAGTTTGGAAGTGCTCGGCTGTGCGCCAGGTTAGCCCTGCAGCTCCGAAGTGCTTTGCAAATGACTGGGAGGTCATTTAGGAAGCCACAAGGAAACTGGAATGCAGGGGTGGAATGGGACACATTTTGGCAGCGTGGCTAACCAACAAACAAACAAACAAACATCAACAAAGATGAGAGACCAGAGGTAAAAGGCCATGCCCAAGGAAGAGAACTCTGTGGACAAAGGGAGCTTTGTGGTTTGGATAAGGCTCCTGGTCCAAAGGTTCCCCATGCTGGCTTCATAACACTAAGTGGCACTTGTTGATTTAATGTATTGTATGTGCCTTTACTTAATCATGATATAGTTTCCTGCCCTGATAACTTCCATGTCAGAGGGACTGGAAATCTACGCCAGCTTTTAGCGCAGACGTTAAAGGAATTGTCCAAGGTGCTGGATAGATTCTTTAAACCTTCCTAAAATCTGGAATGAATTCAGTGCCTCACTGGTTTGGGACTCAGGCCCTGTACCCACCGGCCTAAAAGACCGGCTGGGGGATGGAGTCAGGGTGTCACGTCCACATGACGCATGTCCCATCCCCAGGGTGCCATGATGCCACGTGCCACTCCACACAACGCATAGTGTCATGGTTCTCCTCCAACACTGCGTCCATACAGAAGTCACATTGGGAAACCTAGAGATTTCTAGAGAGAACACATCTCTAGGCATTTGTAGGTCCTCAGGCATGACTCCATGGTCAACATCCACCAGAAGTCATGTTGGAAGACCTAGGGATTCTTAGAGAGAACATATCTCTAGGCATCTGTAATCCTCTAGTGTGACTATATGGTCAACTTCCGGCAGACTTCTAGACCTAGAGTTTCCTAGAGAGGTGTTCCTTCAGGTTAAGAAAAATTGTGGTCTTTTATTTGTGGTTTTCCCACTTTCACAGCGGTTCTTTATCTAGCCGCAGGGAACGTGGAGGGCCCCTGTATTGAGAGACACAGAGCAGTTCAGTTGAGTCTCTCCCCCACTCTTCCCTTTAGAGGCCTGAAAATAGAAGCTTGGCTTCCTGAAGACTCGGAACATTCTTCTCTGTACTGAGATACAAAGGACATTTGTCTCTGTACATTGTAGTGAAATTTTAAAGAGCAGGTTTTGACAGGAGACGTTTTGCTGACACTGAATATTTTGTTCACTTCTGACTCTCAAATAAGTGCTACTTCTGTCATAATGATTGATTTATATTCGTTTTAGAGTGTACCTTTCACATCTTTCTCTCCCTCTACCCCCACTTTCTTTTGGGGTATTATTTCTCCGTCTTTGTAGCTACATCGCCGGAGGATATTGCCGTTTTAAAAATGGTTAGAGAGCAGTAGCGAGCGACATACTTTTAGAGTCGTAAAATGAAATGTTTAACTGGCCACACAGATTTTTCGACAGGGCCGTGCGTAAAGAATCGGATTCCCTCCAAGGTGTGATTATCTTTTGCTTTTAATAAGACAAAAGGAAGGAAGTTGTGCGGTTGTTAAGAACCCTGTTGCACAAAAGCTAAATAAATACTTGGTGGTCCTGTAAAAACGAATGGTCAATTCTCAGCAGAGGGGTTGGGAAATTGGCTGCTTAAGGAAGGCCAGATGGTTAGGGAGAGTTGCAAGTGTCTCCCTCATAGTCAAGTTCCAAAACCCGCGTATATTCAAGCCCCATAGGCTTGAATGGGGTGTGCGCATGAGGACGTGCACCATGGGTGTGTGCCCCATTGATGTTAATGGCAGTCACCCCTCCACGGATTTTCAAGTCCGCGCATCTCAAGTCTGCGGACTTCGAGGGACGACTATATATCAACCCCAGTGAGTAACTCTCCAGCCTCTTTTATTAAGACACGAATAAGATGTTTTAAAAATATTAATCTCTGTGCATACAATTTTGCAGACACACCATGTGCAAAGTGAAGTCGAAGGCTTTCATGGCTGGTCTCCTTAGTTTTTTTGTGAGTTTTTTGGGCTATGTGGCCATGTTCTAGAAGAGTTTATTCCATGCACAAACTTTACTTTGGAGAAGTCCTGAATGGCGAAAAGTCTTCAAAAACCGCATCGTTTTCAAAGACTTTCTCGCAGGGCAAAGAAAATGGTAAAAAAATTATTCACTGCTCCTTTTGAGAATGAAAACAGTGAAGAATTATATTCTCTGCCTTTCCTCCTGTTTGGTTCAGTCATCAGAAATATATGGTTCAGATTGAAGAAGTCGCATTCAAGTAATTCAAATGTGCATATGAGAAAAGATACCGAGAAAACAGATGAGGCATGCTTTATCTTTATTTAGGTGACGAATAAATTTGTTCCAACAGGCCCTGCTTTAAAGAAGGTATGCACCCTTTTCAGAGATAGGGAATGAAAAAGCCCTTTCCAAAGATGGCACGAGCTATCTATCTATATATGTTTTAAAAAGTACCTGGGTTAAAGATAATTTCAAAACCTCCTGTCCAATTAATTGGAAGGACCTTATTTATTTAATTCTTTTGGTAATAAAATTGTTTCATTGATTTTAGCTGGCCATTGGGGTGGTAATGCAGATCCCCTGGAAGGCTGTTTAGAAATAAATCTGTTGTTTCTTTAGGGTTGCCTCCTAAATTTGTAACCCTAATAAAACTGCTTTGACAAACTGATAAGTTAAGAGTGGAGTAACAAAAAGTGTGGATATAAAGAGAGCCTTTGGGTATTTAGGATCTTGGACTTCAGTGGGGCCCAAATACCCTAAAGGCACCAGATACCATCTGATTTTGGAAGCAAAGTAGAGTCTGCCCTGGTTAGTGAAAGCCCTATGGAATTTGTAGGGTCACCATAAGTCAGCAAGCAACTTGAAGGCACAGAAACATAAAATATAGCACAGGTCCTGAATACCCTAAAGGCACCAGATCCTGTCTTGCGCTAAAGTTAGTAGGTGAGTGGTTTATTTAGAGTATTTATACTTCCCCCTTCAGCCAAAAAAAGACTCCCAGAGTGGCTTGTTGTTGTGCCTTCAAGTCATTTCTGATTTATGTCAACCCTAACCTATCCATGGGGTTCTCTGGCATTGAGATGATGTGAGTCACCCAAGATCACCCAATGTTTTTTCATGGCCAAGCAGAGAAATGAACCCTAGTTACCAGAGTCCTAGTCCTACACTCAAACTACTACACTATACTGGCTTTCAAATAGTTGATTTCATTATTCTCTGCCCTTCGGTTCTCACTCTAAATAAGACACAATGGAAAAAGGGACAACACTCAGGGAGGAAATGAAGTTTCTCAGATGCTAGTTGCTCTTCTTCCTTGGAGACCAGAGCAAGAGTGGTTGTAATATGAAAGAAGGGGCTCTCACCAGCCACAGGGGCCCAGGCATGATGAAAGGTACCTGGCTGCTGCTCTTCTTCTTTGGAGGCCAAGCAATGGCAATCTGAAGAATCTCTCCCTGGCCAATGATGCCTGGGTACGATGAAGGTGTGCCAAATTGCTCTTATTTTTCCTTGGAGGTCAGAGCAATGGCACTTGAGAGGGGCTCTCACCAGTCACAAGGGCTCAGGCGTGATGGAAGGATACCTAGCTGCTCCTCTTCTCCTTTGGTGGCCAGAGCAATGGCAATCTGGAGAGTCTCTCACCAACCACAGGGGCCCAGGTATGATAGAAGGGTTCCTGGTTGCTCTTCTTCTCCCTTGGAGGTCAGAGCAATTTCAATCTGGAGAGTCTCTCACTGGCTACAGAGACCCATGCATGATGGATGGGTTCCTGGTTGCTTTTCTTCTCCCATGGAGGCCATAGCAATGTCAATCTGGAGAGCCTCTCACTAGGCACAGGGGCCCAGGCATGATGGAAGGGTACCGGGTTGCTCTTCTTAGAGGCCAGATCAATGGCAATTGAGAGGGGCTCTTACTGGCCACAGGGGCCCAAGCATGATGGAAAGGTACTTGGTTGCTATTCTTCTCTTTTGGAGGCCAGAGCAATGGCAATCTAGAGAGCTGTCTTTGGCCACAGGGGCCCAGGCATGACAGAAGGGTTCCGGTGGCTCTTCTTCTCCCTTGGAAGCCAGCGCAATGGGACATTTATCAGCATCTTCTTGTTTAGTTTCACCTTCTTCTGCTATGAGAGTCAAGCAGGTTCTCAACTAGTTTTCTGCTCAACGAACCACAAGCCAACCAAGTCCTGGATCCCAGGCTCATCATTATACCCTGGCCAGCTTCAGCAACTTGTGACCCAGGCCAACTTCAGCACCTTATATGAGCTAGAAAGCAAGGTGGTAGCAGGGGAGACAGGATAGGCAGAAAAGCAGGTTTTCTCCCCGGAAAGATCTTTCACAGTTGTGCCAAGAAAAGCGGCTCTGATGGAACATTTTCATAAACTATCATCAGTTATGCCGCAGCAGCTTCACAAATCAGAAATGATATCTTCAGGCACCGCTGTCAAGTGTTATTCAAATAATACCAGCCTCACATTTGAATAACAGCAGACATTTTGAATTAATTAATCAGACGAGATAGTCGAGGCCCTTTCTCATTAGTCTCCGGGTCAGGCATGGGAAGATATATGCGTCGGTGATGATACACTTGTCTTTAATCGTGATTTATGAAGATTTAGGATTGCGTGTGATTTGTCAAAAGGGTTCTTGGGGGAAGGAATATAAAGCAAAAAAAAGAGGCCGTGCATATTTCATTACCTAATCTGAGATTGATTTCGTGATGCTGAGAGATATAACCCTATTGTTAGGCGACGTGGGAAAAGCGCAGGAAGAGGCAAAGCATCCTGGGATTATTATGGCTTTTAAAAAAAGACTGGCTTATCTTTGTGACTGTCAAGCAAAGCTGTAAACTTTTACAACCAGCACTTAACAATTCGTGGTTTAATTATAAGCAAATTCTTCATTCTCTTGATAGGGTCGGAGGTAAAAGAAGAAGGAAGGAGAGCCCTTTTCGGTGGTTATTTAGTTAAAAAGCGTAGCAGGCCGGATCATTCCTTCCTGGTGTAAATTGCGCACGCCAGGTTGGCAAATTTCATGGCTTGGTCATGGTAAAAAATATAAAATTTCATGCTTTGTCGCAGATTAGTGGAGGGAGGGGGAGACGGTTTGAACAGTACAAAGCAAAGCATTGGGGCAGCTTGTATGCCAACATCCTTTCCCCAGGATTTGTCATTCCCTGAATTTTATCTTGACAACACAGGGCTCTTTCCCGGTTGGTAGAGAATACATAATAGAGGATTCCATGGTGACGTTTGGCTAAAATAGCTTATGAAAGGTGCATCCAATGACTCCAGCAACATCTGAGACAGCTTTGCGAACACTTGGGTCACATAGAGCAAGCAGGAGGAAAATGTGGCCATCCTAGGAGCGGTAGACTACAGCTCCCATCAGCCCAAACCAGGATAGGAAATGGTGAGGGGTGCAAGGTGACATGTAATCCAGCAACAACTGGAGGGCCACATTTTTGCAAAGTGTAAGGATGAAATTACCAAGGGTGCATCTACACCGAAGAAACAATGCAGCTTGATACCACTTGGTTGTAGTTCCATCCTATGGAATTCAAGAACTTGTAGTTTTACAAAGTCTTTAGTCTTCTCTGCCAAAGAGGGCTGGGTCTCACCGAACTGCAAATCCCTGGATTCCATAGGATGGAGCCATGCTAGCTAAAGTGGTGCCATACAGTGTCATTTCTACAGTGTATATGCACCCAAAGTGTAACGGTGAAAAGATGGGAATTAGTTTTGGGGTTCTTGGTTGTCCAATTTTCCTTTTAGGCCATAAGGGGCCAGTGTGGTGTAGTGGTTTGAGTGTTGGACTACGACTCCAAGAGACCAGACTTCAAACTCTTGCTTGGCTGTGGAAAGCCACTGGGCCAGGTCACACAGTTTCCATTTCAGAGGAAGGCCATGGCAAACCGTCTCTGAACAAATCTTGCCAAGAAAACCCTGCGATAGGTTTGCCTTAGGGTTTTGCTGTAAGATGGGAAATATCTGAAGGAACACCACAGTAAGGGCATGACATTTTGTTTTGTATCATATAATCCTATAAAGCCTCAGAAGTATCCTTGCATTTATAAGCAATAGGCAGTCAATCAATTTTGAATCAAATCAATATTAATTTGAACGCAGTTCAAACACAGCAAAAGCGTGTAATGATTTCCAGAGGGGCGGGTCAATAAGACCTGTTATATAAGAGAAACTTAAGTCACTCTGAACGTACCCATGTAAGCAATGTTAAAAAAGGAGAGTTTATGTCACAGTTGTTATGTGTGTTATGGTATTCTTATTCCAGAATAAGAAGCCTTTTCCTGCCCGCCCAGCTTGTCCTCTTTCTCTCCTTGTCCTCTGTGTAGCCAGAAGATTTTTTAAACAACACTGGAATTGAGAAGATGGTGAAAAAATGGAGAGTCTCATTATTTCTGTATATGGAACTATATTACAGATGGCCATCAAATGACCCTTCCCTCCAAGACTTACCATAGAGTCCCTGTAGTACCCCCATAGTTATTCTGGTTGTAGAGATTGGAGAAGTGTCTGGCTATGTCTCTGTTGGCAGACGCAAAATGATGGCGTTTCCCATTGAGATCTGGAAACCATGCCTTATGAGGAGAGTCTTAAGGATCTAAGTATGTTTAGCCTGGAGAAGAAGTGGTTAAGAGGTGATATGATAGCCCTGTATAAGTATTTGAAGGGGATGAAGGTAGCGAGGATTGAGCAAGCATGTTTTCTGCTGCTCCAGAGAATAGGACACAGAACAATAGATGCAAGCTACAGGAAAATAGATTCCACCTAAACATTAGGAAGAACTTCCTAACAGTAATAGCTGTTTGAGAGTGGAAGATGATCACTTTGAGAGTAGTGGAGTCTCCTTCTTTGGAGGTCTTTAAACAGAGGCTGGATGGCCATCTGTCGGGGATGCTTTGATTGTGAGTTCTTGCATGGTAGAATGGGGTTGGACTGGATAGCCTTTGTGGTCTCTTCCAACTCTATGATTCTATGATTCTAGGTCCACTGGGGTCCTCCGGTGTTCAGAAAATTATAATTCCTTCATATTGGTCTTTGGGGATATAGCAGATGTTTCTCTGTGTCTCAGCCAGGCACAGAGTGGCTGTGTGGTATGTGTGTGTGCATCTATGCAATGAATCTTTGGTAGGTCCAGGAGGGCTTTGGTTGGTGCCTTTGGTTGGAGAAGGGAATTCCAACATCAGCATTGACCAAAAAGAGACATATGCAGGTATAAAGTTGACTTATACTTGCGTATGCCACAAATAGGAAAAATTCCCTTCTGAGTGAACGTTCTCAACTATACCGAATCCTCGCTTGAGGACATGCGATTCTGTCTGTAACACTTCAGCACAGAGACGGATGTATCCATCTATTTTCCATCTGTGTCTGTTTCTCATTTAATTGGTTCTAAATCCATTCTGTCCATTTTCTGTGCATCTGTAGCAGCTTATTAAAAAACACTGCATTTTACTTTGGAACACAATTTTCTTTAATGGTTGCCTTTTTGTGCATACCTGAACGTAATGTACGGATTTTTAGGGCTCAAGTTTTGATCTGAGAATTGCCTCTATTAATTCCCGTGATGCATGCAACCCAAGAACAGTCGTGTTTGTATCCATGGATTAGTCCAGAAAGTGCAAAATAGGTTATTCTGCATATAAATGAGAACTGAATACAATTCTTGACACCTCCCTGGTCTTTGTTTTGGAGTGAGAAAGGTTGTTAAGGAAGGGCCTCTGATGGAAATTTTCATGCTCCCTCAGCAATAGAAAACTAGCTGCAATCTCACCAAGGTGCTTATAATTGTTTGTGGGTACAAGCCTTCAAGTTGCCTGTCTACCTGTGGTGACCCCATGAATTTCATAGGGTTTTCTTAGAGTTACAACAATGATTGAATTACAACTTTTCCCAGCCTGGGGTCTCCAGGTGCTTTAGATTTAGAGAGATGCTGTAAGATGAAATCTAAAACATCTGGAGATCATTGCTTTGTGGAAGGCTGGCCAAAGGCCTAGAGAAAGCAGAGGCTCTTCCCCAGACCAGATCCTTGGAGATAGTGGGGATTTCACCAAGGTTTGGAAAAGTTACTAATCTTGGACTACAATTCCCAGAATCCCTCTGCCAATTTCCCAATTAACATTGGCTCTCTTCTGTGTACCATCAACAAGGTAAATATATTGTGGGAGGAGATGGGAGAGAGTCTTCTCTGTGGTGACGCCCCACTTGTTGAATTTCCTTTTTATGTACTGCAGCATTTTATTAACAGCTCCATGTCATGACCCTCTTTGAAGTGGCCTTGTGGCACCACATGCTGCAATGCTTGCTGAATTGAACACTATTTGTGTCTTAATATTTGCAACGCAAGGCCAGAAAGTTATTTTTGTTCTTTACAATATGTTCTGTCTACTCGATCTTTATGAAACAAATTGCATTTAGAGGACCAGTTGGTGTCAGCTTTGAGATCCTTTCAGTGCCAAGGCAAACATAGCTTTTTATTAAAGACTTTGGGCCTAGTTGGTTTTATCCGGCCTGGACATGTCTCATTTAAAATGGTTTTCACTGGCTTTTAAATTGTCTGGTTTTTAGTTGATAAACTATTTCATATAAATATATACATATATATGTATATTAACCTTTTAAAACCCTAGCTATTATTTATTGTGTTTAAACTGATGTTATTGTATGCTGCCGGTCTTTGGATATAGGGCAGGATGCAAATATTCTAATAAGTAAAAATAAAAGATGCAGCATATGATTTAATGCTCAGCTCTGGCTCTCAGTGTAGCTGATGCATCTTGGTGGGGTTTCATTTATTTTCTATGTGGTGCACACAGATTATAGCTGTTGTTTTTCAGCCCTTTGTTTAGGCTGCACACATCTGCTTCTTTCCTTCTTTCCTTCTTGCTTTAGTTATGTTTTGCTGTGTGCCCTAAGCCAAGAACACATGGTTTGCAAATGTTGTGATGATCCTTATTCCAGTTGTCATCTTAGAGAAGCTGATCTCCAGTGTGAATCTTTCAATGATTTTTGGATTTTTGGTCTGAAGTTGCATTCTAGTTTCACTTTGCTTCGGATATGTCTCGCTTGTCATCGACCGTAAAGTTTTGTCTCCTTGCTCCCCTTTTAGGATCTTTTGGGTTTGCTAATGCCAGTTCTATAGTACTTGGGCAGCTATTATGCTTAGACAAGTATTTCTCTGGGGAGAGTCTATTCCCTGAGCATTCCCACAGCTTGACAACATTGACAACACGTTCTTGACAGCATTCGGCCTCTTGTTTCTCCTGCCTGGAAAGATTGCTTATTTAAAAAACAAAGCAAAAAACAATGGCATGACATTGTAGGAGAAGGAAGTGCCTTGAAACCATTTGTATGTTCCCTGCAAGGTGGCATCTCCAGAATTAGCAAAGAGAGATGGCCAGCTTTGATTTCTGAGCTGGGAAACTTGTGGCCTTTCAGATGTTGTTGGACTTTACCCTCTATCAACTATAACTAACATAGCTAGAAGCGAGGGAGGGACACTCTCTTACACACAGCACCCTGAAAATAGAGTTTGGTCTCTTCTCTTTTCCTTACAAGCCAATTCCAAGCAGAGTGCGATGCAGTTTAAATGCAAACATATTACTGTATATTAAGCATGTGTGTTAATATATTAACTTTCCCCTGCAATTTATACTTGCCTTGTGGAGAGTTTTCTGCTGCAAGGTATGGTTTGGTGGAAACCCCAACTGAGATGATCTCTTAAGGGGGTTAGGCAAACATATGGAGGAAAAGATGTCCACTTTATTGTTTCTTTCTGTTACCGACTTTCATCAAATGCACTTTAGTTTGGAACACAATTTTCTCTAATGGTTGCCTTTTTATGCACACCAGAAGCTAACATATAGATTTTAGTACTCAGCCTTTGAGTGCTACATGGCTTTCCTTCTGTCCTTTTGACAGAAACGGAGACTGGCTGGTTTGCCCAGTGACTTTTATGGCCCACTAGAACCAAGATCTGTAGATTTCTTTCCATCACTGTAAGCTTTACACCACTTTGGCTCTTATTAGCCATCCCACCTACGTAGAACTTCCAGGTTTGGAAACTATTATGTCAGTAAATACTAGTGACAGGGGAGAAAAGGAGGGCTATTGTTTTTCTGTCTTGCTTGTGGAAACAAGACGCTGAGTTAGATGGATCTTTTGATCTGATCCAGCGTGTCTTCTCAACCTCACCTCCAAGAGGCCTCCAAAGGAACTGGTGGTAGCTCTTGGTTTAAAGTTTTATCTTTTGTAGTTGCCTGTAGTTTAGGCTTTGGCAAACAGACGTGAGAAAGTCTAATTTCTGGTTTTCTGGAAGGAGGCAATTTTTAGATGAAAACAAGATATGCATCTGGTTTTAATGCAGGGCTTTCTGCATTTGTTGGGGCTCATAATGGACATTATGGCATGTCCCCCAGTGTTTTGTGTTATTCTCATTGGCACCTCTCTCCCTTTTCCCCAGGGTTTTTAGGTTAGATCCTGCACTGACAGAGCAGGTTGAGAAGAGCAGGTCTCCTCCGGCAATGATTCCATTAGTCTTGTTTTGCTTTCGAAGTGCAGCTTGGTTTGCTTGGTGTCATTGGCTCCGGGGGTGTTTGTCAAAGACCCTCTAATGTTACCCAGTTGCCACTCAAAATCGAAGTAATTTTACTTGTGTGAGTTACTAAATAGCGCTCCCTGTCCTTCTTCGTGGCCTCCCTGAACATAATAGCCTATTTCCGGTGTGACTGTTGGCTCTGTTCTCAGTACTTTCCTACACTTAAGAGTGCAGAGTGCAATGCAGTTTAAATGCAAACATATTACTGTATATTAAGCATGTGTGTTAATATATTATTAGTAGCTGGGCTCATAACAAACACTGGTCAGCCAGTGAGAAGGAAAGGGACAGAGTTCAATAGTAACGCTCAGACAGCCTAGTAATTACCCAGACAGCTTGCAGTCAGAAAAGCTGTTCAAAATCTAGGATTATAACCTGTACTGATAGCAACCCGGCGAGGTGGAGATGAAGTGATTCTCAGTGGTTTTTAATTGGGAGGTGTCTTTCTTGGCAATAATGAGCTTTGAGCCTCAGAAGCCAGCGGAGACAGAATGCTTAAAAGGAAAAAAAGACACAAAACTGGTAGGTTGATGTCTAGAGTCCAGTCAAAATGAAACACTTTAAAACTCTTGCCAGTGGTAATCTCCCAGTTTTAACAACTCTGTGCACTTACTTAATTCGCAGGTTGGGAGAGGGTAAGGTAAAGGTAAAGGTACCCTCTTGACATGACGGTGGTCATCTCCGCTAGTAAGCCAAAGAGCCGGCGTTGTCCATAGATGACTCCAGTGATCATGTGGCCAGCATGACTGCACCAAATGCTGTTACCTTCTCACTGAAGTGGTACCTATTTATCTACTTGCATTTGCATGCTTCCAAACTGGAAGGTTGGCAGAAGCTGGGACTAGTGACAGGAGCTCAGCCCATCATGCAGCGCTTGGGCCTTGAACTGCCAACCTTCTGATCTTCAGAACTGGCATCTTAACCACTAAGCCACCACATTCCTGGGAGAGAATAACCTTGTAGGTTTTGGACTGCAACTCTGATCAGCCCATAGCCAGCATTGCCAATGGTTAAGAAGGATGAAAGTTGTAGTCCAACAGCATCTGAATGGCCACTTCTTCTTTGGTTAGAGCCATTGGCTGTTCCATATCATGACTCTTTCTGCCTTCCTTGGACCATTTGGTGGGTTAGACTGGTGTGGATCTAAGACTTTGTTGGTGTGTACCTTCATGTTATTTCTGACTTCTGGTGACCCAAAGGTGGGGTTTTCTGGGGCTGAGAGTGTGTGTGACTCATCCAAGGTCACCCATTGGGTTATCATGGCTGAGCAAAGAATTGAACCCTGGTTGCCAGGGTCATAACAATCTTTGCCCTTTTATGGTATCCATTCGACAAACTTGGTGAATAGGCAAAATTCCTTGGGCCAGAATGGCATTCAATACTCCAACACTCACCAAGGCAGCATATTCTATTGTCCAAGAGCTCTTACTATCAGGAAGTTCTTCCTAATGTTGTAGTTTGAACCCACTGCTCTGTGTCCTAGTCTCTGGAGCAGCAGAAAGCAAACTTGCTCCATCTTCAGTATGACATCCCTTCAGATATTTAAACAGGGCTATCCTTTTACCCCTTAACCTTCTCTTCTCCAGGCTAAACATACCCAGCCCCCCGAGTCACTCCTCATAGGGCTTGGTGGTTTCCATAACTTTCACCATTTTGGTTGCCCTCCTCTGGACACACTCCAGCTTCTCGCCATCCTTCTTGAATTGTGGTTCCCAAAACTAGACATAGTGTTCCAGGTGAGGTCTGACCAAAGCAGAATAGAGTGGTACTATGACTTCCCTTGCTCATTGGCTAGGTGTTATGAACCTGGCTCAAGGGTCTTCTTCAACACTCAGCATGTGTCTGGTTCTGAGGAATCAGATCTGCTCCCTAGTAGGGCTTGGGTTTCTCCAGCCTGCCCTCCATTGGAGAGAAACACCTTGTCAGATCCCAACCACGCCATCCCTCACAATTCTCTTTTATCGTGAAGCTGCCAGTAACCATTGAAGTGGGTACTACCCCTTAAGAACCAGCACATAAGGATGTGGTGGATCTCCCAGAAGGTCAGGTAGTGAAGCCATAGTAGTTGCACCCAGCTAGTGTGCTGGAGTAATTTAGCTTTTAGGGGAATGGCAGAGTTGCTAGCCATGGTACTGAGTCCCAGCCAAGAATTTGTGGAACAGTCCCTACAGAGCTGTCCTGGGTCCTGCACCAGCACCATTCTGCTCTTGTACCTCTTGCCTGAACTGGAGCTTTTCTTGAGTGATGTTCAGGATTCCAGCAACAGCCTCTGGTAAAGCTGGCTTATAAATCTTGGTTTTTTGGGTATACTCAACCATAACCCTGGGGTCAGCTATCACGGATAGCACTCTCCTTCCTGGTTTATTGATCTGCCCATGCAAACATATAGGTGAATGGCCTTCCTGTATCTGCATACTGGGCATTTACATCCTAATTTATTATGCCACAATTGGTTGGCTTAAATCAATGTGTGCAAAGTCAGGAGGTCACAATTTAGAATTTGCCTCGCCTTGCTTTGTCCCAGCAGCCTTCCTTTGTTTTGTTGGATGTGCCTATAGAGCACATCTATAGGAGTACTGCACTAGCGTAAAAAAAAATAGTGCAAGTGGTTGCACTTTCTTAGCAGTTGCACAGTTCCTAGTGTAACCAAGGCTTCTTTTTCACTTGTAATTTAGGCCCTATACAGACCGGCAGAAAGCGATGGTCTGTGGTCAGAGTCACAGTGCAGCATCCTGATGATGCTTGCCCTAATTCCATCCCCATGGCGCTATGGTGCACACCATCATGATGCACCTCCAGCGCTGTGTCCAAATGATGCAGCACTGAAGGGGCACCATAGAGATGCATTGCAGCGGCTATGGTACCCTTTGGAGGGTGCAAAACAGAGTCACTTTGGGTTTTTCCCCCCTTCCTTCCTTCCTTCCTTCCTTGAAGTGTGAGGTTTCCTTTGTTTATAAGCACAGTATCTTGAACTCTCCCAACACACTCACTACAGGCTTCTCCTCCAGTGTAGCAGAGGCCAGCTGTCATAGATCTAGAAAAAACATACACAGGAAAAAGTGTCCTTCTTGCTTTCTGCCTTTCCCTCTCTCTTGCCAGCATTCTAGAAATGTAAGAAATAGGTTGGATTTAAAGCCTGTCTGTGTGTGTTTCAGCAGAGCACCTTGGGAAGCATAGCGCTGTCTTCTAAAAAAAAAAATCTTTTTTAGCCGAGGATTAAAATTAATGGAGAGGAAAAGGCCCAGCCCACAAGTTTCAGAGCACGTTCCGGAGCCTGGGTTGGATATTAATAGAGATTACAAAGAGGGTAGCGTTTTGCTCTCTGTAATGCCTGATAAGCCTCCTCTCTGAACTCCTCCCTTTGTGAGCTGGAGGGAGTCAAGAAGTCAGGAATGGCTCTCAAATGTGTAAATTCTTTTCTTCCAGGATCCTTCCCCTGTGGATTGTGGACTGATGGAGAGGCTTTTGCTCTTTATGTGATCTTTTCTGTGACTTCCTTGGTTGGGGAAGTGTTGTCATTGCTTTTTATAACTTTGGCATGATCAAACCTTCCATTAGGTAGAGTGAGGCAGCTGCCTCAGGTAGTAGTTTTTTGAGGGGGGTGTACACATCATTGTGAGCCTCCCCCAGATGAGGACAAAGATTAGTGTCCTACGCTCCCCAAGGTAGCCTGTCCCTTTTTGTCTGCAACTGCACTGGAGAAATAATCTGGTTTGGCACCACTTTAATTGCCGTGGCTGAGTGCTATGGAGTTCTGGAAATGGTAGTGGCTCTGGCGCCACAACAAATTGCGGTCCCCAAAATTCTATAGCATTGAGCCATGAAAGTTAAAGTGATGTCAAACTGGATTATTTCTCCAGTGCGAATGCAGCTTGTGCTACGGAACACGAAAGTGTGGAGGAGATGAAACATGTCTCTCAACTGAGCTGCCAGTTCAATGACCTTCTGTATGTGGAATCCGGAGGAGACCCAACTTTTGGACAACAAAGAAATATGCCTAAAAGTTTGGCAGGAAGTTTGGGATCCGCTTGAATGACCCTGGATTTTGGGTGTCTCTTGAATGGGAGATCAGTATGCTGACTTCATCCTCTCCTGGGCAAGTTTTGATAATGTTTCAAACATGGGGTAGAAGCCCTCTGAGGTTACTTCAGTGTTATGGTCAAGATAAAGGGTACCAAAGGCCTTGGTGGGGATGGAAAACAAATTCATAGGGTTCACAGTTCCCTATGAAAATATTTTTTCCATTTCCCAAGACTGGCTCTAGTATGAAGTTGCCCTGATATCACAGAAGCACCAGACAGGCCGAAAGGCTTAGGTTTGGTATAGAAGAACCAGAGTCGAAGAAAAAGATGAGATCTTCAAAAGGCAACCGCTTCATTTCCATTTCTGTTCCCCTGAACCTTCTCACTTTGCAAACTTTCTCCCCTATCTATCTTCTCCCACTGTTTGGGGATGGCGAGAGTGGTAGTCTGAAATATCTGGAGGGCACCTGTTTTGGGAAGTTCGCATTAAATCGTGTATCTGCCTCAAATGCCTAGCAGTCTGGTGTCTCTGTGTGCCTCTCTCCCTCTCCCTCTTTTTTTCATTTTTCCCATGCACACGCAACAGCTCCTGAGATTATTAAAGTCTGTAATGCACTGCGTTTTGCCTTGTGCCTCAGATAAAGAGAGTCGATTGTCTTGCTCATGAGGCTATTTATTGCAAACTGTTCTGGCTGGGCAATTCCTGACTGTGCAGAGAGGAGGGAGCTATGGATGAGAGAACTGGATTAACCCTGGAGGGAAAAAGGAAAAGAAAAAACCAAGAAGAAGGAAGGGTGGGGGAGAGAACCTTAGCAGAGAAACCCTTGCATTTATTCCAGATGTGTGCGCAAGTTACCTTGTGCAGGGAATTCCTCCAGGATGATTTTCTGTGCAGTCGGTGCTTTTGAGGCTGAGATGTTGGAAGGCCTTAGAGATTTGCCTGGGCTTGAGAGTAGAAAAAGGGCCTTGCATCCCTTGGAAAGGATGCTACTTTGGCACTGTACAATTTTTAGATTTATTCATTGGTTGAATATTGAAGCTTTCCCCCAAAGCTAGGATTCACAGCAACTCGTAAGAGTATTTTGGAACAGGTGCAAAGGGTGCAGTTCTTCTCTAATTTCAGTCTTGAAGGGAGGGATGAGTAATTTTAGTCATTTTCTTCCCACTGTGATAAAATCTTCAAAAACCACTCAGGTTTTGAAGACTATTTGCCATTTGCGACTTATTCTGCCTCCCTCAGACGCAGTGGAATATACTCTTCTTGTTACGAGTGTTACTGTATATACTTGTGTATAGGTCAACCTGGTGTATAAGTCGAAGGCATGTTTTGGGGCCAAAATTATGGATGTTGATCCGACCCGTGCATAAGTCGAGGGTAAAACTTAGGGAAATATAACATATAATGGTGTCTCTTATATAAAATGTCAAAACCAAAGCTTTTTGGAATATATATATATATATATATATATATATATATAGAGAGAGAGAGAGAGCGCTAGTGCCAGTGCCAGCATGGTGTAGTGGTTTCATGGTTAGGCTATGATTCTGGCGACCAGGGTTCAAATTCCTGCTGAGCCATGAAACCACTGTATGACTTTGGGTACGCCACACTTTCTCAGCCTCCAAGGATGGCAATGGCAAATCCCCCATGAAGAAACTTGCCATGAAAACCCCATAAGGTTGCCTTAGGGTTGCCGTAAGTCGGAAACAATGTGAAAGCACACAACAACAACAATAACAACACACATAATATTTTCAAGCTCTTAATGGATTAATTTTTGGATATAGAGTCATAGAGTTCTAGAGTTGGAAGGGACCCAGAGGGCCATCCAGTCCATCCCTGTGCCATGCAGAAATATACACTCAACACACTCCTGACAAATGATCATCTAGCCTCTGTTTAAAAACCTCCAAGGAAGGTGACTCTCCTACACTCCGAGACTCCATATTCCACTGTCAAACAGCTCTTATGGTAAGAAAATTCTTCCTAATGTTGAGTGGAATCTCTTTTCCTGTGGTTTCAATCCACTGCGCCTTGTCCTAGCAATAGAAAACATTGCTCCAACCTCAATATGGCATCCTTTCAGATACTGAAATATGGCTATAGAGTCATCTAGAATCCATGGATATAGAAGGCCGATTGTAATAATAATAATGATGATGATAATGATCATCTTCATGATTATAAACATGCATTACTGCAGCCACAAGATTATGAGATGGATCCCAGGAGCTCCTAGGTTAACTCAGCCTTTCATCCTTTCGTAGGTCAGTAAAATGAGTACCCAACTTGGGTGCAATTGGCTTACAGATTGTAAAACTGCTTAGAGAGTGCTGAGTTCACTGTTAAGCGGTATAGAAATGTAAAAAATGCTATCATCAAAAATGTGCAACCCCCCCCCCCCACCTTCCTCCTTTGTCCCCAGTTGGCCTGGTCTCCGTTTGAAACAACAAGTCGGGTGGGGGGGAGCAACTTGTGCAGATATGCTGCCAGGTTCTTCCAGGTTTATAGCATGATGCTCTCCCACTGGATTATCATTTTATGTCAGGCAAAAAACAAAAGTGGTGGCGGGCGTAGGGGGTGGTTTTCGAATCCCATTTTCTGAGCTCCCGAGTGAGCGCCGAGTGGAGGTTGATTGACTGGGTAAATGCCTGATGGGTCTCCTCTGTGCCGCTTGATGCTCTCTGGGTGGAATCTGCCGGCTTCTCCTCTTCTGGCTCCTGGCTCCACTGAAGCATGGAAAATAGCACTTACAGGAATGTGTATGTGTGTGTTTTTATTATTTTCCTCCCTTCTTTTCAACGTCCCACGTTCTCTCTCCCTTTCTATGTACGAGTATGAAATCGCTGCTTCTGAAACAAACATGCTTTTCAGCATATCAAACCGTGTTCCTCGAGGGTTGATTGTAAGATTGCCGCTTGCTTTGGTGTCAAGTGATTTGCCTTGGCGTCGTCTCGAGTAGTTTCTCTTATTGTGTTTCAAGGTGGGTTCCTTACTCACAACTTCCCACCTCTTTTCCATAGATTCACTCACTATAGTATGATGATATGACACATGTTTTGTATTTTTCTGCTTTGCAGTCGGGAGACTTGCAGGCTTGCTTTTTCTCTCTCCATTGATGGAATGCAGAGTAGGAATATTTTGATATTTAACACTATAGGTGAACATTGGATTTTTGACATTGGACACAGATACATTGGACACAGGCTAACATGATTGAAGCTGGATGGACACACACTCTTGCAAAAGAGTGCAATATTCTATGATGCCCCAAGTTGGCAGAAGAGTGGGATGGAGAGTGGACCATGCTACAGGGTAGCTGTGGGCATGATATGGCATGTGAGCTGCATGTGGACCATAGGTTCTACTTCTGTGGACCTCGGAGCCCTCCACCAGTTCTTCCAAATCTTCCCTGTTCCCCCAATCTTCTTAAGTTTTTGTTCTGATTTTCAGGTGGGAATCTACAGAAAGCACCCCAAATGTATGAAAAACACAAAAATACACCCATTTGACTTCAAATGCCCCAGAATCCAGTGGTTGTATTTATGTGCCCTCACATTGCTTTGGACTTATGATGACCCTAAGGCAAACCTATCACAGGATTTTCTTGGCAAGATTTGTTCTGAGGGTGTTGGCTATTGGTGTTTTCTTAGGCTGAGATAATGTGACTTGCATGAGGTCAGGCAGCAGATTTCAGTGGCCAAGTGGGGCTGGAAAGGGGTCATCCTTGGGGGTCGTTCTTTGTTGAGTCTCTCTTATGGACATATCTTATGGGCTTCCCAAAGTCTCCTTGAATGACTGCTATGGCACCAGAATGCTGGATTAGATTAGGCTTCAGTCTGATCCAGCTTCAGGCTCTTCTTTCTATGCTATTTATTTATGACGGAATCAAATGATCTAGTGTTCCCTTCTTGTGTGCTGAAAATCAAGGATTGAATCACCCCAAACATTTAAAGGTTTAGTTAGATAAAGATTTTCTGAAGAGATGTCTACATGAATCCCAAGAACCCAGTTCTTTCACTGAAGATCCTAAAAACTAGAAGCCTTTGAGTTGAGCAGCTGCTGCTGAGGCGGCATCTGCACTGCCGAAATAATCCAGTTCTACACTGCTTTAACTTATAAGACTCAAATGCTATGGGATTCTGGGGATTGTGGTTTGTTGTGGCATTAGAGATCTAAAAATTACAACTCCAAAACTTCCATAGCATGGAGCCATGGCAGTTCAAATTGGGTTATTTCGGCAGTGCAGATGCAGAATAAGATATCCTTCCAAGTATTTTGTTTGTAGTTTTCATTGCAATCTGAAAGAATATCAGTTTCGGTTCTGGAACTTCCGCTCCTTGAAAGCAAAGCAATGTTGTCCATTTGCGATTGTGGTGTATGTACGGTGTGCATGTTTGTGTTTGGGGTGGACTGTCAGGGGAGCAAATCCAGAAGAAAATTGTCAGCAAAACCTTCTATTTATTTCCCCATCCTCTGGACTTGGGCTGCGTTTCCTCCGGCGTTCTCACACTGGGATTACATGTCAGCTTCTCAAAAGAACAGCAAATGTTTGAACAGCAGCGGGGAACCATAGTGTCAGTGCGGACTCTGATTCTGTAGCCTTTTTTGATTCTGCGACTTACTGTTTTAGGAATACAGGCCTCCTTGTCTTTGGAACGGCTTTCTCTTTTCAAAGGAAAACAAAGCAAAATGGAAGCCTTTACTGCAAGTCCCATTCCCCCGCAGCCAAATCTACCCCTTACCTCTCAAACCTGTAGCATCTGGCAGTCAGGGGAAAGTAAGTACGGTAGGACTTTTTCTGGCACCCTGGTGCCGAACGTAGAAGAATTCCATATTGTGACAACGCATCAAAATAAATTGCTGTCAACAGACGAAAACACCAAGTGCTCTGATTCTATCTGACGTGTGAAGACTCAGACAGGCTGTCTTGACAAGCTGTGGAAGAGCACCTGCGATCGGCAGACGACAGTGATATAAATCTGATTTGCCTGATACGCAGCGCAGAGATATAATGTTAATGTTCGTGACAATATATCTGCATAAAATTTCCAAGGCACCCAGATCTGATCCTCCCTCCTTTACCTCCGCCCGGGTCGTCCTTCCCTCTTTTTGTTGACGGTGTGGTGCTGTTGTCTAGGTTTTGCCACTCAGTCTCCGGCATCTTGTTTATGTCTTGAGAAATTGGGAACGGTAATTGTAATAAGGTGATTTTTGGTCCTTTGCAAACTGAAGCAGCTGGAGCAAAGCTAGCCTAGACATTTGGAAGACTTGAGCAAATCCTGTTTGAGAAGTGGCACTTTCCCTTGGATTGTTTGCATGCAGTGAATTTTTTATTTTATGCCAGATATAAAAAGTGATGGTAGCCACCATTGTGTGTTAATTTCATAACCGGTCTCCAGAATATCCAGGAGCACAAGCTTGAAAAAGAGTGGATTATAACGCACCTTGCCATGAATGCAGAGTCTTAAACTTTTGCGATGGAGGAGAGGAGACAGGGGTTTAGGAACTGAATAGATGGTTAATTTTTACTTTTCATTACCAATAAATGGTAATTCTTTACAGCGGTGTCATATATCACAGCTCATTTACAAATGCATAAAGCATACCTTGACTGCTGGATTTAATTGTTGGAACTATCTTGTCTGTTTCAGCCCTTCCTTACACGAATAAGTGTGGTATATTTCATCCGTGGCTGGCAGGTACTAGAAAACAACAATGCATGTAAATGTGACATTCGAGCTGTTGACTTCCTCTCAAGCGCACTTTATTAAATCCTTGGTATTTACCTCTAAGTAGGAAATGCTCATAACATCTTTGACATGTCTTTTTGCCATTGGTCAAACACAACGGTCAATGTTACTGGCAATGACTTTACCCATTCCTGTTCCAACTGTGTAGAATGGTTTGTGCGCCAGATTGGACTCTAGTAGACCAGGGTTTGAATCCTTGCTCAACTTTGGAAACCCTGTTGGTGTCTTTGGGCACATCACACTCTTTTATCCTAAGGAAAGGCAATGGCAAGCCTTTTTTATTTTATGGCAGATATAAATATTGCCATATTGGAACCAGCCGAGAGTCTGTTCCTGAAAAAGTCCCCTGTCTCCTTTTACCTCCATTTCCACCCTTCTTGGACCTCTGATGAAGGTTTCCAATTTAGGGAACATTAATACAGAGGGGCAGCATATGTTGTGGTTTGAGCATTGGACTATGACTTTGGAGACCAGGGTTTGAATCCTGGCTCAGCCATGGAAACCCATTGAGTCACCCTTTCTCAGCCTCAGAGGTTGGCAATGGCAAACCCTCTCTGAAGAAACTTGCCAAGAAAACCCTGTGATGGCTTCACATTAGGGTCGCCATAAGTCGGAAATGACTTGAAGGCTCACAACAAGAACAATACAGGGGTCAATCTTCAGTCATTTGGGGCGTTCACAACCACACACAGAAATGGAAGTACTATGGCCTGGATGATTCTGACTTTGGCATTTAATGATACTGCGATTATACATATGAAACCTCTGCTAAATAAATTGCACTGGTGTCAAGCCAGGTTGACTGTGTTAGTATCAGTACACAAAGAGATATACAACTAACGCATGTGCCTACCCTGTGGAATATCCGCCTCTTTGCAATATATATAAGGCATCAGACATTAGCGTGTGCTTACAGAAAACGTAGCATTTCTCCTTGGCGTGCATCCAGCCACAAACAGTTTGGAAGCTGTTATGTTGGTGTCACATTATTTATTTTGGATCCCTGGTTGGTTGAATCCGTGGATGTAGAATTCATGGATACAGAGGGCCGATTGTATCTTTACGTGTGAAGTAGACTTAACATGGCTATGGATTCTTTCTTTCCAATCCTTTTAAATTCGTTGGGATGTTAAGCTGTATACAACATCTGTATAACTTCTCATTTGAACAAAACCCTGAAGCAGCACTTCACACCGTGGGACCATTAATGCAAACACCAACAAAACAGCTTCCAAACTGTAGCTGGATGAAAGCCAAGGAGAAATGCTACGTTTTCCATAAGCACCTAGCGCACCCAAATGCCTGAAGTCTCATGTATATGGCAAATGGAATGCTATGGAATTCTGGGATGTGATGGGATTTACTTAGCCTTTTCTGTCAGAGAGCTCTGGAGCCACAACAAACTACAAATCCTAGCAATTCCATAGGATGGAACCATGACAGATGTCTAACTGCATTATCTCCACAGTGCATTGCGGGTGCATATCTGCCACGCGTCCTGGGTGTTTTGGAGGTCTCATTCATTTTGTTGTTGTTGTGCTGATGGTGTGCCTTCAAGTCATTTCTGACTTATAGCGACCCTAAGGCAACCCTATCATGGGGTTTTCTTGGTAAGATTGGTTCAGGGGAGGTTTGTCATTGCCTTTCCCCGAGGCTGATTCTGACTTTGATATTTAATGACGCTACATACTAAACCTCTGCTAAATAAATTGCACTGGTGCCAAGCCAAGTTGAATGTGTGGGTATCGGTTCTTATTGTTGTTGTGTGCCTTCAAGTTATTTTTTGACTTCTTACAACCCTAAGGTGACCCTATCGTGGGTTTTTCTTGGCACGATTTGTTCAGAGGAGCTTTGCCATTGCCTTCCCTTGAGGCCGAGAGAGTGTGACTTACCCAAGGTCACCCAATGGGCTTCATGACTAAGCAGGGAATCGAACCATGGTCTCTAGAGTCATAGTCCAACCCTCAAACCACTGTGCCACCTTGTCTCCTATCATAGGGTTTTCTTGGTTGCCATAAATCAAAGTTGACTTGGTGGCAACTAACAACCGGAAGACGCAAGTCCAGCTAATGTTCCTGGAATTGCAATTTTTGAGTTTTGATCTCATCGGAAGAGGATCACACTCAAAGCAAAGTATATCAATACAAATTTACCTTCTTTTCATGTCGCATCTGGAACTTCATGTGCAAGATCAAAAAATGATGCAAACCCAGTAAACTTTCCAACAATGTCCACTTCAAGAGCTTTTTATGGGGCAAAAAGGGGGTTTGCGTTTGGCTTTTAGTTTTATTTTTCTTGAAATTTCCATTCATACTTGTCTGCATTGTTGTTTTATCCCTTAAAGGCTCCTAATGAGAAATAGAGGCTCATTATGATTTTAAGGATGAGAGGGGAAGGCTTTTAATTAATGATATGTAAATGGTCTTGAATTGATTATGTTAGAATATCAAGAGAGATGGGTAGAAGCTGTGGTGTAATATATTTTAATTAAGAATTAATTAAAAATGATGGCAATTTCATAAAGGCTCACAGAAAATAGTGGAATTTACTTTCTGTCAGGAGTAAATTAGCCAGTGATTAAATAAAGGGCCCTGCATTAATAGTGGAGTTATATTTAAACTGTGCGGTGAAGAATTGTGTTAATTTCTCCCCCCACTTTTTTTGTTGTTGTTGAAAAAAGCAAAATAAGAATTTTTAATATTTGCAGTCGGACAACGGAGAGAAGACGATTAGAGAACGCAAACTTAGTTTTGGTTCACCTTGCGCTCGCCTGGCGCGATTTGAAGCGTCGAATTAAGAGGAAGGCGTAAAATAAAAGGCATGCAATAAAAATAATCCCTCGCAAGGCAGGAGCAGACGGTAATAGCAATGCGGCTGAGACCAGGTGCGAGGAGCTCTGGGACAAGCCTTTTGCCAGAATGTTTCAAGGCTTGTGATTTCCACTTGGCTATTTCATCCTCCAAATGTGGATGCTGGATTTCCTTAGAGTTGTGGGTTTTGCATTTTGGAATAATGTTTTGCATTAGTGGTGAAATCCAGTAATTTAAGAATGTGATATAAATTTTCTTTTTATTAAATATAATTTCCCTTTGACCAAAGAAGAGTGGACTTTCTGAAATTTTCCCCAAAAGAATAGGGCAATCTCTTTTGAAAAATCATATTTTAAAAAACACATCTGTCTGAAATACGTTACTGCAGCGCTTCAAACTAACTTGTTATAAGCAGCTTATTACTTGTCATTAATTGGTGTTTGCTATAACACTTTGCAGTGTTTTCAATAGATGGTCCAGGGGGACTCAAAACAAGTGAGATTTGGACCAAGATCTCCACTAGAGCCTGTGTGGCATAGCATCATTATGAATCTGGAGATCAGAGTTTGATTTGAAGCCCAAGGGATGACCTGGGCAAGTCACACACTCTCAGCCTCAGGGGAAGGCAATGGCAAACCTCCTTGGAACAAATCCTGCCCAGAAAACCCCACAATAGTATTGCCTCAGGGTTGCCGTAAATCAGACATGACTTGAAGATACACAACAACAGCAATCTCTAGGTCCTCTACCATGACTCTGCACGACGTTGAACATCGCTGGAGGACTTAGAGATTCCTAGAGAGCATGCTTCTCTGGGCATTTGTAGGTCTTCCTGTGACATTCTATGGTCATCCTCTCCCCCCAAAATATGGCAAAAATGTCCCCAAGTCTGTTAGAGGGGATTTGCGGGCCACAAAAGTGACCATGAGGATTGCATCTGGCCACTAGGCCACCCCTTTTCCACCGCATCCCAAGGCCTTGCAAGCTAGGTGCAGGCACAATACTGCAAATGAGTCCCTTGTAGAGCTTGGTGTCCCTCTTGGGGTTCACTCACTCATCCAGTCTTCCTGGAAGCCACATGCTTTGTGGGTTTTGTACCTTTTAAAAAACAATAGCCATGCTAATCAGCAAATGGGTTTCATGGACTTGTTTAGACGGCTCTTCCGTAAAGAGCATTGCCATAGCAACCACTCACTCCCTTGCATGCGAGGCACTCACATGTGCTGGAGATTTCCTTCGAACCTCCCCCTTCCTCCTTTTAAAGGTCTGCGCTCGCAGATAGAACGTGTGATTATCTCTTGCATCCATTTGCAGGCAGTGAGCATGGGCTTTGTTGCATGCATGCTTGTCCCTCGGCGTGCGTTTGTGACTGCCTTTGAGCTTTGGGCTTTTGAGTCGTTCCTAAAGCAATGGCTGTGTTTCATGCCACGGGATCCAAAACAGTTCAGAGGACATCTCTTTATTAGATCAACCAGAGGGGTCGGGAAGCCTCTCTCTGTGTCTCTCTTTTTCTCTTTGAGTTGCACAGAACATATATTTCAAGAGAACGAAGAACGCCTTGTGTATATTAGAGAGTAGTCGAGAAATAGGAAAGTGGAACTAGTTATTGGACATAGCAAAAGGGCCTCAAGACATATTGTTGTTCTTCCGGGCCTTCAAATCAACCCCTACTTATGGCAGCCATATCACTGGGTTTTCTTGGCAGTGGAGGTTGGCCATGTTCTTTCTCTGTGGCTGAGTGAATGTAGTGTGTCCAAGGTTATCAAGGTGGGTTTCCATAGCTGAACAGGGATTTGAACGCCGGTGTCCCAGAATTCAGGGTCCACTGCTCAAATCACAACTCCATTTGTGGCCTTTGAGGGAGAGGAGAGCAGCCAGGCACAGCTCCATTAAGTCTTGGTCCCAGTGGATGGTGAGAGGTCCTCTCTCCATCTTCCAACTGCCATTGTTCTGGTTTATGAGGAAGAGAAGAGCAGCCAGGCACAGCACCATCATGTCTTGGCTCCAGCGGATGGTGAGAGGCCCTCCCTCCATTTTTCAGCTGCCACCGTTCTGGCTTTTGAGGGAGAGACGAACAGCCAGACAAGATGGAAAACCAATGGACTCAAGCTCTCCAGTAGAGAAGTCTAAATACCATGCTGTCGTTGACATGAGTCTCAGGTTGACGCCAAATTATGGCACCCTTTTTCTAGGATTTCCTTAGCAAGGTTTGTTCAGAGGGGTTTGCCATTGTCTTGCCCAAAGTCATCTAGTGGGTTGACTGGAGATTCAAAATCTGGTCTTCCAGAGTTGGAGTTGACTTAGGGTCTACTTAGAGTTGCTTGAGTTGGGCTTCTTCCTTTGCATGGGCCCTGGTGGCAACCATTGGCTGCTAAAAAGAACTCAGCTTCAGCATCTTGTGGCTGACAAGTTCAGCCTTGGTGCTGAGTGTAGTTTAGCAAGAGAAGGCAGTTGGACTCAAGAGGCAAAGAACTGTTTTCTGTTTGCTCCCCAGCTGTGGCTAAAACAGGAATCTTCCAGTCATCCCCCCTCCCTGGGTTTTTGCTGTCAGTGGGGCTGTTTGCTTTCTGAGAATCGTAGTAACCCGTGAAAGTTCTTCACATCTCACTGCCCAGCCCTGGAACAAGAGTCTGGCAAATGGGCGGAAGGCTGTACGAAATGTAGTTTTCCGCTGAGTAAAAGCTGGTTGACGCATCAGGGTGCATTTCCTTTTAAGTACTCTTGTTTCCCCACATGACGGTATCTAATTGTTTCTTGAATGATCTGGATGTTTCTGCCTCGCTTGGCACACCTATGAGCCTGTTCTACATTTTAGGACTCCTGTCTTCCTGACGTAGCCAATAAATGTGCTTCCCGCATCCCTTTTTATGCCCACTCTGCTTGCTTGTTTGACTGTGTTGGGGAGGCCTAGGGTTCGGCAGGCTTCTCTCATCACCCCATGAGAGGAACACATGGAAGAGTTTTCCGCCTGGTGTGTTTAATGTTGTTTTTGTAACTGGGACCTGGGGTGGAGGAAGGAATGGAAATGAAACAACCTAAGTTGGGGGCTTGCAAGTAGAATTTCTCCCCCCTGCATGGTGCACAGTTCATTTCAAATGAGGTGCTGGAGGAGGGTTTGGTGGATACCATGGACTGCCCAAAAGACAACTAAATAGGCCCTAGAGCAAATCAAACTCAAATGCTAAGGTGACGAAGCTGAGGCTGTCGTACTTTGGGCATATCATGAGAAGACATGACTCCTTAGTAAAGATAATCATGCTTGGTAAGGTGGAAGGCAATAGGCAAAAAGGAAAACTGCATTACAGGTGGCTAGACTCCATCAATGAAGCCATGGCCCTGAGTCTGCAAGACCTGAGTAGGGCAGTTGGTAACAGGAGGTCTTTCATTCATGGAGTTGCTATAAGTCAAAGTTATCTGGACAGCAACCAACAATGACAACAGCTTTCTGAGGAGCAGGGCTTTGTTGTACTGTGTGTGTTGTGTGCCTTCAATTCTGACTTATGTTGACCCTATCATGGGGTTTTCTTGGCAAGATGTGTTCAGAGGAGTTTTGCCATTGCCTCCCCTTGAGGCTGAGAGCATGTGACTTGCCCAAGTTCACTCAATGGGTTTCATGGCCAAACTGGGAATTGAATTCTGGTCTCCAGAGGTGTAGTCCAACACTCAAAGCACTATGTCACACTGGATCATCTTACCTGTACTACCTTTGGAGAGACAGGATATAAATAAGACATTATTATTATTATTATTATTATTATTATTATTATTATTATTATTACATAAGGTCCAAAAACACATCAAAATAAGAACTCTGCCCCCCAGTTTTCTTGCAGTCCTCAAATCTCCAGCTTTGCAGAGAGTGTGACATTCATTGTTCATACTTGCAACTCTTATATTTCAGGATGTTCACACTTTCTTGGTAACTCTGCCTGCATGTTTTCTTTGGATACCTAAACTGTATCTCTCAGTGCTCAATTGAAGTTTTAAGCAATGCTCACAATTTAGGAGCTGAAGGAAAATTTGGGGGGGCAGTGCCCTCATTTTGCTCCCCACCTCCCACAGTTACATCTCTGTTCCAGTCTGAAGTGAGAAATTGCACCAGTCTTTCAGAAGACACAATTTATTCCCCTCCTATTGTTCGACCCTGACTTCAGGCGAAGTAGCTGGGACTCTGGGTATTACGGCATGACCTTTCCTTCCAAAAGCATCTAAGTATTCTTTGGCAAAGCGGTTTGATAATAGGTACCTATACTACCAGTTTGCTGAACGACTCCCGTTGACAGGATTAAGCTCAGCAGCACAAAGAACAGCTGAAAATGTGATTGTGAAAGTATTAAAAGGAGAAGTCAGTTGAAAGGAGGACTGTGGTTCCAACTAGATGGGTCATTTGTGCTGTGGGGTGCCACACCATTAAATGGTGCTTCTTTACACTTCTTGTACCTTCCTCAGTATTTATAAACCCCAATAAAAAGTTGGGACATGTTGCCTTATTTGAGGGCATCTTGCCAGTGATGTGGATTCTGAGGTTAGATGAAGGTGTGTCCAACCTTTTTGTTAATTTCCCTATTTTTGTCTTCTGATGTGTTTCCAGAGATGTTGTGATCACCATAACATCTGTGTTCCCCAATGCCTCCTTGCAACTTATTGTTTTAATTTCTGTAGAACATAGGTTGAGTATCTCTTCTCTGGAATTCCAAAATCTGAAATACTCCTATATATTATATATGTTCTAAAAAGCAAAGCTTGATTTTGCCATTTTATATCAGGGACACCATTTCACTATGCTGTTTTATTTAATGGGATTTGAGCAATCATGGACTTTGGTATCCATGGAGGGTCCTCAAACCAAATCCCAGCGCATACCAAGGGCCTACTGTACTCCTAATTTTGGTTGAAAGGCAATATAACAACAACAGGAGTATGCAAAAGGGATCTTGCAACACATTTGAGGTTAACTGAAAGAGAGAAATTGGTAGCCTGAGCATTTGTAAACTTGAGTCTTCAGATGAGTGGAAACCCCAGGGAGAGACCTATATAAGCAGGCTGTATGTGAGAATGTCCATAGGAATGCAAAATGTTGTGGATGTGACAATGAGGTGACAAGTTTAGTTTTAACAATGGTCATGAGGGGGGGGGGGGTCAAAGGCAGGAGGAAGGCCTAAAGCCAAGGTGGGTAGATAACCATATGAATGGGTATTGAATATAGTGTGGGAGCCTATAGAAAATATATGCATGGCAGAGGGTTGGATTGGATGGCACTTGTGGTTTCTTCCAACTCTATTATTCTATTATTCTGGTCCAGAAAGCCCACAAGAACCAGGGGGGCTAGCTAGTATTATAGTGCATAGTGTTCTAGGAAACCATTGTCTGTGTTCAATCCACTGTTGATGGACTACAGTTTGAGGATGGTGCCACATCCAAAAGAGTGCCATTGCTCTGTGTCAGTCCTGCAGGTCTAACCAAAGAAGAAAATCTCTGGATCCATTGCTAGAAAACTCTCCGGCATCACCACCTCCATTCCTGCCCGCTTTTCCCAGCTAAAAGTCTCTTTAGCCCCCTTTGATGATAAAGAGAAACTCAGCGACACGGGTCTCCCTCTTTGTTCTAGGCTAAGCAGCTGCCTTGCTTACTCCCGCTATCTCCATCCGGGAGATAAGGCCTGATAGCCAAAGCCACCGGAAGCTGAGCCGCCTTGCAGCCGGTCCCCAGGGAAGCCTTTTGATTGGAGCTGGGAGTTTGGTATCAGAAGTGCAGGAGGGAGACAGGCAGGTTGTTGGAGAGGGGAGGAAGAAATCCCTGTGGACCCAACGCTGATGTCAGCGCCGAGCTGCAAACGCCGACACCCTCCACGTGCGAGGTGCAGCTATATTAAGTTTCTAGGTTAAATGCTGTCTTCTCCTTCTCAGGGCTTTCTCTGGACCTGTTTCCCCCCCCCCCCCAGCTCATTAGCATTAATGGCGCTGCGAGTATGACTGCTATCAAGCTAATTAGCTGCTTATTGTTTTAATACTAGGCTTTCTCGCCCCTCCCTTCTAGGGATGCTCTTGCAGCTGGGAAGCATGTTTCAAGATCTGATTCCTCTGCCAAGAGACCGTCGCTTAAGCTCTTTGAAAGGTGGATGGATGGACCTTATGGCTCTTCTTTTTAAAGGGGTGGTGCTGGAGCATTTTATAAAGAGGTAGTTCAGTTTGCTTCGTTTGTGTTAAAAAGGTTGCACGCATGTGGTGCTGCAGCCCTGGACTTGCCAGAGATCCAGGTTCTTGTTTTAACTTGAGCCGTAAAACTCACTGGGCAACCCTGGGCCGGTCAGTATCTCTTGGCCTAACTACCTCAATGGGTTGTTGTGAAGGTAAAGTAGGGGAGAGACATGGGCAGCAATTTGAGCTTCTGCAAGGAAAGGTGAGATGTAGAGGGCTTCATCCATATGGCAGAGTTAATGCAGTTTGATGCAAGAACTCCAGCTGAAGCATCACCAGCAGGTAACTGTCTAGTCTCTTTGGAAGATGTCCAGAAAATAAGACTATTGCCCAGCCAATGTTACCATTGAAGTTTCTTCTAGTGTTCAATGAAAATCTGTCCTCCTGTATCTTATAAATATGAAAGCTTCTGGGGCAGCAGAAAGCAAACCTGCTCCCTCCTCTCTGTGACAGTATTTAAAGAGTGCAGTCATCTCACATGTCAGTCTTCTCATCATCAGGCTGAACATGTCCAACTCCTTCAACCTTTCCTCAGATGTTTTGTACTATATGCCCCTGATCATATGTATGCAAAGGGAACTTGTAGTACCTTTGAGACTAACTGTGTGAAAGAAGTTGCAGCATACGCTTTTGTAGACTTTGGTCTATTTCCTCTGATGCATGGAGTGAAGTGTTGCTATGAAGGGCCTTTATCATCTGACTGTGTGAATAGCCTTAGAAATGCAAAACTTGTGGGGATGGTGATGAGGTAATAAGTTCAGTTTTAATGATGGTCGTTGAGGTTCAAAAGCAGGTGGAAAGTTGGTCATTCATATAGTCTGCTTGAAAAGGCAACACTTCACTCCATGCATCTGAGGAAATAAGCCAAGTCTACGAAAGGTTATGCTACAGCTTCTTTCGCATGGTTAGTCTCAAAGGTGTTGCAAGACTCCTTTGCATAGTGATATCCCATACTAACAGGGCTATGTTTTTAAATTCTATGATCTGAATTCCATCCTGCTAAATGTCCAACTGCAACCTGCTTCCTTGCCCCATCCTGATGGAGAAGTTTTCCTTCCGCCTTCATGTAAAATTAAGACGAACCCACGGAAATACATTTTGCAGTTGTCATAGCAGGAAGAGAAGGCAAAGCTTGGGGCGATGACAGTTTGTTAATCAGATTATAATTGCCGAGTTAAAACCTTGTGATTGAGTCGAAGACTGTTTTGGTGCCGGTGCTGAACCTCAGCCGCCGGGCCCCAGGTGCCTGGCCGAACATCCCGTGCCGACATCTGGAACCAGTTGCAATACATCACTGTCAAAATTGCTTTCTATATGTATCTGCATTTACACATTAGTTACCCACGCAGCAGTCATCAAAAAAGCTGAACAGTCTTGACACGGCGTCCCTGGTGGAACTGCAAAGGTGAAGCGAAGTTGGGAGGCAGCGTCTCGCGTCACTGTCTGCTGCGCTTGTACAACAGGAAGCCTGATTAAAACTGAAAGGAAAAATTTATCGTCAGCGTCTGCTTGGTATCATTTCACCTATAAACGGCAAGGGGGAGAATGGGATTGGGTCCGACTGTACGTGTCACATGTCCCTGATTTTTCTGGAAACGGTTTGGGCTGTTTTCTGCCGCATCCTCTAAACGCCATTTTGTGCCTGGTGGATTGCTCAGTTCTTTGGCTATGGTCTGCTGCCATAGCCGAGGATCCATTCTGTTAGTCTTTGTTGGGATATTCATAGAATCATAAAACCTTAGAGTTGGAAATGGGACTGCAAAGGCCAGCAAATCCAACCCCCTGGTGTTTTAGTGCTGTGGTTCACAAACCCTGGTTCTTTAGATGTTTCAAACTTCAGTCTGGGGCTGAATGGACCATTTGTCCCCTGCCCTTGTGTCACCCTATCCACATGGGGCAAGCTCATTTTGATTGCAGACTGTCAGTGGATCTGGGCCATCCCAGCATTAAAGCGAATTTTAAAAACACACCATTTGCTCCAGATCTTCCCTGAAAATCCAGAGCACTCTGGAGCAATGCCAGGTGGTTGTTTACAAAGTATCTTGTGATGCTGCCCACTGGTGCCACCGCTGGTACATGTCTCCTGCTGAGGTCACAATGAGGTTCCCAGCCATGTGATCAATGTTGGGCACCTCATTTCTGGCTACTGTGGGAGTATGCCAGCATTGTAATGGGGAGAATTTGGGCCAGCTTCCAGGCAATATACTCTGGGGTAGCCTGGAGTTTTCTGGCCAGCGTAGACCCACTCTTGGTCATACTGGGTAGGACTTCTGGGACTTGGGGTCCAAAATACATAGAAGATCAGAGTGTGAAAGCCACTAGGGTTTCTGTGATCAGTTTCTAGGGCACCCTGAAAAGCTAACTTGTTTGTGCATTCATAATCCAGCATCTGGATCATCTAGGGCTGGTATCCTGTTGAAGTCTTTGACATGTGTCAATCCTTTTCTGGGAGCTGTTGGGTATTTTGATTCAATGAGGACGTCTGCATTCAGCTTGAGATTGCAGGAATGGCATTGTGGAGCTGTTTCACCTGCATGTTGTGTATTCTGATGTGCATTGAATGCTGAGCAATTTGCATGTGCAAGAATAGCAAAAATGGGTGCAGAAGGTGTTGCATCTTCTAACCATAAGCAGGGTGCCACATCAGGGTGCATTGGCCCCATTGGTGGGACGCAAGGAGGGACTCTCCAGCAGAGTATAGTCCTTGGCCAGGCATATATAAGAACACAAGAAGACCTGTGGTGGATCACACCATAGGCCTTTCTAGTTTAGCCTCCTGTCCACACAATAATTGAGTAGTACCAGATCCCCCAATGGGAAGCCCAGATAGCTCAATGAAACCTCTATGTTCAGAGGCAGTGCATCTTTGGGTGGCATTTGCTAGGGAACTGAGAGTGGAAGATTGCTTTTGGCTTCATGCGCTCTTTGGGGTCTTCTTAGAAGTGTCTGGATGGCCACTGAGGGAAACAGGTTGGAACCTAATGGAAGTGTCCATTGATGCACCAAGGCTGATTTTATATTTATGGGTGCTAATCTGTTGTTGTTGTTGTTGTTGTATGCCTTCAAGTTATTTCCAATTTATGGCAACTCTAAGGCAAACCTGTAATGGGGTTTTCTTGGCAAGATTTGTTCAGAAGGGGTTTCCCGTTGCCTTCCCCTGAGGCTGAGAGCATATGACGTGCCCAAGATCACATAGTGGGTTTTATGGCCAAGCGGGGAATCGAACCCTGGATCTCCAGAATTGTCCAACTCTCAAACCTCTGATTGCAAATCTGACAATTTTGCTTTTTCCAGTATTTCTGGAAATCAGTAGTGCTTTTTGATTTAAAATGAATAAATAAATGCCTATTTTGTCTGTTCTAAATGAACGCACTGTTGGAGCCAAGGAAAATTGTTGCTCATCCCTCCATCCAAGTTCATCAGCAAGAACGTGGAAAAGTTTCTTATGTGTACTACAGTTCTCAAGCTGGTATGTCCACTGACTTCTAGGGAATTCTGGAAGTTATAATCCCCAAAGGGCAATTCCCCTTCTGCACCCGCTCCTAGGCTCTGGATAAAATGAATAATTTTAGTTCTTCTTTTGCCTTCTGAATATATTTAGCTTTGGAGAGCCATCACGAGATTTACAGCCAGGTTGTAACATCTGCAGATTTGCAAGCTGGGGGTTGATGTCACTTGAATCATGGGACTTGGTCTAATTGGGTAATATTACAAACTCGGCAGTTAAAAAATATAATAAAGGAGGGGGGGAGAGAGTCATGCGTTTGTCAGCATGCTCCAATTAGCATTGTTTGCACCTATTAATAATAAGCACTGCCAAATTGGGGGGAAGGAGTGTTTATACAGGTGAATAAGGAGCTGGTGAAATAACCTTGAACCAAATCCAGGGTTCTTTCCTTTTTTATATCATGCCGTTCTTCAACGGATTCCTCTCTTGCACAGCAGATTTGAAGAAGGGTTCATTCTAGGTAGCGTGCCTCTTTTGATTTTCTTCTTCAACACACAACCGACAAGAGTAACGACAACGGGGTGGTTGGCTGCATCCCTGCTGCAGAAATAACCCGGTTTGACACCACTTTAACTGCCACGGCTCAATGTTATGGAATCTTGGGATTTGTAGTTTGTTGTGGGACCAGAGCCCTCTGACAGAGAAGGCTAAGTAGCTCACAAAACTATAATTTTCAGCATTCCATGGCATGGAGCCTGAGCAGTTAAAGTGGTGTCAAACTGGATTATTTCTGCAGTGCGGATGCAGGCATTGTTTACATTTACGTCTTGCTTTTCCTTCATTTAGTTCAAAGTGGTGTTTATGACTTTTCTCCTTCCTACTTTAGCTTCCTATAATTAAGTTAATATTTGAAATATTTCCATTAGAAAGCAATAAATGCCAACGATACAGCACACTTTTTAAAAGTCTTTCCCTCCAGGAATAGTTCCCTTTGGGACCCTAAAAGTCTTCCCTTGCTACTGGAAGGATACCATAGAGGGGAATAATCTAGTCTCTCTAGGAAGAGAGTTCATGATCTTGGGAGCAGCCACCAAGAAGGCCCTCTCCCATGTTCCCATTAGATGTACTTGTGACTGTGGTGGGACAGAGAGAAGGGCCTCCTCAGAAGGTCTCAAAACTTGGAGAAGCTCATATGGATGAATACAGTCTTCCATATAATCTGGACTGTACAGTGGATCCTCCACATTTGTTGGGTTTAGAGTTGGAGGACCCCTATGAAAAATGCAAATAAAAAAACCACTATTTTTTTAGTTGAGAGATTACCTCTCTAGGAATCTTTAGTTCCTCCAGTGCAACTTTATGGTCAACATCCACTGGACGTTGACCACAGAATCATGCTGGAGGACCTACAAATGCATAGAGAAGCGTTTTCTCTAGGAAATCATTTGATCCTCCATCACAGCTCTATAACTTCCGGCAGAGTTGTGCTGGAGGACCTAGAGATTCTTAGAGAGAATATACAATGTGCCCTTTTTTTATGCGGGGGATCTGTTCCGGACCACCCTGCGTAAAAACAACAACATGTATGCTTGAGTCCCATTGAAAGTAATGGGGCTCATGCATGGCACAGCGGCACGGGCGCACCACGGGCGCATGCCCCATTAATCTTAATGGGATGTGCCACCCCTTGTGCCCCTTGCGCCCCTTGCACCCCCTCGCGGCTTTCAACGTATGCTGAAAGCCGCGTATAATGCATCCGTGTATGACACGGGCGCACGGTATTAATCAAATCTGTGAATAATCAAAGCTGCAAAAGTCAAAGTCGCAAATGTGGAGGACTGACCATATAGTGTTTTGTAGGTCATAAACTTCACTTTGAAATGTGTCCAGAAACAAACCTGTGGAACTGTTGTAAGAAGGGAGTTGTGCGCACCCTATAACTAGCCTCATGACTCTGCCAGCAGTTCCCATTTCAGTTTCTTTGCTTGAGTCCTTTGCTGTGCTTCAGGGTCTAGGAAACCGTAATCTGCAAAGCGGTGCAGATGCTAGGTATCTGGTGGTCCCTGGACAGGCCAGCCAATTCTCCAGTGATCCCTGGAGTCCATTCCAGCCCAGTTGGAGGCTGAGGTCCACTTGGCCTGCCAAGCTGTCACTTCCGAACATCTCCCCTTAAATGTGACTTGCAGCTTTGGGCCTGTTCGGCTGTTCCCTACGGCCTTCGCCGGAGCTGTCCTGCGACTGTCCTAGTTAAATGGGAAAGTCACAGAACAGTGGAGATGTGTGATGCATGAATGCCACCCTTCCTTGCAGCTGGCGCTTCAAGGGTCCCACAGAAATCTTTTCACAGATGGGGAACTCTTTGAAATAAACAGCTAGTTCTCCCCAGCCGAAGATTTTCTCTCCCTCCTTTCCCACTTACTCATTCCCAAGTCTGCTTAACTGGCAGGCGTCGGCTCAGCAACTTGCTCCCAAGTCTGTTCTGACTTTCTTGTGTGTGTGTGTGTGTGTGTGTGTGTGTTTTATTGTGTGTGTGTGGTTTACCTTTGTTCCTTTCCCTGCCATCTTAGACAATGGGCATAATGATCCACAGGGAATCCTATAGATGGCATTGAGAGAAAGGCGGTTGTCAGTGTTTATTATCAAAATCCTCCATTAATTCATTAATCAATTAATTTTATTATCACCATGTCTTTGGTGATTTTTGTTGAGTTTTGTAAGGTTCCAGATTTGATTATATATATTTGTAGACTCGTTTTGTAATGCATTGCGTTGGTTTTCTAAAATTTTGTATTTCAGTAACAAGATGTTTTGTATCTTGTTTTATGGTTGCCTTGTATTGCTTTTATATTGGTATTACTCCTTCTTTCTCATTTTTAAAGATAATCTTAGGCTGTGTGCCTTTGGCAGGCCTGTCTGTCTCTTTTATTGTTTTATTATGTGACTTGCCATATGCATTGCTGGCACTACATAAATAAATTATATGTGCCAAGATTCTTTTTCATAGTCTACATTGCCTTGCTTTACCAGGCCTTAACTACATTGCAGAGGTGCAATGGAAACCTCTTAGTGTATTACAAAGATGTGTATTTGGGCACTGGCAAGAGTGCCCCAATGTGCATTGGGCATTTTTGATGAGCAATGGGCACTTGTAATGTGCATTGGGTACTTGTGATGTGCATTGGGCTCTTCTGATGTGCTTTAGGTACCTGTGCATTGGACTCTTTGCATGTGCATTGGGCACTTCTAATGTGCACCGGAAACTTGTAATGTGCACTCGGCTCTTCTCATGAGCATTGGATACTTGTGATGTGCATTGTGCTCTTCTGATGTGCACTTGTAATGTGTACTGGGTGCCTGATGTGTACCGGGCACTTGTAATGTGCATTGGGCATTTCTGATGCACATTGGGTATTTCTCTTGTGCTCCAACACTTGCTAGCTACTGCAATGAGGAGTGCCCTAGTGTCCATTGGTGTCCATTGGTGCTCAGTGTGCATTACACACTGTGCAATGGTTATCCATATATAGTAAAATCACAGCAGCGCCTAGGTGAATATGGATATTGCAAAACTGCTCAATTCAATTTCCTGCTGTATTTCAGAAGAAGGAATTGGCAACCCACCTCTGAGTATTCCTTGCTTAAGAAAACCCTAGGAAATTCATAGGGTCACCATAGGTCGCCGGGTGACTTGAAGACACATCTACACACCTATGAGAAAGGGAAAATGGGCAAGGAAGCAGAGAGGTCAAGACTGGCTTCTCAGCCTTTCCAGAGTTTCTCCCAGGCTAGTTCTCTAAGGCTGGACCTATCTTATTGAAAGCAAACATCAGCATTGGTAACAACGTCACTCAGTTGTCGCCTGGTGCGGCTGCACTGGCCTGCGAAGAAACATTGACTCTGCTTTGCCTGTGACACTCAATTTTACTGTAAAACACATTCTCGGTGACACTGCATCAGTTTCCAGAAGCGTTGCATGCATGCAAGTCCTCTCCCTCCCCTTTCTAAATCAACTGTCTGACGGTTTTCGTCTCATCTCCCCCAAGCGCTTGCATATTACAGAGCAAGTGGGTTGGGTTGGTGTCCCTGGAAATGCTTTTGACCATGGGTAGGCTTTCTTGAAACCAACAGCATGGCTACAATATCATACTGTCTCCTCTTGCAGCGTGGAACCCCGCGGCCTTTGGATTGTGCCATTTGGCTCATTGGAATAGGATTTCCATGCCTCCAGTTGCTCTATTTTATATCCTGGGAGTTGGGCAGATTCTTTATTTCCTGCCAGCTTGAAATGAATAACAGCAATCGATACAGAGTATGAAGGCACAAACTCTGGGCCACAGAGCTGTGGTGCAATGAAGGCTGTGTTTGCTACCTTGGTTCCCAACAGGAAGCAAAAAAACTCCCCTTCAGTATTGTTTTCTTTTCCACTATTCTTTTTGAACCACCCCGCATACATATTTTGGCGGTTGAGACTACTTCTATTGTGTTAGCCGACTTGAGATGTACAAAACAGATATTTTTGGAGACTGATGAGGCCCCAACACATTTACAGATATACCCTGCCTAAGAAAACCCAATGACAATTCATGGAGTCACCATAAATCCACGGGTAACTTGAAGGTTATACACATATATACATTTTCCCCATTAGTTAAAGCATGGGTGCATTCTCAAATTGTGCACATGTTCAGTCATACACATTCTCCAAATCTGTGTCAAGAAGCAAGAAGTGTATTGTAATGTAGCCGTTTGCCATTACACACTGTTAAAACTCAAGAAATACATCATTATACAATTATGCCATTTAAAACTCTGCCCATGGACCAGTGCATGTTGCGTAATTCTGCATCCAACCTTTAAACCTTGTGCATATGCAAAGCATTAGCAACAAATGTTAATGTTCTGTAAGAGAAATATTTACCCACATTTGACAACCACCACCATCTACAGAAGATGGCTTTCCCTTCAGTGATTTTAACAGTGGCTGGATGTATTTATCCCTAAAATCATTGTTGATGGAACAGTCCATAAGCATAAGACTAATCCATATGCATTTTTAATCCAAAGTGCAGAGCAGGCATCAGCGCTGTATGGATTCCTGAGGCAAGGTACATTCTGTTTTATCAGTAGTCTTTGGAGGTGTGAAATGGGTTTATCCCATATCTAAATATGAACTTAACATATCCCTTCTCCCATCTCTACTCCACCAGTATCGACATGCATTACAAATGAAATGCATTGTATGCACTCCATGTGCAGGCTCCATAGGGTGCTTCTAATGCTGCTACCTCACAGATGGCGAATATTGCAGTATAAGATTGGCATTCCCTATGAACTGCCCCCTGAAGCAGCCCTGCTGTGCCCAGCTTACAAATGTGGAAGTCAGCTGTGTAAGACTTTCCAAAGGATCAGAATGACTGTTAACCTTTTATGAAATAAGAACATTTGGGTAAGGGCAATGTTGTAGGGTTGTCTTATGTAATATATTGTAAAGGCCTGGCTAAAACTGGGGTGGGGAGCTCCCTAGGAAAAGCTTATCAGCTACAGATTCCAGCTCCGGTTGGGTAGAAGTTCCATCTCCATATAATCATTGTTGTTGCCATAGTTGTGTCCCTTCAAGTCATTTCTGACCTATGAAATATGGTCTAGGGCTCTGGAGATCAGAGTTTGATTATCTACTTGGCCATGGAAACCCACTGGGTGACCATGGGGAAGTCACACACTTACAGTCCAGTGGGTTTCATGGCTGAGCATGAGAGCATACGTAGGCTGAAATGCATTTGGCTTTTCTACTAATAAAGTCACCGCCCTTGGATGATCTTGAGGTCTGTTTGCAGTTTATCCAAATGATTCTGCATGGTGGCTAAACATGGACATGTCCTTCTTGACGTATCTGAGCTGGAAACAACTTTGGACAGTCATTCCTCTGTTTTATCCTTTGGCCAGATGATTCTGCTGCATGACAAATTATTTGAGCCTGAGTGGGGCAGTGGTTTGAGTGTTGGATTGGATTAGGATCTGGGAGACCAGGTTCGATTCCCAGCTCGGCCACGAAACCCATTAGTTGACCTTACCCAAGTCGCATGCTCTCAGCCCCAGGGGAAGGCAATGGCAAACCTCCTCTGAACAACAATTTCAAAGAAAACCCCATGAAAGGTTCACCTTGGGGTTACCCTAAGTCAGAAAGAGCTTGAAGGCACACAACAACAACAGACCAGGTTGGAATACTTGCTTGCCTCTGGAAACCCAGTGGGTCTCCTTGGGCAAGACACACTCTCTCTCAGCCTTCTAGAGAAAGGCAACTCCTTCTGAACAAAGAAACCCCATGATAGGGTCACTTTAAGTTGGAAATGCCTTGAAGGGACACAGCGGCACCACCAGCGACAACAAATCCATTGCTTTCTTAGCATGGGGGAATATAGTTCTTGTCTTTTTTCCTCCATTTCCACCACCTCCCTGCGCAGGGTTTCCTCCTTGTAAAAATCTCACCCATGTGTTGTTGTCAGACTTTTATCATGCGGACCATCCTTGTCCTTCCTATAGGTTACTCCTGGTCTGCGTCCTTCTTCACGCTGAAGGTGCAAGGCTGTCTTTTCAAGGCGGAGGCGGTGTTTGGGTGTTTGGGGAGAAAAGAGCGAGCATCCCTTTATCTTTATTTATTTATTAATAAAAGACAGAATGCCTTGGGGGGGAAACAAAAGGTCTTAATGGATGGTGCTTGGTCTCCTTGACAACAGTCCCCAAAGAATATTGCATTAGGGGCGGCGGGAGAACTTTTAAAAAAATAAGTAATGGAATTCCGTCTCTGTGATGCTTTTAGTAGTCATTTCGGCCACGGTGCAGCGAGGTCATAAGCTGAGCTCGGTGAAGGGAGCCAGGACATGAAATGATGCTGAGAGAACGTCTGGGAGATGAGAGGTACAGAATTACAAGCGAAAGTGCAGGCCTGCTGAGGCAATTACAGCTTAATGGGGTCATTTGGAAGGCAATTGCCAGGGGTTAATGTAGTATGGAGAGATGAGGTGAGATTGAAGTGAAATTTGGGGCTGGGAATGTGTTAAGATGAAAGATCAGAGTGCAGCGGATTCTGCAAAGCAGGGGGAAAAAAAGAAAGGAAAGGTTTATAGCATGCAAAAAAAAGATCATGGGAGGAGGAGGAGGTGCAAAAAAATAGAATAAATAGGAAGCCATATGTTTCTTCAATAAATAAATGGAATCAGGAAAGGGGACATTTTCAATATTTATATATGTATATATATGTATAAGGATCACTGCTTGGAGGTGGTTCTCTTCCGAGAAGATGCACGTTTGATGATGAAGAGTCGATTTGGCATCAGGGTTCTTGTTGTTGGCACAAGGTGGGTAACCCGCGGGTGCCGCTATCCGTTTCTCCAGCACTGCCCCCTCTTGAAAGGAACAGAAATTGCACTCGATTGGCATGGAGTGGATTGGCGTGAATAGACATGTGGCTTCCCCATTATTGTTCTTGCCCAGTGTGGTCTCGCCACAAGTCTTAAGTGCACACACACTTCTGTCTCTGTCTCTCTCTTCCAGTGTTTATTTTGTAAGAGCATACTGTTTGGGAGCTTGAAAAAAGAGGGAAGAAAAGTGCCATGCACGCGGGCCCGCGCGGGCATATTTTGATGTCTTTCCAGCAGATTCCTCATATTATCTTCTCAGGCATTCAAATAATAACTTGCAAAGGTGTCAAAATATTGCGAGAGCATAAGGTAGCATTCGCCGCGTGCGGGTATTTTGGTACGCTTCAGTGTTGCCGGTGTTTTCAAATGAAGAAAGTTAAACCGCGAAGGTGTTGCGGAAGCCATCTTCCGTCTCCCTTCTTTGAAATTACAAATAAAAACAAGGCTGGGAATAGCTGTAAGCTGTGTGCAGAAAGCTTTGGCCAAGAATGCAGCAGAGACTTCCCCCCCTCCTTGGCTGAAGGAGGGAAGTTCATAAGAATTCAAAGGACAAAAGAGATCATTATGCCTTGTTACCTCCGCTAGTTCATTACCTTAATTGCCGAGAGCCGTAATCCAGCCTTAGAAGAAAACTCTAGGGCTTTAAGGAGATCAACACCGGCACCTTATGGCACAGAAGATGGAAACCCTTTCCTGTTAACCAGGGCTGCTCCTGGAGCTCAAAACCTTGATCAAAGCCTGAACTTTTCTTAAGGTCGGCCATGTGAAAATCCCCCTAGAGCCGTACCGAGCGCTGAACCGTAATGAAGTCGAGTAGGGTTGAGCACCGTTTCTGTTGGAACGGGGGTGACCGTCCTGGATCACTGGCTAGCGAGAGCACATTATCATCCTCGCAGGTGAAATTTTAAACATAGTTATGCTTAGCGGCGGAGCATGGTCTCTTTGGCTCTCTGTACATGGTGCGGTTGGAGGGGAAAAGCCCCAGCATGCAGTGCAGCTGCCAGATTTATGTGTGTGTGAGTGAGTGTTTTGTACATGTGGGTGCAGGGTATAAGCTTCAATACAAGATAATCTAATCAAGCCAAACCTTTCCCGTCCTAGTTTTGGGCTTGTCATTGTTCCATCTGCATGCAAAGACTATAAGCAAAACTTAATACCAAGGTATATTACTGGTCCATCTATGTCACCTGTCTGGTGATATTTTTCGAGACACCTGTCATCACTTCCGGCTGCCATTTTGGCTGACTTTTGGGTGATATATTTTCTTCTGGTAGAGGTTTAGGGGGATATTTGGGGGGTTATAGGTAACAAAGCATTTCTTTTTAGGTCATTATGGACACTTTTGGCCAGTTTGGGGGCAAAAAAAAAAGCACAAGAAAATCAGCCCACATTTTTAATTTCATCATCACCCCATGAATCATCAAGCTTCTCAGAGTGATGTGATGTGTTTCTATGTGCCTTCAAGTCACCTGTCGACTTATGGCGACCTCATGAATTTCACATGGTTTTCTTGGGCAAGGAATCCTCATAGATGGTATTGCCAGTTTGGAATATAAGCCTATAGCACCAGGTATTTGTTGGCCATTTCTCATCCAAGTACTAACCACTGCTGACTCTGCTTAGCTTCCAAGATCATATGGAATTTGGTGCCTTCAGGGTATTGAGGCCTACTTGGAGTGATAGGATCTAAATTCTTCTTGTTGATTGCCTTCAAGTCGTTTCCAACTTATGGCGACCTAAGGCCTATCATGGAGTTTTCTTGGCATGCTTCTTCAGAAAGGATTTGCCATGGCCATCCTCTGAGGCTGAGAGAGAGTGACTTGCCCAAGATCACTCAGTGGATTTATATGGCTGAGTTGGGATTTGAACCCTTGTCTCCAGAGTTATACTACAATGCTCAAACCACCGCATGGCGCTGGCTCTCTAGGATATAAAATATGTCATTTAATGACAATGTCTGAACAAGTCCTAAATTCCTATGAAAATAAATGTGCAACAAAATAGGTATTGTAAAAAGAAATTGAACCTGGAGACATTTCAATTGACTCTAACTCCACCCAAAATGGCTTCCAACTCCAACTCCAAATCCACAAATCTGGGGGAAGGTTTTGCCCCCATTCTGATGTCTTTATCGGCGAGGTTTACTCTTAGGTTTTATAGTGACATTTTCCTTTCTTCTTGAAAAACTTTGCACTGGTTTCCTTCCCTCGCTTCCATTTAATGTGGGCAGCACCCCAAGTTTTGGCTTTCTTTGTGAGCGAGGAATAGATTTTTCTCCTTTTGCAAAAAGCAAGGGAAGAGGTTCCCTCACTTATTTTGTGCCTTGGCTTTCCTCCAAGGCAAGGAGAGAAAGCAGCAAACATGCCCTGCTTTCCTCTCCAGAAACAACTCTGGCTCAGCCTCGGGGATGGCGCCTTCGGGTCATTCCTCCATAAATATTGGAAATAATTCAGTAAGAGTCTTGGAAGCATGAAAATAAATCAGGTTAATTGTAACCACATTGGGAGAAAATGGCGTGGTGGACTTCTTCAGTCCTTGTTTCCCTTTTTTCCTTTTTAACCTCCCCACCTTTCTCTTCCTTCGAGCTATTAATTTTTTCAAGGTGCATTCTCTCTTTCGCGCACAACACACACACACAATTGCTTTCTGTTTGGTGGTTTGCTATCTGATGGTGCCTTTTGCTGACCTGGTTCCCTTAGTTGCCTGTTTTTTATTTTTGGTTGCAAGTGTGTGTGTGTGTGTGTGTGTGTGTGTGTTTTAATTAAAAAATAAAATTAAAAATAAAGGACAGTAAAAAGAAATTGTATGTATGACCTTTAAAAAAAAACACACACACACCAAACCCTGGTTGGGTTGCATTCATTTTACAACCATCAAAGCAACTCTTTACTGTTGTAAGGTAGGGAAAAATCAATGATGCAATCTTTTTCCTTTTGCCTCGTGCAATCCGTAATTGAAATGGAAAATCAAATGAACGGCTAACAGATAATTGTTTTATCAATATTCCTTGCCTGCCCTACAAGGGTCAGCCTGGAATGATCATGAGGCACGGATATGATGAGGACAAAATGTGAAATTGAACAGCAAGGAGGCAATAAATCAGTCTTGACAAGAAAGAGTGACCAGCGTGGAGCCCGCAAAGGCAGCTTTGGGTACACTTTTTTTTCCGTCTCAGGTGTCTGCGCTGATTTGAAAATGTGAGAATATAATATTTGAAGCTCTACCCCTGGGTAAAGGCGCGCGGACCAGGCAAAAACGAAGACGGCATCAAAAAAGCCAAACGTGGGGAATAGAGGATAGGCGGGTGGGGGAAGGAGGAGAGGAATCATACTGTGGAAATAATGGAATATCCTGAGCTTGTAATAACGCAACATTCCTCATAACCTCTTGGAAGGAGAGAGAAAGAGACAGAGAGAGAGAGAAAGAGAAGAGGCGGACGAGGCACAAATGGCTGTTGTTGCTGGGCACCTTCAAGTCATTTCTGACCTATGGAAGGCAAACCGATCATGGGGTTTTCTTGTCACAGTTTGTTCAGAGGGGCTTTACCATTGCCTTCCTCTGAGGCTGAGAGTATGTGACTTGCCCAAGGTCACCCAACGGGTTTCCACCGCCATGCACTTAAAGTCAAATGCCGGATCATTATTTCGCCATGCTTGGACCACAGCACTGTTGTGTGCCTTTAAGTCATTTCTGATTTATGGTGAGCCTAAGGTGAACCTATCATGGGGTTTTCTTGGCACGATGTGTTCCGTGGGGAGCTTGCCTTTGCCTGCCTCTGAGGCTGAGAGTATGTGACTTGCCCAAGGTCACCCAATGGATTTCCACCAACATGTACTTAAAGACAATTGCCATATGCCTATTTTACCATTCCTTAAGGTGACTCTATCATGAGGTCTTCTGGAGTTGAGAGTGTGTGACTTGTCCAAGGTTACGCAGGGGGTTTCCACTGTCATGTACTTAAAGATAAATGCCGTACAGCTATTTTGCCATTCTTGGAACTCTGCTTTGTTGTACATCTTCAAGTTGTTTCTGACTTATGGTGACCCTATCACAGGGTTTTCTGGGGCTGACAGGGTATGACCTGCCCAAGATCACCAGTAGATTTCCATTGTTGAGCAGGGAGTTGAACCCTTGTCTCCAGAGTCGTAGTCCAGTGCTCAAACCACTACACCATGCTGCTCTGTTTAGGATGCCTAAATTCCTATCTCTAAACCCAATTTTTGCTAGTTTTTTTTAAAAATAACTAGTCCTGAATCCAGGTTGGCTTTGCAATGGGACATACCAGGAGGAGAGGTATATTCGGCTTTGGGATGTTTTTGAGTGATGGTTGTTTTTAAAGCATGTCAGCTTAAGATGGCCAGATTTCTTGTAGGGTGGTATACTCGAAACTACTGACCTGCCCTCCATGTTCATTCTTGTTTGTGTGTGGTTTGTGACTATAAGAAAGAACCTTCTAGTTCTAAACAGAAGCCTACCTAGACCCAAATCTTGCTCCCATAATAATCTGCCTTAAATACAAAATCACACCAAAATTTTTAATTTGGACCTGGGTTGGAGGTCTTTGGGGGACTGTTGGGCCTTTAGGGGAGAGAAAAGTGGGGCTCAGCAGCTAGGTGTGTCCCATGGGTTGTGCTTTATTGTCCGTTTATTTCTAGTTCTTGCTTCCAGTTTAACCAATTGATAATCAATGAGAACCTGTGTATCATAATGTGTGGTTTTTGTCAACATCCTATTTTTAAATCATGTTATGAGAACTGAAGGAGACCTATTTCGGCTTCCCTACACCATGGGACACATTAAAAATTATGCAACTTAAAAATAGGCATCTGATTGTGTGGCATTCGGCAAAGTGACAATTTTCCTCTTTGATCCCAAGATCAAGATTTTGATCCCAAAATCTCTCTGATCCTGTTTGTCACTTGCTTTTGGAGAAGTGGGCTGAAACTTGGTTGCAAATCTGAAATCAGATGCCAGGAATTCAGAAGTGCACAGAGCAAGAGAGAGAGAGACTGAGGTTTCCATTTTTAGAGGCCAAGTTCAGACGAGGGCAGGCAAAATTGCTTGGGCACCTGGCTGTTGGCATGGAGTTTTTAATCACCCATCCTGCCCAGCTTTGAAGGGGGAATGTATGGCAGCTGGGATATTTTCCACACTGGCTAGGGCAGCCAAATGGGATTTACTCTATAGGCAGCTTCATTTCATGTACCTAGAAAACTGAACCTTGGTCTCCAGAATCGAACCTTGGTCTCCAGAGTGGGAGTCCAACACTCGAACCACTACTCCAGATACTGGCCAGTAATAAGCCATATGACGGGTGGCAGGCAGGAAGGGATCATTCATGTAAGGTCTCTTTTCAGACCTGCTGAAACTCCGCTTTACTGCAGAAAAGCATTCATCAGCTGTGTGGCTGATTCTCCTTTTTCTATGAGCCAGGAAAGTCAAGGGTTGAGCACACACATGCCTCCTCTCCAAGGATCCTGTCCACATCCCGGGGCTACACAAATGGAAAAAATGTCCATTATCGCTGGACAAGCAGGAGCCAAACTGATCTCCACTGGGCTTCTATCAACTGCTGCATCCAAGTCAGAGCAGATCTGAGTGATTTGGTCTGCAAAGTGTTGTGTAAATTGTTTATAATGGGCTGTCAAGTGGTCTGTATTTGCTTCGTGTAATAGGCCCTTGACTGCTCAAGAAAGCACTGCTGGATGATTCTGTTCAGACACAATGGTGGCAGAGAGGAATAATCTCTTTACCACTGAGCTAGCAGAAAACTAGAATGTCATGCTATAATGTATTGGGGACAATGTTACAGCAGACAGATGACACTTCTAGGATAGGTTGGGCAAACTGTTGCCCTGAACCCACTGAGGGTCACATTCTGCATTTGCCATTATGAAATTGACAATCCCTCCCGAATTTCCTTTGAAAACAAAGCACATGGAGAATTGTGTTTCCAGGAGGATTTCCCAGGGTGTGATTCTGCTTTAAAACAAGGTGTGCACTCTCCTTGCACCTTGATTTTGAAGCAGAATGTAGAGTTTTTGCTGTTCTCATGCCACCAGAATGAAGTGGTGCAGTGACAAAATTGCCAGTGGTAGCTGGTGGTGGTAATAGCCTATGAGAGGGGTGGTATGTGCTATCTATGGGTCACATATTGCCCATCCTTTCGTGAACATGAGTCAACAGTGTTAGGCGGCAGTTAAAAAAGCCAATATGATCCTAGGTTGCATCAATAGGAGTGTAATGTCTAGGCGGAGGGAACTTTACTAATAGTACCACTCTATTCTGCCTTGTTGGACTACTGTGGTTGTTTCTGGGCATCACAATTCATGAGGGTCCAGAGTTCCTGCCACATTGGGAAAAACACCCTGCCAGTCGCACATATCAAATAGATTAAGAAGCACAGGTTTAGGGGATTTATTTTTCCTTCTGGATTTCAGATGGTGTTGATCATTCCTGCATACCCCAATCTGATGTTTATCAATCAGTCTTCTTGTTGTTGTTGTGTGCCTTCAAGTTTTTTCTGACGTATGGCAACCCTAAGCATTATTTTTCCCCAGAGGACATTTGCCATCCCCTTTGTCTGAGGCTGAGAGAGTGCAACTTGTTGAAGGTCACCCAGTGGGTTTCCATGGCTGAGCGGGAATTTGAACCCTGGTCTCCATGGTCCAACCCTCAAATCACTACCCCACAGTGGCTCCCTTCTTAGATGGATTCCCCCCCCCCTCCAAATGGGTCTTCTTAGATGGACCTTTTATTCACATCCTCCCAAAATTGGTGCTTCCATCTGTTGTGAAGGTACGGGACAGCGCACGCCTTAGCGGTTGGCATCTGGGCTGAGAAGAGGAGTCAGTTTAGTGTGGCTGCTTTCCTCTCCCCCTTTCACTCCCAACCCACTCCTCTGTATCATTTTCTGTAATCACTGTCCTCCCTGTCCTTGAGACTGGCACAGTTTAAGTACAAGCCTCTCCAATTTTATCAGCTGTTTAAAAATAGTTCAGGAGCCATGCTGAAGGACGCCCCCACCTCTCTCCCCAGGTGCTCCGGGATGGTGCGCTTTTGCCTGCTGAAAGAGCTGCATTTTCTGTTCTTTCTACTGGACAAATGTAGGTCCATCTTGTTACCTCTAAAAGATCTGTAAGTCCACCCCCCCTCAAGAAGCTCTGTGACTTTTTGTGTGTGTTTGTTCCTCTATCTCCATCTCAGAAGATGGTTGCACCTTCCTTCCTTCCTTCCTTCCTTCCTTCCTTCCTTCCTTCCTTTCCAAGAAGCTCTGTGTCTTTTTGTGTGTGTACATTTGTGTGCATTCCTCTTCCTCCATCTCAGAAGATGGTTTTCCTTCCTTCCTTCCTTCCCCCAGAGGATAGTTGTCTTTCCTTTCCTTTCCTTCCTTTGTTTCCTTCTAAGAAGTGCTATGATTTTTTGTCTGTGTGCATTTGCCTTCCTCCATCTCAGAAGATGGTTGCACCTTCCTTCCTTCCTTCCTTTTCAAGGAGCTCTGTGTCTTTGTGTATGTGTACGTTCTTCCATCTCAGAAGATGGTTGCACTTCTTTCTTTCTTTCTTTCTTTCTTTCTTTCCTTCTTTCCCTGGAGCAGGAAGCTGATACCAGCTGTGTGATCCTTACGCTCAGTAACTACCTCCATAAAAATATTTGCTGAGCATATGGTGCATAGAGGCATTCCAAATAAACAACATAAATCCAGGTGTATGGGAGTGCCACGGTTACAGTCCATCATGCCATTAATGCTCTTTCCTGAGATGCCCAGGGTACGCCTTTGCACCATGGTGCCTGATGGCTCCAGAGAAGCTGTTTGAACTGTCAGGCTATTAATCTGCCTTTTTAATGGATCTCTTCTATGAATGAATGTGTTTTTCCCTGTTTCTTTTTTTAAAACACATTTTAACTACTGTATTTGTCATATCCAGTAGAAATAGCACCTGGAACATTCCTGAAACACTGAATGTGGGCCATCTAAATTCCTAAGAGTTAGTTTGGTGTAGTAGTTTGGAAACCAATATTTTCATATACATCATGCCATATCTTGAGATGCAAAAGGGATCTAGGGGTCTTAGTGAGCCAGCCATTGTGATACGGCAGCTAAGAAAGCCGATGCAATTCCAGGCTGCATCAATAGGAGAATACTGTCTAGATCAAGGGAAGTAATAGTATCACTCTCTGCTTGGAATATTGTGTCCAGTCCTGGGCGCCACAATTCAAGAGGGATGTTGGTATAAAAGGCATGTACAGAGGAGGATGACCAAAATGGCGAAAGGTCCAAAAACCATAAAGCCCTATGAGGAGCAGTTTGGGGAGCTGGGTATGTTTAGCCTGGAGAAGAGAAGGTTAAGAGGTGATATTATAGCCATGTGTAAATATTTGAAGAGATGTCATGTTGAGGACGGAGCTTATTTTCTGCTGCTCCAGAGACTAGGACCCAATGGAGCAATGGATGCAAGCTACAGGGAAAGAGATTCCACCTCAACATTAGGAGGAACTTCCTGACAGTAAGAGAATGGTGGAATCCACTTCTTTGGAGATTTTAAAGCAGAAGCTGGATGGCCATCTGTCAAGAGTACTTTCTACAGTGTAGATGCACCCAAAATGTTCTAGTTTGACCGTTATTCTGCATCTACTTTTGATTCGCTTGGAGGAGCTCCATGTTATTTCTCATAACTTCACTTCAACCCCTTGTACATCTTTCTTTTCTGTTCAACATGCTTAAGCAAATGCATTACTTTAATTTTACGGGACTGGGTGTGTTGTTATATGTATGCAGTGCTTTAAAATAAAATGAAAGCCTGAACCAAATTGAAATCTCAGACCGTTGCATTGGAATCTACATTCTTAAACTGTGCTGAAAGTCTCTTCCCGTTTTGCTCTGTGTCCTCCTTTCAGGGCATTGACCAATATAAAAAAAAAGATAGGAAAAATATGAAATTGATTTGGTTGAAGGGTGTTAAAGAGCCGACAGCCAAACGTCACAAACAATGAATGGCTGCAGTGTTGAAAAAATCGATGCGGAGGTTAAAGCTGGTCTTGAGGAAGACTTGGCAGACTGCTCTCTTCCAGGAAGAGATCTGTCTTCTAGCCTTGGTTGCATGATCAAAAGGAAACCTTGATAGGTTTAATGAAGGAAGATACTGTAAAAACTGACAACGGAAATATAGACACTGTGGTAAACTGCGGTGCAGATCAGCCGGAGCAGTTTTTAGATACATTTTTCAAGCTGGAAAAAATATTTATTGGTAAAGATGTCAAGCAGGGAGGGGAAAAACAGAGAGAAATTAGCACACATTTTGTCTCTGGGCTTTCTTCATCCCGGCTGCAATCACATGTGTGTTTGCAATGGGAGTAAGCAAAGGTCCTGGCTTTGTGTTTGTGAAACACGACAACCGCCGTATAGCACAAAATAATTAGCATGTAAATGAAAACCATGACGTTTTCTGATCGGGGCCCAGTAAACACATGGGTTGAAAGTGGCAAGGGTGAGTTTTAATGGCTAGGATATCACCATTGCAAGATTTGGTTTCAGGATGCTAACAATTGAAAGTGTTGCCAAGATGTGCTGTATTGCAAAGTTGTGTTTGGAAATTGTCCTCTTTGTCCCAAATGCCCTTGTACTGTATTGAGATGTTTTGGGGAAGCCATGTTGTTGTTGTTTTAAAGAGCACACCTGTGTACCTGAACCTCTTGGGTCTTCAGCATTTAGTGTCTTTGGTGTCATCTGTGTGTGTGTTGGTAACACTTTGTCTGTCTCTCCCTCTCTCTCTTTTTATTTGCCCAAGATCTAAGTTTGACATTGGCCCAATTCAAGGCTAAATATTAGACAGCATTGGCCAAAGCGCCGTGTTAAACATGCGTAAACACGCCTATGCATTTTCCAAAGCGGTGTCACTTTCCTTGTCAACTGTCAGATCCAGCAAAATCTTTCTCTCCTCTCTCCCCCCGACTCCCCTTTTCTTTCCCCTCCTAGAAAAATGAACTCATTAGTTTAAAACTCCCTAATGTCACATTCAGCTCAAACAGCGAAGATGATAACCTGTTTTTGGTTGTGTGTTTTTTTAAAAAAGGAAGAAAGGAAAGAGAGAGAGAGCGCAAGAAGTCATCTGGCAGGTTTCTCCGCAAGTGGACGCCGTAATAAAAATGCCCCCTACTTTGCCGGGATGGTATTTGTAGGGCTTCTGCCATATGTTACTTTCCTTTTTAGCTGGGATTATGCCATCATTATTGCTGATAAAAGCTGTTTACTGCCTTGGCAAAGGAACGATGCTTGGAGCAGTTTTGGAAACTGCTAGTCAGTTTACAGCAAAGTGCGTTTTGTGCCAGATGCTGGAATCCGGGGCCTTTTGTTATCCCCCCCCTCTTCCTTCCATTATTGGATTTTCTCATTGTCTGGCAAGGTCTCCTTTTTCAATTTAACAATAGCCCATGTGGCTGCTACTGCGGTTGTTTAAATATACTTTTATTTTCAGCAGGTTAATTCTGGAGATGTCATGTCCCTAGAAAGCTGGTTTAGAGTACAGGTTTTGGTGTGTGTGGCTGTGTGCTTAACTTGCTGCTTTCTAGGAGCATATATGCTGATGTTAAAGATGGGCATGGCTTGCTCTCTAGGAATGCCCTGGCTTTGTAGGCCCAGGGCCAAGGTTGCTGGTTTATTGTGTGATTGCCATCAGACTGTGAATCCTAGAACCTCACACCTCACATTCCTGAGGATGTAATGCTTCATTTGACCAGAAATGCATTTCTTTTTTGCATGGCTTCTTTGCAGGAGTGGACAAATCTGCCAGTGTTGTTTTCTCATCCTCCTTCCCCATTCATCCATTTGAGTCATCCAGAACTTTATAACATCTTCCGGTCTTGTTACTATTACAATAAAATTTATTGATCTCTAGCAGTAGATCTGATTCTCTTTCTTATAGGTATGTCACCTGACAACTTAGGGTGATCCTCATGGATTTCCTAGGGTTTTCTTAATGCAAGGAATAATCTGAAGTGGTTTTGCCACTGGCTTCCTCTGAAATATAGTCCACAGCAGTGGCTTTCACTTTGCTCCTCTGACCTCAACTTCCAAAATCCCCAGATGGCATGGCTGATGCTCAAGGATCCTGGCAGTCACCATAAATCGGGAATGACTTGAAGGTAAACAACAACAACAGAACGGACATAGTACACGTAGAGTTTAAAAACTATGTGTGTATACACACATGTTCTCTCTTTTGAATGCACATTTTGCAAGGCAGTGCTCTTGCCCTGAGATTCCTCACCCTAAGGATTGAAGAAGCTCCATGACCTGAGACTGGATCCATTCTCTGAGGTGTGGGAATGCAATGGGTATGTGGTGGATGTTTTATGTTTGCCTGTTTCTTCTAGTGGCTACCGTTGTTTGAGCTCTGCCCTTGTTGATGCTGCTTAGAGTGATACATCAGGAACCAAATGAGGGCAGTAAAGCATAATACTAGGCTTCCCAAATGACACTATATTTTTGTTTCTTGTCTGGGTATTACCTTGTATTCTCTTCTTTCTCCTCACCCTCCCACTTCTCATCCTTCCCTCCCTCTTGCCATGTATCCTGGGAAATCAGACTGATCAATAGTTCCCATTTCGGTACAACTGCAGCAAGCATTACAACTGTATAAAATTTACAACATTGTCTGCTGTAAATTTTAATTGGAAAAAGCCTTCTAGCTTTACCCTCTCTATCTTTGGCGGGCTTAAATCTCTTTGATTTAAGGCGGGGAAGGGGGGGATCAAACAAATTTACAGCGTATAATATTGTGTCATACACTTTTTATTGACACTGTAATATAAATAGGACAAAAACAACAGTCCTACCAGAGGAAGGAAGGCCGTAAAAATATGTGGGAAAAAGAAGAAGAAGACGGGGGGAATGCCGTGAACTGGCAGTGGTGCAATGGTCATGGTTGTCTGTGGGTCTGTTTTGAGGAAATGCCACCCGTCGCTAAGCATCATATGATGGAAAGGGATTGGTGATGGTGAAGTAGTTGGATTAATAATATGGTTTTTCTGGATAGTTATGGTCTGCCTTCCATAAGGATTGGAAATCTAAGGAGTCTTCTCAGGCCAATTTCGGTATAAGATAATAGAACAGCATCAGCCTGTTACAGACTGCCAAAATAAAGCTGCTTCGGGTCTCTTTGGAGGTATGCTGTTTAAATGTTGCATGCATCCTAAGAATCTGGAAGCTGCACCAAAGCTGCACTCCAGTGTTTAGGAATGGAGTGTGGCTTTGGCGCGACCTCCGGACTCTTAGGACCCATGCATCATTTAAACAGCATACCTCCAAAGAGACCCGAAGCAGCTTTATTTTGGCAGTCTGTAACAGGCCATCGTCTGCATATAGCAGAATAGATATGGAGTGATGGGCCAGTTGGGGCGAGTGGAAATATTTCCCCTTTAAGAACAAGATTAGAGAATTGATATACAGATTAAATATAATAGAGGGGTTAAAATACTCTATGAGTAGAAATAGCGTTGGTGAGGTGGCCCTTGTTGTTGGAAATCTGCTTTTTGTGAATGGTCCATAAAGGAACAATGTGGATCAGAAGCCGTAGAGAACATTTCTTCTTGGCCCAGAGTTATCTCCTTCACAGGTCAGGTACAAAATGTCGTCCTGCTGTCATCATTGATTCCAGCCTGGGCTTCGTCCCTCATCCTTCAGTGTGGGCTCAATTAATAAATTGCATAATTAACAGGCAAACTTATGTGTTTTTTTTTAAAGAAGAAACGGGCCCAGCATCTGTATTTGCAGCAAGCAAGGAGGGTAATGAGGACTAGGCGAGTGGCGCCTGAGGCTGGCGTGAGCAGACGCGTGGCGGTAGTAATTTTTGCTTGGATTGACAACTGCTAGACAAGCAGTCCCAGCATAAAAAACTAAACCCCGTTTGGCAGAATTAATCGTTGACAAACTGCTCTTAAAGCTGTAACATTGTTTCTGTCAGTTGTTCGGTTTTGATGTCACTGTTAGACATAATAAATCAATAGTGTCAGAATTTGGTAATGTTTATAGCTAGCAAGGTTTATTATTTCATATGACTGTCATGCACCAATACTGGTTATCGTTGCTGTCTCTAAATTATCGAAGGCAGCGCATTGCTTGGAATACACTCCGGTTGGATCTGTTGATCGGCTTCCGCCTCGGCTGCAATCTGGAAATCCTTGTCTTCCTTGGGCCTTTTTGCATTTGTTTCTTTCAAAGCTGCCCAGATAGTCATGGAAGAGAGTTGTTTGCTCCAACATTTGGAAACAACCTTTTTGTGATCATTTTGAATTCGTTGCATCTGGAGGGCTGACTGTAGTTTAAAAAGGACTGAAAATGCAGATAGGTTTTTAAAAGAAGTTGCTGATAGCGATGCCTTGATTTTTAATGAAGAGGAATTCTTGACCTTTCCTTATCAGCTCTCTGCCTTAATCTGTTTATCCCTCTCACAAAATAGAAAGAATTGCCTTGTAATGAGTTAGACATGGATGGTCATAATATTTCCAGGGGCCGGCCCTGCCATTAGAAAAGTGTGAGAGCTGCCTCAGGTGGACGCTTTTTGGGGTGACAGTGGCCATACCACCTCTTTGGATTATTGAGCCATTTCCCTTTCTTAAGGGGGACACAGCTGTGTGCAATGCAATGCAATGCAACCGGGTTTGTACCTCCTAAACTGGCTTACTACTCTCAAATGGGATAGCCAGTTACTTTTGGTGAAGTACCAGTGAAGTTCGTTTACAGACATGGAGATGGAAGGCTGCCATTTGGAAAGGAAGTAATTATCAGTTTTAAAAAATGAATTCACTTCCTGCTTACTTCCTGTCTTGGGCCACAAATGGTCCAGGTTCCCCCCAAAAACATGGTGGAAATGTCCCAATGCACCCGAGAGGGCATGTGGAGACAATATTTTGATTTCTAGGCCTCAGTGGTTCCCAACTATTGGTGCTCCATTTGTTTTGGATTTCATATCCCAGAAGCCCCAACCAAGTTGGCCAACAGCCAGGAATTTGGGGAGACAGAGTTCCTAACATCTGGAGCACCAAAGGTTGGGAATCACTCTTCTAGGGCATGACAACAATGGCCCGGGGGGTTCCATGTGGCCCGTAGGGTCCCAATATAGTTACCATCTTTCTCTATGCAACTGCGCTTCCATCATTCTGCTTTTGGTTTTTATGAAACGTTTGACGTTTGATGCTTTTGATGTTGATGAAAAGTCCCCTCCAACTTCTAGAAGGCTGAAGTCTTTGTCTTTCAAGGCTGCTTTGCTCTTTCGGCTGGGAAAGGGCTTGGCTTTGTCATAGATCATCCTTCCATTTTTGTTATGTCGCTTGGCTATTGTTAACTGCGCATTGCGCATTATTGTTGAGGGGGGTGGAGCCAGATGGAAAAGGGGCGGTCCCATGTCTGGCATACAAATGTCTCTGTGGGCTTAAGGGAGGTGGCATGAATACATTACAACAGTGAATTATGCCTCCTAAAGGTAGGAGCTTGGATGAATTACAATGTGTGTATGTGTTCAAAATGGCATTCAGCATAAACATGCTTTTAGGTTTGTTTTCTCAAAATCTACACCATTGAGGTAGTTTAACAAATACAGTCAGTCCTCCACATTTGCAGCGTTGACTTCTACGGATTTGATTATTTGCAAATTTCCTCAATATGTTCTTTCTAGGAATCTCTAGGGCCTCCAGTACAATTCTGCAGGAAGTTGACCACAGAGTCGCACTGGAGGACCTAGAAATTCCTAGAGAAAACACTACTCTAGGCATTTCTAGGTCCTATAGTGTGATTCTGTGGTCTACGTCTGGCAGATGTTGACCACAGAGTTGCACTAGAGGACCTAGAGGTTCCTAGAGATTCCCATTTTTGGGGGGTGGTTTTTCCATTTTCACGTGGGTCCTGTGCCCCTATCCTCAGCAAATGTGGAGGACCCACAGTAGTACAGTCGGCCCTTCTTATACACTGATTTTTCTACACCGATTCAAGCATCCATGGTTTGAAAATGCTCAGAAAAAGTATAAATTTCAAATATCAAACCTTGATTTTCCATTTTTTATAAGGTACACCATTTTGCTATGTCATTATATTTGATGGGACTTGAGCATCCATGGATTTTGTTATACACGGTGGATCTTGGAACCAAACCCCAGCGTTTAACAAGGGTCTACTGTAAATTTGGTTTAGTTTAACTAATAGGACAACACATTTCCCATTTCCACCCCTCTTGGGGAATTTGTATTGAGGAGTGATGGTATTCCAAAGTTACCAAGAGGACCAGTTCTGCCCACTAACTCTTGACAGTTACCCACTCCTGGTGTCGGAGACTGCATAATACAAACATGGTATAAACCATACTACATATTAGAATAAGTTATAACAGCTAAAACCATGTACATATACAGAGTTAGGGTGTTGGACTGGGACTTGGAGAAGCCAGCTTCAAGTCCCCACTAGTCAGGAAAGCTGGAACAGTCATTCTAGCCCAGTGACCCAGGCTGAGCCTTGTCCTAACTAGTGTGATTGGGCCCCAAAATCTGAAAGGATGTCATATTAAGAATGGAACAAGCTTGTTTTCTGCTGCTCCAGAGACTAGGATACAGAGCAAACGATTTAAACTCCAGGAAAAGAGATTCCACTGAAACATTAGGAAGAACTTCCCGATAGTAAGAGCTGTTGGACAGTAGAGGACGCTGCCTTGGATAGCGGCGAAGTATCCTTCTTTGGAGGTTTTTAAACAGAGGCTGGATGGCCATCTGTTGGCAGCACTTTGATGGTGTCTTCCCGCATGGCAGAGTAGGGTTGGACTGGAGTCTTGGGGATCGGTAGCCAGTGAAATGGTTGAGTAGCCAGTGAAGCTGTCTCAATAGAGGAGTTATGTTTTCCCTGTAACCTTCCAGTGGACAAAAACTGACAACATTTGTTCCTTGCCTTGGGCTTGCTTTCAGTGCCTTTAGGCATAGGGTCACCCTCCCTCGATGAAATCTGGGGCTGCCAAGAAGCATTTCAGGCCGTTGGAGCAAAGGAGGGCTGGATAATTAGGCCAAGTGGAACGGCGGGAGGTAACCGGCATTCTCCGCTGCCTTTTTGTATATTAATGGCCTGTCATGATTGATGGAAGGACAGTATTTGGTGACACGGTGTCATTTGCAAGTTGAGAGGTAGATGCGGAGGCTGGCACCCAGCTCAGATGGTGTATTCAGCTCATTTTGATGTCGGAGACCTCCACGCCTGCATTTTCTTTTGTTTCCCACTCCTTTGCCTTCCCCAAAGGACTTCTGTTAATTTGTCTGGATTAGGCAGGATGCTTTCATTAAAATAAAAAAATATAAAATCCCCAAACCGTCAAATCAAAGTTTCTTTCAAAGCTGAAACTGGGTTGTGCAGACATGTGTGTGTGTGTGTATTTGAGTTGTGTATTGCATAGCTATGGCCATAGCTACACAGTAAAGAATGCTGAGAGGAGCAGAATCAATTTATTTGAAATGTGGCTCTGGAGGAGAGTTCTGTGGATACCAGGGACTGCAAAAAAAGACAATTTTGTCCTATAGTAAATCAAATCAAGGCCTAAATACCTTGAAGGCACTAGATTCTGTCTGATCTTGGAAGCTAAGGAGGGTCGGGATTGGTTAATATGTGGATGGGAGACAACCAAGGAATACCAGCAGCTGCAGGCTATATTTCAGAGGAACTGTTGTTGTCATTGTGTGCTTTCAAGTTGTTTCTGACTTTGGCGACCCTAATGTTGACCCTATTGTGGGGTTTTCTTGACACAGTTCGTTCAGAGGAGGTTTGCCAAGGCCGAGAGCGTATGACATGTCCAAGGTTGGGTTCAATGACTGTTCTCCAGCATCCAAACCACTATGCCACATGGGTTACTTCTTAGTATTTCTTGCATAAGACAACCCTATGGAATTCATGGGGTTGCCATGAGTTGACAAATGACTTGATAGCACATCCCCACAAACAGAGCAAAGCAAACCTGAACTATCCCTAGAAGCAAGATGGCTCAACCGAAGCTTGTGATATATCACAAGAAGACAGGAAAGATAGTGATTTTAAGAAGGTAGAAGCAGTAGGAAAAACATAAGACCGCATTACAGTTTGGTAAACTCCATCAAGAAGCCATAGCCTTGAGTTTGCAAGACCTGAGCCTGATAACAGCATGACTAAAGATCTCTCATTCCAGGGTTTCTGTATGTTGAAGTAAAGCTGGCAATTAACAACAGCAAACTGCATATCGAAAAAAGAGATTTGGAGATTTTGGGCCTTTCCCTTCCCCTTCCTCTGAAAACAGAGATTTGGTTTCTAGAATCTGAGCAAGAGAGGCCATTATTTCCTTGGGTCGTTGCTTGAAGACAGAGACGAATGGAGGGGGGAAAAGAAGAAAAGAAAGAAAAGAGAGAGAGAGAGAGAGAGGGTAAAAAGCATCTGTTGAATTAATAAATTCAGGATAAATGAGCTTGTGAAATTCTATCTGCTCAGGAGGGAGAAGACCTGCGGCGGACGAGAAGGTTTTGCCTCGGAAAGAACGGGAGCGGAGGGGGAAAGAAGCAGGACAAAGTCAAATGTATAATCAAGTGGGAGAATGCTTTTACTGTGTATATTAGCCACATATTCAACAATAACTAGCACTTCTGTCAGGGAATTTACATTTTTCAACGGTATTGGCTTTCACCGAGATACTGCAATATTAACTGGAAGTGGAGGTCTCCCCGAGCGAGGATCCAAAGCCCAGTTTTCTTTAATATCCGAACAGTGGAAAGATGGTTGTTGTGTACCCCAGAGCCTCCTTCTTGTGATGTTGATGTTCTGGGCCCAAATGGGATCTCGCTTAACTCACAAATACAATGTTCGGCACGCATTAAAACTCCAAATAGCCATGGCAAAATGGCTGCGCAACGCTATTGCGGTATTCAGATTCTTAATTCTAGATGGCCCTTTATCTATCATTTGAATTCTGTACCACTTTCATCTTCAAAAATGCATTTCTCCACCATGAAAATGCATCATCTCCCAAACAAAAAGGACACAGATTTTCATAATATACATATGCTAAATTTTGAATAGAGGTCCACTTCATCATTCATTCATTCATTCATTCATTCTTATCCTGCCTTTCTTCAATGAAGTGATTCAACGTGACTATGAACATACAGTTGGCCACATTTGCTAGGATTAGAGGCACTGGAAAGTAGAATGATATTGTTATTTTGAATTATTATTATATTATTATTATTATTATATATATTTATATCACCCACCCTTCTCCCAGGCTGTTTTATCTATATTTTAGTATGTTAGTAGTATTTATTTTAACTTTGTATCAATTGTTTTAACCTTGTATTTTTAATATATTGTAAACCAGATTGAATCCCATTCCTGGAGAAAGGTGGGATATAAATCATGGAAATAAATAAAAATATAAATAAATAAAGAAAAACTACATTAAAAATGCCACTTTTTTTAACCTGAGAGAACACCTCTCTAGGAATCTCAGGTCCCCAGCGCAGTTCAATGTTGTCCGGGAAAGCAGCCAAAGGGCTGATAAGGCAGCGAGTCTCAAACAAACAACCCTCTCCCAGGCAACAGCAAAGTCAGTGTAAGCTACACAGTCCTGGAGAGATGCAGTAGCTTTACCAAAAGGGATTACCAAGAGAATTGTCAGACGGTCCGAGGTTCAGGGTAACAGATAGGCAGGTCGATGAAGCAGTCCAAGGTCAAGGTTTCCGGATATTCAAGACAAGGAGCCAGAGACAGAGTCTTTCCTCTAAAAGAGTCAGATATCCACTGGCAAAGAACCACACATGCTCCAGGTGCTTAAGAAGGCAAGGAGCTGGCCTTCAGCTGTGCCTGATTATGAAGACGCTTCTGATAAAGCCTCCGAGATCTTCAAAGGCCCTCTCTTTCTGCTCGACGCTCATTGAAGGTAGGCACACTGCCCAGATCCTCCTCCATGTCCACAGCCTCGGCACCAGGCAAACTTGACTGCTGAACCTCTGGAGGGGCCATAGACTCTGCTCCAGCAGAACTAGGGCCAGCCTCTGGCTCCTCCATTACAGGTTCAAGCCCCTGGGGCTCTGGCTCCTCCATTATAGGTTCAGATCCCAGAGGCTCTAGCTCATCCTCTGAGTCCTCCAAGCCATCTTCCAGGCTGGGTATGACAATGGTCAACATTCACCGGACGCTGACCATAGAATTGTGTTGGAGGACCTACAAATGCCTAGAGAAATGTTCTCTCTAGGAATCTCTAGGTCTTTCGGCATAATTCTATGGTCAAACTCCACTGGAAGGTGACCCCAGAATTTGGACCTACAAATGTCTAGAGAAGTGTTCTCTCTAGGAATCTCTAGGTCCTCCAGTGCAATGTCTGGCGAATGTTGGCCACAGAGTTGCGCTGGAGGACCTAGAGATTCCTAGAGAGAACATATTAATCAAATCCCACAAAAATCAAAGCAAAAATCAAAGCAAATGCGAAGTGAACAAAACTCAGTGATGGTACAATTATTGCCTCGTCTTGGGCTCTCTTTATAGATCCCAACCTTGGATCCTCTGTGGTTCATTGAACTACAGATCCCAGAATTCTTGATCATTGGAAGTGCTGACTTGGTCCCCTGGGAGCTGAAGTCCAGCAAATATCCCGAGAGCCCATCTTGGGAACCATTTGGTACAGCGATCATGCTTAAAGCCATAATCAGAATACACCTATGTTAGAACACTAAGGAAGGGAAGAAATATTCTTTATTTAATATTTCCTGATTGAAAAAGGAATTTCCCCAAGAGCTGGGGAAACCTATTGGGAAGAATAACAAGACAGGGAGAAATCTGCACCTTTTTAAAATGGGTATGTTTGGCTTGAAGAAGAGAAAAGTGAGGGATGACACGATCGCCATCTTTAGATATCTGAAGGGATGTCAAGGAGAAGATGAGCCAACCTGTTTTCTGCTTCTCTAGAGACTAGAATACAAACCAATGGATTCAAATTACAAGAGAAGAGAAAACATTAGGATGGGTTTTTTTGCTGTTCAGCTGTGGAATAGGTTACCTCTGAGCATGTTGGACTCTCCTTCTTTGGAGGTCTTTAATCGGAGGTTGGATGGCCATCTCTTTATGCTGTAACTGTATGTTTTTGCATGGCTGGGAGCTGGACCCTTGTGGGCCCTTCCAACTCTAAAATTATATGATTCTGCAGTTCTTTGATTCATTTCCTCATATGTCCAAATATGCTACATTCCTTTTACCATAACCATGAATGCTTGCAAGACGCAGTATTTGATGTGACGTGTTTGGAGTGGCGGCAATAAGATTCACAAACCCTTGGGAAATCTTCCTAAACAGGGACCAGATCCGTGCCTCTCCCTTCTTCCCATGCCCCCAAAGGAACATGAATGCTATGCCTCCCGAAAGAGGCGTCCCCTGGCAAGGAGTAGCGTTTTCCGAGCTGCTTGTGTAAGTGCTCTCCGCAAAGCTGAATTGGATTTGATAGCATCAGATTGTTTTCAAGTGGCATTTTCATCGGGGAAGCAACTCTGTACTTAATGGCAGGATTATCAGCGGAAGCTGGGCCCAGGCAGAAGCCTGCCTTCATTTCTTTATTTTTCCAGCGTTGCTTTGATTTTAACCCATTTGTCCCCCACTTTCAGAATTTCCCCGGGGGGTGCTTTAGGAAAACTGGGGGGAAACAACAACCAACCAACCATACAGCTGTGAATAAATACACAGAAATAAACGTGTGCCACCCCATCGGGAAATGGTTCATTTAAAAAGCCTGGCGAAATCATATGTGTTTTCAGAATACCCTTAGAAAGCAGGGAGGGAAGGCCTTGCTGCAGCTTTGCTGGGAAGTGTCTAGATAACTGGGGCCACCACCAAATAGACCCATTCATCAGAGGCCCATTTATAGAGCTTCAATATGACCACAGGCAGTCCATGAAATAATCTGGTCCTAGACCCCGGAGGTCAGGAACTTCGTGGGTTTTGGACTTAAATTGTCAGATGCTCCGGCCACAATGGCCTATGGTAAAGGGTTATGGGAGTTGTAGTCTAAGAGATCTGGTTCCCCACCTCTTTCGTAAGCTATTGGGGTATTAAGGGTCAGAACCAATACTTCTCAGAGCTGGAACAAAAGTGAGCATAAAATGTACACAGTGGCAGTGGCCCCTGTGAAGAAACTTGCCAAGAAAATCCTACAATAGGTTTGCCTATAAGTAAGTTAAAAAATGACTTGGAGGCGCACAACAACAACAACGAACGTCTATCAGCTTTCCTGGGCTTCATTTGGAGCTAGGTGCCAAAGCTGAAATTCTGTCAAATGCAGCATCTCATAGTATGAGAGAAGGGCTTCTCCTGAGGATCTGAGCCTTGTACAAGGAGATATGGGCCTCCATCTAACATCCGCTGAGCATAGTGGACTTACACAGGCTGGCATATGGATTTACGCAGAATAGCAACAATGGGCAACACAGGTTGGTAACTGGGTGCCATTTTGCAATGCACATTACATGACGCACAGCTGCAATGCAAAGCTTAGGATGCACAACCAAAATGCACAATGTACAATGCACACTTGCAAAGAACATGGTATTTACGCAACTCTGCTTCTGCTGATAGCAACAGAATACATCCACTATATAATGGTGACTCTTTGGCCCTTCATATGTAGCATGACATATGTGTGCATATGTCCCTAAGTGAATGGTCATAGAATCATTGAATCATAGAGTTGGAAGAGACCCCAAGGAGCAGTATATTCCACTGTTGGACAGCTCTTACCAATAGGAAGTTCTTCCTAATGTTAATGTTCTTTCAGATGGCCTGGACTTAAGCCGTATTGGGCTTTATAATTCATAACCAGCATTTTGTGTCTGGAGCCAATAATCTTTCCAAAAACCATCATTCCTTTCTGGTTGAGATTGTGCTGGATGTTAGGAACTCAACACAGTGGGGTATTGAATTGTTGCTTGTCTCAACGTTGCTTGTTTCAACACGCCAAACTATCTTCTTTTGCTTGTTCTTTCTACCCCCGCTTTCTCATCTCTGGACAATGGCGTGCCTCATCTTTCCCCTTCCCTTTCTGGATGGTTGGTGTGGCCTGAGATTTCTCTTCTCTTCCCTGTTAGTGTCGAAGTCTGCTGCTGCTTCTCCTTTTGCTTATCAGCTCTTCAATTTATAGCTCCAGCTTTGCAGAATTTATGCCCGTGACTCCCATCTTTGTATTTACTCCAATTAACATATAAACCCTAATTACTCAGATCAAGGGAGTTGGGAGTCCATAAATGGTAAGCGACAAAGCGGCTGCTTGGCAGCTGCTTTCGGCGACAAGGTGACAAAATTACAAAAAAATAAAACTAAATGGGAGAAGGGAAAGTATCAATTAGATGACATTGATGGTCATGCATTTGTGGGGTGATGGAGGATGAAGACAAGAAAGGGAAGAAGAGACAAGGAAGGGGGAGACGTTTGTGTCTCTTCAGTGTTGCGGATTTGCTCACTGCCTGAGTAAAGCAGCCTAGAAAGTCCCATTGGCAAATTATATACAGTAGGAAGAACTTCTTGATGGTTAGATCTGTTCAACAGTGGAATGGATTGCCATAGCGGGTGGTGGACTCCCTTTCTTTGAAGGTCTTTAAACAGAGGTTGGACAGCCATCTTTCAGGAGTGCTTTGGTTACGTTTCTGCTCTCTGGGTCATGCTATTTGAGGGATGGCTCAGGGAGCTGGGTATGTTTAGTGGAAGATAATGTTAAGGGGGGGGTAGGATACCCATGTTTGGAGAGATGTCATATTGAGGATGGAGCAAGCTTGTTTTCTGCTGCTCCAGAGACTAGGACATGGAGCAATGGATTCAAAATACAAGGAGATATTCCACCTAAACATCAGGAAGAACATCCTGATGGTAAGAACTATTCCATGGTATATTGTCTTGGAGTGTGGCGGAGTCTCCTTCTTTGGAGGTTTTTAACCAGAGGCTGGATGGCTATCTGTGGGAAGTGCTTTGGTTGTGTGCATGGCAGGTGGTTAGACTAGATGTTCCTTTTGGCTCCTTCTAACTCTTAAGGATCTGTCATTATAAAAGGAATCCTTTGTTGATGTTGTTGTTGTTGTTACAGTTGTACCTGTTCCGTGGCCCTTGGACCGTGGGTTAACCCCCCCTCCATTGTAGCATCTTTCTCTTGGCCATGGTCAGGAACCAGGGTCTGCCACAGGTGTGGTGGCAAAGCCATGGAGCTCAAATGGACCTGTTTGTTCATGGGTATGTTTTGATTTGAGCATATGCCAAAGCCTAGCATAACTTTCTATGGCTGTTGTTGTTTTCGGCATCATTATCTGTCTCTCCCCCGCCCAAACCCCAACCTTTTCATAATACAGATTACATTGCTCATGGCGATGCATGTTTAATTCGTGCCTCATCACAGCTACGGTGTGAAGTTTGTAACTACCCAAGCATCAGGGTTTCTGGAATCGTGAAATAGGTTTCCCCTCCCAACCTCCACAGCGTGTCCCCCGGATCAGGTAGGAAATATTGAGTGGTGTTGGGGGGAGTGAGTAGGGGGTTGAGGATGGAGAGGAGGAGGCAACAGCTAATTGATATCTTTAGAGAAGAATCTGTTCTACAAGAGTATTTGAAACGTTGCAGAGTTGCCAGAAGGCCCATTAACATAAATGTTTAACTCCGACACGCACAAACTTATGTACCAAAATGAAAATGTTTCATGCATTAATTTGCTGCAGAAGGTACTAACATAACAATTAGAACGACATTCTGCCTGCTTACATTTAAATTTCCTGGGGCATTCTTTCAGTGCTAATGCATTGCCGTGATATAGGGAGCGCTTCCTCCCCCAAGCAAGCTACAAGCGTGCAGCAGTTTATTCTTTTGTTAAATTGAATTGCTACAGATTTTTGAAAACCTGGTTGCCGTTTGAAAGGAAGGAATAAGAAAGGAGGTGCGTGTGTGTTTGTGTGTGTGTGTGTGTTTGGGCGGGTTCGTTGCTATCGTCTTTGGATTGTTTTGCGGAATTGAATGGTGGTGAGGGGGAGCTGAGGAAAATAGGGATGCCGTAACATGGAGATATGAACCTCCCAAAGGTGAGAATAAACACGTTGGTCCAGCCCTGAGGATGCTGAAAAGTGGCATGATCCGCATTCTGTCTCCTCATTTTGCTGGGACATCAATGGGGAAGATCAAGACAAAGATCATACGGAAGAAATGGCCATACTTTAGCTAGCAATCTGCTGTTGCTGCTAACTGCTCTTGAGGAGGACCCAACTCATGGCAACCTTATGGATGAGACATCTCCAAGCCCCCCTGTCCTCCACTGTCCTGCTTGTTGTAGATTCAGGCCTATGACTTCTCTAAAGGAGTCCATCCATCTGGCATGTGGTCTTCCTCTCTTTCTACTACCCTTTACCTTCCCTAGCATTATTGTCTTTTCGAATTATGAGTCTTGCCTTCTCATGATGTGGCCAAAGTATGACAGTCTCAGTTTGATCATCTTAGCTTCTAGGGGTATTTCAGGCTTGATCTGTTTGAGGGCCCATCTGTTTGTCTTTTTGGCCATCCAAGCTATCCTCAGCACTCTTTTCCATCCTCCTGTCTCAAATGAGTTTATTTTCTTTCTGTTGGCTTTCTTCACTGTCCAGTGCTTACATGGGAAATACAATGGTTTGGATGATTCTAACTTTAGTGATCAGTTGTATATTTACACTTTAGGGATCTTGTCTAGTTCTTTCATGGCCCCATTCCTGATTTCTAAATGGTAGTCTCCGCTCTGATCAATGTTTGATCCATGGTACAGAAAATCTTTAACTATTTCAATTTCCTCATTATCTAGGTTGAATTTATGTAGTTCCTCCATGGTCTTTATCTTTGTTTTCTTTATGTTCAACAGCAAGACTGCCTTTGCACTTTCTTCTTTGATCTTCCTTAGTACTTGTTCCAAGTCTATGATGTTTTCCACTAGTAGTATGGTGTCATCCACATATCTTAGATTGTTGATGTTCCTTCCTCCTATCTTCCTTATTCCTTCTGAATCCAAACCTACGCTGCAAATGATATTTGGTACCCAGGATGGTTCCCTCCTTGAGAATTACCCTGGGAATGATACAACCTTGGGATATAGGATCATAGAATCATAGAGCTGCAAATGTCTGCAAGGACCATTGAGTCCAACCACCCGCCATTTTGGAATACATAAGCAAAGATGCTCATTCAACTTATGTTTAAAGAGACGTTCTACCCAAGCGAAGACGTTCTACCCAAAGCTTAGGTGGAATCTTTTTTCTTTGCATTTGAAGCCATTGGTTCATGTTAGAATTGTGCTGGTGGATGTTGAACATAGAGTCATACTGGGGGACCTAGAGATTGCTAGAGAGGTATGTTGCTTGTTTCAAAGTTCTGCCCACCCTTTCTTCCACTGCAAACCAAGAGAAGCTCTTTAGCAGAAAAATTATGTCCTATCCTTGTATCTTCTAAGTGCGCTGGAAGTGGGTGAGGGCTGCTATTCCATTTGTGGGACTCAGGGATGACCTTTCTGGGCATCATCTCTTGAGAAAAACGTAACCAAAATCCCTAAAAAACCTCTCAAGTCACTGTGATTTCTGCAGAACCATCCAAGCTTATTTCTTAAAATTTCATTTTGTAACGTATACACCCTGCCTTTCTTCAGTGGACTTGCACATGGACTCTCCCATGTGCACATCCACAAGAACCATAATTCTTTAGTGTCAGAAAGGTGTCAAGGGCTGGTAGCATTTTTCACGGGAGTTAGATCTTCGTAAATGACTTGATGTGTGAGCAAAATGTAATTGAGTAGTTTCACAATATCCACATTCCCCCAGGGGTTGCCATTACGTATGAATATCCATTGCTCAATGATGGAGTGACTTATTCGCTATGGCATGATGTGCTGTGGGTACTGATGGGCATTAAGGGGCAATGGGCACTAATGTGGCAATATGGGCACTGATGCACATTGGAATACTCCCTGATGTGCATGCAGACACTAGCTAGGAAGTGCTGGAGTACAACAGGAGCATCCGATGTGCATCAGCAGTGCCTAATTTGCATCAGATGTGTTTGATGCACATTGGAACCTCTTGCCAGTGCCTGGATGTGTATCTTTGCAATTCACTCACAAAGTTTTGTTGAATTTTTGCAACATAGCTGCAAATTTGTGAAGTTATTAAATGTAGACAGTGAGATAGGATCTTGGCCTCTGTATTTGCGGAGGGAATTTTGGCCATCTTTCTGTTGCTTGACAGTGTGGGTGAGCAACTTTGGCATGCCCAGTGGCTGTATTCACAAGGTGTGTGTGTGTGTGTGTGTGTGTATATATGTGTATATGTGTGTGTGTGTGTGTGTGTGTGTATATATATATATATATATATATATATATAATCTTTTTACTATGGCTTTATTGTGTTTTATATTGTTTGCGCTTATATTGTTTTAATCTGGTGTTTTAGAAAAAACTAAATGGTGATTTAATTGTTTTTTTCTCCTTCTGTAAAATCATGGTTTAACTGTACATTATTATTATTATTATTATTATTATTATTATTATTATTATTAAATACTTGTAAGCCTCTGTGGATCCCCGTACAAGGAGAAAGATGGGATATAAATAAAATAAAATATTTATTTATTTATTTGAAATATTTCAGTCTCTTAAGAGGTCTCCCAATGGACAAATAGGAGCAATTAAAACTGTTTTAATTAATTTAATATTTTAAATGTGCCTTGGTTTATTTTTAATGCTTGTGTTTAATGCTGTGGTGCTGCCACAGAGAAGGTCCTGTTACATGTATCATAGAATCATAGAATTGTAGAGTTGGAAGAGACCACAAGGGCCATCCAGTCCAACCCCCTGCCATGCATACCAACTTAACATCATGAAATTAGGTTTTATGGTAGGGAAAGTCATGCCATAATACATGCACAGTGGGTCCTTGATATCTACTGAGCTTGGCCCTTGGAACCTCAAATCCATGGATGCTCAAGTCCTATTACATACAGTGGCATAGTAAAATGGAGCTAGCATGGTGTAGTAGTTCAAGCATTGGACTATGACTCTGGACGCCAGGGTCTGATTTCCAGCTTGGCCATGGGTGCCCTTGGGCAAGTTACACTTTCTCAGCCTCAGAGAATGGCAACCCCACTGTGAAAAACTTGCCAAGAAAATCCTGTGATGGAGTCACCTTAGGGCCGCCATAAGTCAGGAATGACTGGAAGGCACACAACAACAGTAAAATGGCTGTATAAAATGACAAAAATAAGATTCACCATTGGGAACATACGTGTGAGTGCATATTTTCTACTTGTGGTTGGTCAAATCCTTGGATGCAAGAACAGTCGTTTGTTGTTGTTGTTGTTGTTGTTGTTGTTGTTGTTGTTGTTCTTGTGTGCCTTCAAGTCATTTCTGTCTTATGGCAACCCTAAGGTGAACCCATCAAGGTTTAGTCTTTTAAGAGTCCACAAGACTTTGGTTTTGCACTGAGATTCTAAAATGCTCTATGTAGCTGTCCTTCCTTTCCAACATGGCTTCACACATGCAACAGCCATGTGCTTGAGGTTGGCACACCTGTGCCGTCACACTGAGGAGCATGTCCATGGGTGGGTGGAGCGTAAGAGAAGCAAAGGTGCATGGAAACATCTTTGAACACCCCTCCTTGATGCCAACACTTGTCCTAAACCGAGCGCGGCCGCATAAAAATGGAAAACATAAAAATAGCAGTTGGAAAGATAAAACAGCATTTATAGGACTAATAAAAACCCATCGTGGCTTCCCGAGGAAAACATGCTTTGTAACCTAATGCTTTACCTGCAAAGGCTGTCGAGTTTCGAAGAGTTATCGCTGTTTTTGTAAGAGAAGCGTCGAAGATTTGCTTCGGGGCTGAGTGATAGATCCTTTTGCCTGGAGCATCCCAGTGTGTTTATACATGGCTTGTATGGCAGCTTTCATAAGACATTTACCCCATGATTTGCGATGAGCTTATGTGTGAATAATTAATGGCAATTAATCCTTAATTACAGTAATTAGGCAAGTCACAGGAAATTAAGCTGCAGCTGGAGAAGACCATGCCTGCAATGAGAGGATGGGGGGCTGTGCGTGTGTGTGCCACTCACTGACAACATTCCTCAGATGAGTTGCCTTCAGCTGCCTTTGGCAATTCCGATTGGCAGCCTAGGGTGGGACCCATGTGCGCTTGCGCCGACTTGACAATCTCGAGTCGCCGCCAAGAGTTTCTTCTCCTCGCTAGCTCTTTTTTGCTTTTATAAAAAGTTCAAGTGCCCTCCCAATGTTGCACATGGGGCATTGTCTGCCTTTATTGGGCATCGTAATTCAAAAGGATTGTTTTTGCGGCTGAATAACGGACCTCTTTTTGTGGGGGGAGAAATGGTGCATGAAAAAGCTGCAACGCTTTTGTTTGTGCATTGTTGTGTGCCAGGGCTCGAGCTTGCTTGGCTTAAGTTCGCCTTTTCCAAGGATCCCTCCTGGTTTTTGTATTTGCAGGAACAATTGGGTGAGAAATTTGTACAAATTGCCTTTGCCTCCCTTGAACTATAATAACAAAAGCATTTTCTTGTCAGAGGGTGCATCTACACTGTAGAAATAATGCAGTTTGATAGCATTTATAGTACTGTAGTGCCACCCTAGAAGATCCTGGGGTTTGTAGTTTCGCAAGGTCTTTCTAGCCTTCTCTGCCCAAGAGTGTGGGTGCCTCACCAAACTGCAAATCCCACAATTCTTCAGGGTGTCAAACTGCATTATTTCTACAGTGTTTATGCACCCTAAATGTGCTTTTCAAAAATTGTTGATTTTCTTATTACCTGTACATTGGTTAGTCTCCTTCGGGAAAGCATCAGAAGATTCAAGCTAATGTGGGAAGCAGGCCTGTGAAATATTGATCTATGGGAAAGACTCAGAATTTATTTGGTTTCTTCCTTCCATTGCATTGGCAAGCCATTTGGGATTTCTACCTGGCTCTCTAGATATAGATGTGATTCATGCATTTCATTTTCCCTCTGTGTCTCATTTTTCTAGTTCAGTTCATCCAGCATGGTGATTTAAAAAAACATAATAATTTGCATTTCTGTGCGCGTTTCTCCTAATACATGCTGTTTGGTATACTATATGCGAGAGCCAGTGTGGTGTTGTGGTTTGCGCATAGACTCCCAACTCTAGAGATCAGGGTTCAAATCTTTGCTTGGCCATGGAAGCTCATGCTGACCTTGGGCAAGTCACATTCTCTCAGCTCCAGATGCTTGCAATCCCATTATAGAGTTGCCTTAGGATCGCCATAAGTTGGAAATGACTCGGAGGCACACAACAAGCATGATGCAATATTCACATTTTGGGAAAGCTATTTTGATCTCACAATGTATGTTTTCTGTTGTTTTCACAAACTGACATTTCCCTCCCTGCACTGTTCTGCAATACAATAATTGTACAGTATATGGGCTCCTTGTGTGGAAGGAAAGATGGTAGAAGGGTAAATGTCAAAGGAAAATGGAGTTTTGCTTCAGGTGTGTGTGCGTATGTGTGTGCCTTCAAGTTGCCTGTTGATCTATCAATTTCATTTGGTTTTCTTAAGCAAGGAAGACTAAGAGGTAGATTTGCCAGTTCGCACCTCTAAGGTATGGCCTACAGCACCTGGTTTACCCTGGTGGTCTCCCATCCAAGTACTAACCAGGGCTGACCCAACTTAGTTTCCAAATTAAGATGGGATTTGTTGCCTGTGGAGTATTTAGGCATACTACCTATCACAGACCTGGGGCTAATCGTAACTAGGGCCTGTTACATACTGCCAAAATAAAGCTGCTTTGGGTCTCTTTGGAGGCATGCTATTTAAATGATGCATGCATCCTAAGAATCTGGAAGCTGCACCAAAAGCTGCACTCTGGTGCTTAGGAATGGAGTGTGGCTTTGGCGCGACCTCCGGACTCTTAGGACTCATGCATCATTTAAAGAGCATACCTCCAAAGAGACCCGAAGCAGCTTTATTTTGGCAGTCTGTAACAGGCCTGTTTACCTTACTCTCCCAGGTTGGTACAGTAGTCAGCTCTGCAAGGTATGTATACCACCTTCCCAGTCCAGATGGGGTGGTTTATACATTTAAAAATGAGATGTGTATCTTGATCAACGCACTGTTTGACTTGTTAACTGGAGTATGTCAAAGGCATATTTTCTCACCTACGTCATCTTTCCCCGGGAAAGGGCTTTTGGAGACTGTATAGGGTACATCAGATGTTAAACTTATTTAGGAAAGCATGGTGTCAGAAATGGATGGAAGGAGCATGGCGGAAGGGGGGAAGACTAGGGAAAGTACTGCAGGGAACACATATCCATGGGAATTAATGGATCCGTTTTGATGCTCACTGCTTTGCCTCCTTCTTTGGCCAGGGCGCTTAAGGGGACAGATGGAAAGACATTTTGGATAACCCGCTGCAAATATTTTTGCCAGGCCTCAAACCTGATGGTTAAGCTCATTCCAGGCATGGCCTCGCTTTCCAAGTGGGGCACATTAATGCCAAAAAAGAGTCCAGCATGACGCACATATTGAGAAGTGTGTGTTGTTAGGATTAATGAAATCTCTTAACAGAATGGTGGAGGAACAGAGTGGTTTCTGGGGAAAACTGCCTGCCGGGTCTCCCCCAAATTACAGGGTTCCTCTAATTTCCTCTGTGATTTGGAGGCCTCGGTGCCCAAACCTGCTGTGTGTTGTGTAACCGAGCTTTTAATTCAATTTCATGCAAGCGGGGAAATGGATGGAGAGAGATTCGAATGAAATAGAGATGATGCCATATTACAGGGAGGGGAGATTGCATTGAGAATGGTGCGTGTTTGCAAAGCCAGGTAGCATTTGGGGCTAGTGGAAGAGGAATGTGATCCAGCATGGTGTAGTGATTTAAGCATTGGATGAGGAGTCTGTGGAACCAGAGTTTGAATCCTCACTCAACCATGGACCTTGGGCAAGTCACTTTCTCTCAGCCTCGGCAGAATGGGAAACTTCCTCTGATTAAATCTTGGCAAGGAAACCATAGGAGCAGTGTGACCTGACATCCTCCTTTTCCAGAACGTGCCGTACATTTCAGCCTGAATTCTTTGTTTCTGTGTTCCCATGCCAGCAGAGCATGCCTAACAATCCAGTTTGCAAATCTGGGGCCTCGATTGTTGTGACCTGTGTGCGTTGATACCTGGTGCATGCAGCTGTGTGTTTGCAGGAAACCTCTTATTGAATATGGTAACAAACTTCACCTTCAGAGGCATAACCTTGTTTAATCAAATGCAGAGCTAAGTGTCTGCCTTTTCCCCTCTCCCTTCCTTGTATGCTGGAGGAAGAGGACCTCTGCTCTGGAGGCAATACACTTAGCTTATCCATGGCCAAGATTTTATCGTTCAAGCTCTCTGGAGCTTCATAATGTATGTGAGCTCTCAGCAAGGCTTGCGATGTTCAGAGAGTGGCCTGCAAAGCGACAAACCCTCTTTGTACAGCATGCACTCCTTTCCGCCAGTGATGTCTCGACGCCTTGCGCTTTGAAAATGTGCAAAACTTCACCTGCACCAGGCCCCGGATCAATGTTCAATTTACTCGTACGGATGGATGACTCATTTGAAAGAGCAAATTGTGACACGGGGAGGGAGACGTTTTGGATGTACCGGCGTGGCTGCATTTATCTCCTTCAGCGGCCCTTTGGAGAGGAAATAAGTCACCGTATCTTAATAACGGTCTTGATTTTATAAATGATTTCGACTCTCCCCACCCTCCTCCTGAAATAAGCAATCCATTCATTTTAATATGTAGAATTGGTTTGCTAGCAGGGCGACAGTTTAAAAAGACTTCCAACTGTGACACAACTGCAACCATATTGCTTCCTATTACTCGCTAAGGTAGCTGTTTAGAGGAGCAAATGTTCTCCCTGGATATGTTTAAAGTGCTGTAATTTTATTTAGGATAATGAGGATTTATAACAGTTTTGCCGTACAAAAGGCTGCTTTTAGGCTGAGCGAAATGGGCTGTTTTGGTTATGGAGTGTGTGCTTTAACTGTTAGGGTGTTTGCCTGCCATAATGTCATGCGAGAAGTACTTTTCTGTTAGTTATTCCGGGAGATCTCCCCGCAGAAAAGCGAGCGGCGAGACCAAAGCGCTAATTTGTCATCAGTATGCAAGCCGCCGTTCCCATTTTCATCCTTCAGCTGGCCTTCAAGAACCTCTTTTTTATTATTAGTATTATTATTTTTCAAGCACTATTTTAAAGTGGTAATCGCCTCTTTGTATTTAGCTTTCCGAAATCAAAGTTGGCTCAAAGGAGGGGTGGATTTTCAAAGTTTGGAGCAGGAGGCATAATCCCATAGGTCAGGCGTTATCTCTTGCATTTTTAAAAACTAGATCTTCTTTCTCTTTCTTAAACAGTAATCACTCCTCTTCGGTGCAATAAATATTTTTCATGTTTTCGCCTTTTAATGCCCTTCCACTTTGGCGCTCGTTCTGTCTCTCCCTCTCTTTCCCTCTCTCTAGCCACTAGCTTAACCGTACATTTAATGCCCTGTTTATAAATCTAAAGCAGAAGGAATTGAACTGTTACAGATTTTTATCAGGTTTTATCTCCTCCTTGGAAAATCGTGACTCTCCAAACATTTCTAATTTCCCTTATTTGAAGGTTCAAACAGTTTCAAATTACTGCCCCTGGATTGTTCTTGACATGCAGAATGGTAAATTTGATCCGCGGAAATGCAGGAATGTATTGTGTGTTCCTTTCCCCGAACAAGGGAATTCAACGGGTAAATTACAGTCATTTACTTGGAGTGTAATTTAGTTGGGAGCCTTTAGGCAAATGGAGGCAGAAGGACAGAAGAGAACAAAATCGCTCAGAACGGCATTTCTTTGCTCCCCCCTCCCCTCTTTTGCAGAATGCAGAATTTGGTGCAAAGGCAAACAGGAAAGTTGCACCTTGGATATATGATTTTCTCCCCTTCTTCCCCTTTGCTAACAGGGAAAACCAAAATGTAAAAGTCTTTCTGAGTGATTTACTGGCACGGTTGGATGTGATGTGCTGTTTTATGGTCTAGATAGCCTATTAATGAATTTTAATGCTTTCAGCTTGATAAATGGTTCGATTGTCTTTAAAGTGACTTTCATATTTATATACAGTTGGCCTTCCGCATCCACGGATTCAACCATCCACGGCTATATATATATATATATATATATATATATATATATATTCTCCAAAAAGTAAACCTTGGTTTTACCATTTTATATAGGGGACACTATTTTACTATGTCATTGTATTTAATGGGACTTGAACATGCACAGATTTTGGTATCTATGGGAGATCCTGAAACCAAACCCCAGAGCATTCCAAGAGCCCACTGTATTTTATGGACGTTTGTGTATGGGGTTTTTCTTTGTTAGTCTGTGTTGTTTGAAAATACGTTGTAGGCCATCTTGAGAAAAGAAGGATATTGATGATGATGATGATGATGATGATGATGATGATGATGATGATGGTGATGGTGATGATGATAGTGATATCAATTTTAAAATCTTCCTATATAAGCAAAGCACTGTTCTGGCCTTCCTGTAAGTTGAAGTTTAAAATAAATACTACTGATCCACATCTGATATTCATAGGAAACTATTTCTTGTTCATTGCATTGATCAGACTTTCTCCAGCATTTTTCATCCAGCATAATTTCCAGGGAATCCCTCCATAAAAATGATAATATCCACAACTAAAATAATGATATATGTTTATCTACTTTGTTTTTTTTCATTTGCAGTCTCTTATGGAATCCTTAGTGAGCTCTCATGGAAGGGATCCCCTGTGTTAAATAGAGCGACCTATCTCAAAACTGTTGTGAGACGTGATGTGCAGATCACACTGGATGTGATAATGTGTGTTGGTGTACAGATGTGCTAAAGCATGATCATTCCCACTTTTATGTAGTGCTTTGCAAGTTTTTTCCCTAGATCTCAAGGCGCTCCAAGAGCAAAATGTCCGGATGTTATATTTCTTTGTATATATGTATGTGTTGTGTGTATGTAATTTCCTAGCTGTATAGATTTCATTTTGAATGAGAAGGGAGGAGGCGGATATATACAATGCAAACTTAGAAATGAAATCCCCCCACTTTGTCCTCAAAAAAAGGTGCCTGGATATAGAACACAGTGTTTCGGATTTTGACACCAGCTTTTATTTCAGGGTAAGCAATAATTGCTCTGCAAACACAAGGCTGGGTTGCAAAGCCGACCTGTACAACATCTTGTAATTTGACACTTAAGTTGTGCCCTGCGTTACCCTGTGTCATAATTGATGGCTATGGAAAGGCACATGCTACGCTAATCATTTGTTAGAATAGCTTGTTAAATTGTGGTTGCCAATTTAAAATAAACTATGGAACCCGGGTCTATATTTTACGGGGCTGGTAGGCTGCAGTTTCACGCCGCCGTTTCCGCGGCTGTTTTTCAACTTTATGTCACATACACACCGCTTCTCCCCTTGCACACAAGGTCAGTGTGTTCGCCGGTTTAATAGCAGACTATCAAGAAGAAAAATCAATGGGGCTGCGTGTTTCGCACTCGCATCGCAGGGGGATTCCCCTCCCTTGTTTTTTACAGCACATTTGTGTACTGATCCCAAGGTTGAAAATGACAATATTAATGCCCTGTTAGCACCATGCCGAAATGGAAGCTGTGGAGCGCTTGGCACTCGGGTCGTAGGAACTTAGCCCTTGGAAGCTGGTGGTTTGGCTGTTCCTCACTTACCCAAGCTGGATGCAGATGCCTTTTGGCAGAACATGGGAGAAAGGTTGCATGTCTCCCTCCCTCCATTTCTCTTTTATTCATTCATTCATTCATTCATTTATTTATTTGCAGCCTGCAAAAAAGGAAGAAGGGACGGAAACCTTTTAGCGGGTGGTGGGAGAAGATCCTTGTAATCATCTTGGCACTTATTGCTGGGGGAAAATAAATAAATAAATTGACAGATAAATAAGGCAGCGTTATTGCTTGTGTGTGTGTGTGTGTTGTGATGAAATAAGACAGGGCCTCTACTCTTGCCAGGCTGCAAAGACCTCCTCTCTCAAGGATGTGGCATTTTTCTCTGATGCAAGGCTCGGAAATGGTTTCAGACGAGGCTGTGATCGTGCCACGGCCCTGCCCCTCGGCCCAGTTTATTCGACGCTTCAAGTGACAAACAGCATGCTTATTTTATCATTTTTCTGACCCTTCCTCATATGCATCTTCCATCTCCTCACCACCTTATTGCAAGGAAATCCATTAAGGAGAGAGGGGAAAATATGGGATACATGCCCAGTGCCTTTTACTGGCTAGCGGGAGCAGACTTCCATCTGGATAAGCCCTCTTGCCCTTTACTGTTGCCCAGCTCAAATGCCCAGCAAAGAAATTCAACTTGTGTATATGAGACTAAGGGGGAAGGAAGGAAATGATTTCTCATCCAATGAATTGTTCCTCCTTTCTAAGATATTTCCGATGACCTCTGAAATCATACCTTTCATTTGTAACAACAGCTGGATTGGCCTGTTTGTTTTGATTGCTTTGGGGGTCTATGTATTGCATGCAGTTTGGGAGGCCTGTCTGTTCCTCCTCCAGAAATGAGAAAAGCCTCAAAGCCCTGCAGTTGCTTCCAGTTCTCATTCACCGAGTCGCCTAAACGTGGGGTGTGTAAGGCTATCCCATGGCCGGCATTTGACCCCCTTTGTGGGGAGGAATTCCTAGCATGCTTGGGGAAAGGAATCATCTTTCTTCCTTCCTGAGCAGTCGGTCTGGCAACAGCCAACCTTGCAAAATGGGTGGCTTAGCTCCTTGAAACTTGCAAACTGGATTTCCCTGCTGTCGTTTCATTTTGTACCCCCCATTAAACCAAAAAGTTGGTCACTCGTTCAGAGACTGAAATATTAGATATGCAAAAATACAAGGAGGTTTGGCATGGCCGGAGAAAATCCAGCCCTTGGTGTTTATTCCTCTGAATGTTTGGTTGATGAATTTTATAGTCTGGTGTCTAGACGTTCCTTCTCATCTCTCTGCTTCCCACTCTCCATGCCTGGATTTTCCAGCTACCAAAGTTACACAGTTCCAACTTAGCATTAATAAAAACAAAAAGGAACGCATCTGCGCACTACCGGTAACCAGTCGTTGTGATGTCAGGGAGAGGAGGAGAGAATTGCTACTTAGGTAATTGTCACGAGTGGAAGCCGGACAGCCTAAGAAAGCAGGGAGGCTGAACTACGGCGACGCGAGGGTATAATTTTTTGCCTCCTCCCCATCCTTGCTTAGGTCTGACCTCTTGTTTGTCTTCCCAGATGTTAAATTCATGAGGCTGCCTTTCAAAATGGAGTGCTTGATTTCCATACCTGCAAATCTCCCCAGGCCTGAAGCAGGGAAGGGTGATTTGCATCACGCCCTCGAGGCAAATCGTGTGTGTCCATGACAAATGTGAGCGGAGATTTGTATTTGTATTTTTACCGGAAGTAGGTAGGTTAGCTACACCTGTTGACCGAGCCCAGCCCAATTTGGGGGGAAAACCTACTTCTCAATGAGGGGGAAGAAAGAAAAAGGAGCCAAACCTATTATTTACTCTCTGCAAAACACTCCACACAATTCCCTTAGGAGTCTTACTTGTATAAAGATGCACTCATGGCTTGTTTAGATTTGCAATATGGTCAGAACCAACTGTCTTACCCTAGAGGATGGTTTCCTTTTGCCCATTGATCCCCAGATCCATCTTTGAAGTGGTGATGTATGTGTCAAGTCCTTCTCAAACAAATGGAGAGATGTTTTCAATCATAATTAACCACCTTGCAATTTCAAAAAATGCCTGAACTATAAAGCCGTCTCCCTTTTTGCTGGATTCATCGAAAGGCTGAATTACATGTAAAAAAACCAGGAGCACTGACCTGATGATTTGGTGTACTTCACATTTTGAGTAAAGGTTGCTCCTGGTCCAAGGATAGTTGTCTTTCAAACTGCCCAAAAGAAGGTGTTATATTTCTAGCACCTTGATCAACTGTGCCATTTCAGGGAACCGAAAAAGATAGTGGAGAAAGAATGGGTCACTTGTGAATTATTGTGTCTCCAAAACACGAATATCCTTTATTTTCTTCACTGGGAGAATAGCAAGGTGAGATTTTTTACCAATCAAAACAATGCAATTCCAACTAGATGTCTGATACTTTTTCAGGCTGGGATATATATAACACACGCAGCTGCATGTTTGGTTCACAAAGCAAATACGCTTTCTACCTTTCCCTTCCTTCTTTCTTGTTTTACAGATGGATTTCTTTTTTTTATCTGAATGTGTGAAAAATTCAATTTCAGCCCAAGGTCTGACAATTTTCTTTCCTGGATAGTCTGCTGTGTGGACACAAATTGTACTCTCAAACCCTCATGCAGATGGCTGGCTTCTGAGACATCCCTCCCCCCAAAATGCACAGATTTGAAAAGCAAGTGTAGAAATAACCCTTGCATTTCAAATGTGTGCAAAAACCCTGCATCAATCACTGGGGGAAAAACATTTTAGAGCAATGCATGCAGTCGAAAACATACAAAAAGTTCGGAGGAGGAAAAACTACAAGAACTCAACCAATAGAACCAGGCATAGAATAAGTGTGAAAGTGGGACAGTGAGGTTGTCTAGGTATGTGGAGTTACTAGTTGATAGGTCCTTAATTTTTGTCTATCCATAACTTGGGGTGTGAAGCCCATTGGGTCACTTTGGGCAAGTTGCATGCTCTCAGCCTCAGGGGAAGGCAATGGCAAACCTCCTCTGAACAAATGTTGCCAAGAAGACCCCTTAGGGTCACCATAAATCGGAAACGACTTGAAAGAACACAACAACAACAACAACAACAACAATGACAACAAAGATTAGGAGCGTAGCTATATGGAAAAGGCGGGAAGAAAGCATTATCACCAAATAAGAATTCTGAGCCCCAATGAAATTTCCTTTCAATGCCCAAATATCTAGCTACACAGAGAATGAGAGGCAACTGATGTTTGCAAATATGAACTCTACCATTTGCTCTCTCCTCTTGCTCCTTTTTTCTAAACGCTGCATTTCTAAATACTCTGCTGAAATGTTATGTGATTTTGCAGCCCTGGAAATTTGGAGCCTGGAGGAAGATTTCACCGGAGAGGGTCAGGATTATCATTATATTTTTTTAGGGTGGGGAAGAATGTCCCTATTGGGCTCCCACTCTTGTCAAGTATTGATCCTGTGTGTTTTTGTGCTTTGAAAGAGGACACGCCTGTTTAACTTGAAGGTTTCGGGGGCCTATTGTCGAGTGGGCCTTGTGTGTGGGAATATAGTTCCTATAGGTTCCTCAGCATGGTGGTGGTAGCAGGAAAGCACTGGAAGGGGAGGGAAGAGTGAGAGAAGAGAAGAGATATAATAAATAATGCATGCGGAGAAGCTCATAAATGTAAGCTGGAATTTTCCTCAGTAGTTTTTGTTCTCAATCACCTTGATGAAACAGTCTTGAAGGCACTCTCCTTTTCAGTGGCATTTGGAGTGAGTCCCTGACAGCCTGATTTTCCACCCCTGTTGTGATGCTCCTTTTCTCTCGTTAATATTCCTCGGTAAGTGTCGTACCAAAGTAAACCAAAGGAGCCCGGCTCATGACACGAAGGCAGCATTTGCATTAATTATGCAGTCAGGGGGCTGGCGAGGAAAGGCGCTCGCTGCCGCTGCCGTCGAAGGCAGCAAATGACGGCGCCTGAATGGAAGCGAGCAGTAAGTTCATTTACATGGAGGCAAAAGAGGAGCAGTGGCAATGTTTTGCGCACACCCTCCCCGAGATTCCAGCCAAGGAACAATGGCATTTTTTCTTGTCAGCTTGCGGGCTGCCATTGTTCGGTGACTTAATGGGTTAAAGGCAAAAAATGCTGTGACAACGTAGATCTTTTGGTATTAACTCACTCTCTCTCTGTGTGTCTCTCTCTGAATGTGTCCATCTCTCTCTCTTGTGTATCTGTTGGCCTATCTATCCATCTATGAAATGGCTTCTTTATCTTAGATGTTGACTGCAAGAGCTACTGGTGGAGCAGGGAAGGTTGACTGCAAACCCTTCCTTCACCTCCTTTCTCCCTACCCAGCAGGTGATGGAGAGCCATTGAGATTGACTGTTCAGCAGCCATGATTCACACATTTTGCCCTTCTATATAAATCGGTTGATTCAAAGGCACCGCTGGATCTGAGATCATGGATTTACTTGGAGCCGGCCCTACCATTGGGCAGAATGAGTCAGCCACCCAAGGTTGAGTAAGAGATGAGATTGGAGAGCATTGTTGAGATGTTGAGGACGGAGCTGGTTGTGTTGCTTCATAGCTCACCCTCTGGTCTGGATGTTAGCGCACTGCCCTCCAGGTCTGTGCAAAAGCTCTATCAAGCATTCTTTATGCATTAACCATGCAATGAGGAAAAGGGTGCCATTTTGTCCCTGGACCAAGGCAAGTTTGGGTTGGCCCTCAGTGAGCTGGGGATCTCCTTGGATAGAGCTTATATGGCCGGTTTTGTGAAAATGGAATAATACGGAGTAGTAGGGTGGCCCTCTTGAGTTCTTTTGAGAATTTCCAAAAAAAGGAACCCAAAACTTCTTGGTTCACAGATTTGTTTATGAGCCCAGAGGTGGCTAAGGAGCAAAGTTGATGCAATGCTAGCCATTTGCTCAAAATTGTTCTTTATGTGCCTTCATATGGACTCAGACTTCTGGCAACCCTCTCCTAAAGTTTCATTACAAAAGATTTGCTGCCGTTTTCTTAGGTGCCTCCACATTGCAGAAATAATCCAGTTTGACATCCTTGAAACTGCCATGGCCCAATGCTATGCAATTTTGGGGATTGTAGTTTATTGTGGCACCAGAGCTCTCTGGCAGAGAAGGCTAAATGTCTGACAAAACTACAACCCCCAGAATTCAGTAGCATTGAGCTATGGCAATTAAAGTGGCTTCAAACTGGATTATTTCTGCCGTACAGATGCAGCCTCTGTCTGAGAGAGTGCCACTTGCACCCAATAGGTTTCCATGGCTGAGTAGGGTTTGAAACCCTGCTCCCTTGAATTCCTAGTTGATCACTCAAACTGCTGCATCACATTGGATCAATACGACGGACTAAACCCAATTGTCAGTTCCAACTACACTAGGCCCATTGAATCAATGGAGCTTACAAAAATGTTGACTTATTTTGATTCAATGGCTCTATTCTTGCTGGGACTAACAATTTAGTTTAGCTTCATGTTCTGTGATATTTGGGGAAGGAAATTGTAGGGTGGCACTCATGTCTGAAGGGCTGGCATTGTGAAGTAGCCAGCTGTTGCAGCCTAGTGTCAGGAAAGTCTTGAATCAACGGCGGAAAGTGAATAGTTCTTCTGTTGTTTTCTTGTATGCCCTACTGGCAATTGAAAAGAAATCCGGATGAAATTTGGCAATTGCCCAGAAGCATAAGAGACCCAAGTGTCAGAAATATCCGACACGCCCCGCTGTGTTAAACATTTACTGGTAAATGTCAACACGCCCCAAGTTTCTGACACTTTCTGCAGAACAAAAATCTATGAAACGGGGGGAAAAAGTGGAATTTTTTGACACCTGGTTGTTTTTTCCCCCTTTTAATACAAGAATTATTATTTTACAATACTTTGCCCTTTTCATTTGTGGCAAGGTCAAAATGCCGAGCGGAGTTTTTCTTTCCTTCCGACTGAATAAGATCAGGGGAATTTCTCCACGGGCGAAGTTCGCTGCTGGACAAAATGGCAAAGCCTTTCAGCCCTGTTCTTCAATCCTAAATGGATTAAATATAATATTTATTGAATACAAATTCTTCCCCCAGTCGGGCGGGTTTTCTCAGTAGGCGTCCGCGAGAGCGGATTTGCAAATGCAGAGAAAGAGAGAGAATTATCTTGTGGGTATGTTTGATGATGGAGGGAGCTTGTCCTCGGTTGCTGATGGCTTGCCGCATTTTTCTATCCCGCACGCCAAGTTGCTTTGTAGGGAGCAAGTGTCTTTATTCAATAATGCCTCTTCTCTCCCTTCCTTCCACTTAATGCTGTCCCTTCTTCCTAGTAGTTTAATACATAATTAGAAAAAAAATAGGATCTCTTCCCTCTTGAAAAGCACCGGAGAGGAGGGGGAATTTCACCCCTAACTTGCCCCGAATTATGCAGATTAATGCTTGTATAGTCATATTTTCTTCTGTAGGAAAATGTCATGTGGTGGCCAATTATTCAGAAGGAGCTTTGAGCGCCTTTGTGAGGCTACTCCAGAGTAGCTGGAACGCTAGTTGCACAAATACGAGAAAGCAACATCTTGAGTTGTGGTTGTGAGGAAACATATTCTTTGACCCTGTACCCCAGTTGCTTTGCTGTATTGGGGTTCACACATAACAGAGTAGGGAGGCCCATTCATTCATTCGTTTCCTGCCCAAAGGAAGCAATGGTTCATTTTAGGAATCAAAAAAATTAAATTAAATTAAATTAAATTAAATTAAAAAGAAATCTTGTTGTTAGAAAGTCTTTGAAACCTGCAAGGTTTTGCATGACTATTCACCATTCAGGATTGGTTCTGTGCAAAATTTGCATGGGATGCAAACAATAACTTTGGAATAAGTTATGGCGACTTAGGGTTGCCATAAGTCAGAAACAAGTTGAAGGAAATTGTTGTTATTTACCATCAGGTCATTTTCAATTTATAGTGACTCTATGAATGAGAGACCTCCAAGAGACTGTGGCCTGATACAGATGGGCAAAATGGGGCGTGGCGGCGGCTATAATAGGGCTGGGGAGCGCACACCATCGGCACGCTCCCTATCCCTAGTCCTTGGCGGCGGCAGCATCATGGTGACCTCCTGTCCACATTGGGGCTGCCATGACGCCGGCACCACCACTGAGCGCCCAAACGTGGTGCACAGGAAGTGGCGTCATGACAGTGCCACTGCCTGGTTGACACGCCGCAAGCTTCGTTCCTGCGCAGCAACCAGACAGCTGCGGAAACGAAGACATGGGAGAAAGGGGCTGGGCGGCCCCTTTCTCCCATGGCTGTGCCTGTCAGGGTGTCTTGGGGCATGAAGCCCCAAGGACACCCATTTTGGGACCATGGAGAAGCGGCAAAATGCACCGGATTGGGGTCTCTGGGCTGCGGTGAGGCTTCCCTACCCCCAACCTGGCGAAAAAAGGGTGTGTGTGTACTGCGCCCTTGTTATTAATAAACTCATTCAAGTCTTCCAAATGAGAGAGTTGCGATTTCCTTGGTTGAGTCAGTTGACCCACCTGTAAGGTGGTCTTTCTGTTTTTCTGCTGCCTTCATCTAGGCTAAGGAATATCATATCTCATGATACATCCAGAGTATAGTAGCCTCAGTTCAGTTAATTTGGAGAGTTCAGGCTTGATTTGCTCTCAGCCCCATTCATTTTACTTTTTCGGCAGTCCTCGGTATCCATAGGACTCCTGTCCACCATCACATTTTCTTCCTCTTTGCTTTCTTTCCCACCAAGCTTTTATCACCATACCTAAAAATGGGAAACACCGTGACATGGATAATTCTGACTTTAATATTCCACATTTATTTAATTCCTAAAGAGGTTTATGGCAGTTTTAGTCCATAAAAGTAACTTCTTCAAGCTCTCGCTATTGCCTGGCCCCGTTAATTTTTGTGGTGCTGTTGCTCAACAGATAGGGCTCCCCATCTCAAACAAGCAGAATATGTACACCTGTCATCTTCCATCCTTGGTTTAGGAAGATATCTCAAGGGTCGCCTGCTCTACCATTATTTTCTCATTGGGTTACACTTTTTAAAATAGCTCACATTGCCACTAGCTGTTTGGTTGTGAGATAGATGTGATTCCCTGATTGTCAAGAGTGGTACTTAATCCTTAATGGCGAGATGTACATGTTGCAAATAGCCATGGAGGAACGTGCATGCTTGATCCTTGGCACTATTACCTCCGATGCTGCCATGCGCCATTGGTTTAGAATGATGCGAATCTCTCAATACAGTACCCTGCTTTGATCCACAAAATAAAAAGTAGATCTTTTAATGTGACGTTGATGGCCCAAAGGGGATCTGTGTCTTAGCGTGTGCACACTTGTGTTATTAGTGACTTATGGCACGGAAACATTACAATATTTAATAAATAGATACATTCAAGTTATTAACTGCATCCTTCTGGGATCCAAAACCAATTGTCGGAAGTGCTCTTTAAAGCTTTTTTTAAAAATCCCATTATCTATATCTGCACTGTATTATATCTGTATCCAGGTATAGCTGCATTTATCTCTCCAGTGCAGACTGGCGATGAAAAGGAGAAGCCCAAATGCATATTTTATTCCAAAAAGGAAAGAATACAAACACGCACGCACATGTGTGTGTATATGTGTGTATTCTTTCCCTTTTGGAATAAAATATGCATTTGGGCTTCTCATTTCATCTCCAATCTGTGTTATTCCTTAAAAATGCAGGAGTGCCTGAAGTCCTCTTTAATATTTAATTCCACAACTTTTTAATCTGTCATTATGCCGTGATGAAGTAAGCATCAAGTGTCGCTGGGAAAGATTAAATTATACTTGGAAATAAGAATTGAAATGATTTAGAGTTGGGTTTGGGAAGCGGGTGGGGGGAGACTTTTGGTATTTGCTTTGCACATGTAATAATAATCCTGCCAGCTCGGGCGGATGGGGGTCTGGCCAGTCCAGGGTTCTCACGCCTCCATCGAGTCGTATGCGACCCCATGGGGATTCTGGTTTATCCCACTCCTCCGCCCCTCCAAACACTGCTGAGCCTTGCGTTATTTAAATGGCCATCTCATGCATTAATTACATTTGGTTCATTCTTTTCTCCCCCTCTCGGCTCCACAGTCCCTTTCTCTCTGTAAACATCGCAAGCTCATGGGCAAAGATCGGCTCCGAGTACCATTTCCGGTTCTTGTTAACAAGCTTATCTTTAAGCAGGGATAATTAATATCTGCCTCGCCGAATGGGTGCTGCGGTGTGGTCCATTTTGTGCTTGTACTTCAGAGTAGGGTGAATATGTGTGTGTGCATGCTGAATAAAGAGAAAGCATAGCCAAAGATGTCTAAATGTATGAATGTCTCTTCCCCATCTGCACCGCCTGCCAGCTGGGGCCAAAATATTTCTCCTTCTCCTCCTCCAAAGTTAGGGTTTTTATATATGCAGGTTGAGTTTCCCTTATCCAAAAAGCTTGGGACCAGAAATGTTTTGGATTTTGGAATACCTGTATTTGCAGCATGGTGTAGTGGTTTGAGCGTTGGACCATACAACCTGTATGGAGATCCTGGCTCGGCTATGTAAACCAACGGGGTGAAGTTGGGCAAGTCACACTCTCTCTTACCAAGAAAGCCCCATGATAGGTTTGCCTTAGGGTCGCCAAAAGTCAGAAATGACTTGAAGGCACACGACATCAGACAACACACATCATGAGATATCTTGGAGATGGCACCCAAGTCTAAACGCAAAATTTGTTTATGTATCATATATACCTTTTATACACAACCTAAAGGTAATTTTATACAAATATGTTTGTGCATGAAACAAAGTTGGTGTATCTTGAACTGTCAGAAAGCAAAGGTGTCACTGCCTCAGCTACCCATGTGGACAATTTTGGAGTATTTCGGATTTCGGGATTCTGGATAAGGGAGACCCAGTCTCTCTCTCTCTCTCTCTCTCTCTCTCTCTTTCTCTCTCTGTGTGTATATGTGTTGGGTGTTCCACAAGGACCCCTGAGTAGCCAATTCAGGTGAAACCTCTTCACAACAAGTGGATCTGTCTGGTCCTGTCTTATTCCCCCCCTCCCCCCCGTATCTTTGCATCGCAACCTGCAGACAGTTCTGCATGACTGCTCCACTCCTCACCCCAGCACAGTGCTGGAAACACGGACATACAAAATTCCTAAGGGCCAGCCTGAAATTTTAAGAAGCCAGCTCTGCGTGGTGCTGTCTAAATAAAAATGTGTTTCAAAGTCTTACAGGTTGATTTTAGGCAGCTGAGCAAACCGGTGTGCGGTGGTCCCTAAGGCTGGTTTGAGACATTTTACTGCCTGATGGTAACGGAAGAAGAAGAAGATGCTACTGTTACCATGTACAAAAGCCATCTAGACTGACAGTTGAATTTGCTTGAACACTGGCAATGGGACAGTACCCTTCTCTGCATCTGAAGACAGCAGGTTAATTCAGGTGATGTAGAGCAAGCTATGTGGCACAGAGGTCTGCCTCATTCTGCCTAATGGTGGGATTAGCCTTGTGTCCTCTCAACTCTGCTTCTGGGAGATCTTGAAATCCAACTTCAGCTCAAACATTCCTAGGCTGGACATACAGAGTTGAGGGCACTTTCCAGGAATAGTAGCTGGTGATCCATGTCAATGGACCACTGGATCCATTTTGGGTTGTCATGTTTTCATTTCAACAGAACTCTCCAATGTGCTACACTTTCCAAAATAGCTCCAGCACTTTGGATAGTTCCTTTTAAAGCCCAGTCTAAAACCTAGGAATGTATTTATCCTCCCACCTACACCACTTGTCCCCGCTTCCTAGATTAATCTTTCAAAATGCTTTCTCCCTCAAGCTATCTGCCTTGAAATGTTGGTGTGAGGGATCTGAGAGGGTGTTGCTGAACAGAACTTGGATCCCAAAATTCTAGACATGTAGAGTAGAACCCCATATCTGTGAGACTGGTACCTACAGTTTCAGTTATTCATGTACAAAAAAAGAGATCTTTCTAGGCATCTGGAGGTACTCCAGTGCAACTCTTTGGTTAATTTCCAGCAGAGGTTGACCATAGAATTGAACTTCTGCCAGATGTTGACCATAGAGTTGAACCTCTGGCAAAGATTGACCATAATGTTGAACATCTGGCAGAAGCTGTCCATACAGTTGCACTAGAGGACCTCCAGATGCCTAGAGAGAACACCTTTCTAGAAATCTGGAGATCCTCCAGCACTATAGTCAGCTTCTGCTAGAAATACTGTGGGCTCTTGTTATCCGCAAGGGTTTGGTTCCAGGACCCCGTGGATAACAAAATCCATGGATGCTCAAGTCTCATTAAATACAGTGGCATAGCAAAATGGTGTCCCTTATATAAAATGGCAAAATTAAGGTTTGCTATTTTGAATTTATACTTTTTAAAATATTTTCAAGCCATGGATGCTTCAATCCATGGATAAAAATAAATAAATCCATGGATAAGAGGAGGGCCAACTGTACAAGCTTTATGATTATCCACTATTTTCACTATCCACGCTATGTCTGCAAACATATCTGCCATGGATATAGGGGTCATACTGGATATAAAACCTTCAGTTTTCTGAATTTGATATGCATGCTCAAATAAGGAGCCAAACCACGGTGTGATTATTTCTACTGCTTCCAACTTTAGCTGATGGACTTAAAGTTCCTTGGAACTGCATCTCTCACTGCTTTTCAGCCTTCACAGAGACAATCAGCATGTATTGGCCCAGATCCTATTACTAGTCCCAACCTGGAGTTGATTCCATGGGATTTTCATCCATGCAGATTTGTTATTTGAAAAGGGATTCAATAGGTTTTCTTTCATTAGAACTAACTCATAGAATTCATACCATCGAAATGTTGGGGAAGGCTGGGAAGATGTGCAGGCTGCCTGTATGTTATCACCATGACTTCTTGTCTTGCAGCCAGGGGCTTTCTTGCCTTTTCCAACAATATCCCTAGTCATCTGATATCTGAACTCAGTTATTTCCCATGTTGGCATGATTATTTCTCTTGCACTGAATTGCTTTACTGGTTTTTCTTTTCCTCTCCCACCCTTCCCCATCAAGCCTTTTTGTAAATGTGAAACTCCCTTGCTGTGCACTTGGAAATTATTTCTGATGTTGTTGTTTTGTTTTGGATCTCGGAAGAACCTTAAAAAGATAATAATGCTGCATGAAAAGGAGTCCTGCAGTGCAGGTGGCTGTTGTTGTTGCTGTGGTCAGATGTTGAGGGTTGTCGCACCTTGTGACATCTGTCAGTCTCGTACGAGGGACAAGAGGCCACCCCAGAAACCTCACACGACACCCGCACATCCGAGAGACGGGGAAGAAAGTAAATGTGTTCCTGCGGAGAAGGATAAATAAAAAGAGCGGGCGGGAGTCAATAAGTGGGTTCAATTCATGCCTCCAGCAATGGCGGACAGCTCATTTTGTAGATGTGGGTGTTTTGTTTACATTTATAATGCAGCTTTATTTAATACTGACAGATATAGCTTGTGGCAAATGATAGTCAGAATGTATGAGCAGTCATAATGCTTCTGTCTTCTTATAGTGTGCTGTGGAAAATAAGCAGTTCACCTCTGCTTTTATTGAGGAAAGGATATGAGACAGCTATAGCTTTGCGAGGCTATTTATGGAGTTGTTTTACTAGCTGTGAACATGCCGCTTTATAGCAGTTGTGAAAATGGACTTTGCTAGTGTGTGGGAAAAGGAAATAACATTGCCGTATACAAGGGTAGTAAAAAAACCTCTATAAATAATTTTTCAGACTGAGGAATCTTCGCCTTAAAGCAGACAGAGAGGTCGGTGGCTTTCTTCCGGTTCGGGGCCAGTTTCCAATTGATATTTATGTTTCCTGGGCCGAATTTCAATGATCATCCATTGATAGATTTTATACACACACAAACACATATTATTTTATATTCCAAGGTGGGAGTGCAAGGGAAGGAAGGCTTTCTAGGGATCAGAATTGCAGGCAGAGAGTGATTCAGTCCACCCAGTTTTTGGGATCGTCAGAATTAAAGGCACAGCTTGCCAAAAAAAATCAAATCAAATCAAAATCCAGTTTGATTTGAGCATGATGCGGCTTTATGCTTTATGTTGGTGCCCAGGCCGTGCGCAGCTTCCTTGGTGATGAATGCCCATGTATGCTGGTGATATAGAGGATCTGTCTTGGTGCTCTATTTATAATGTAAGGAGCAGGCGTTGGTGATATAAATATGGCACTGAGTTCAGCTAACTTTATAAATAGCCTCACCTGATGCTAAGCGTTGGATGGGGTTTTGAAGTCTCACATTTGGACTTGGGATATCGTTTCCAGGAAAACGGGACTGCTCCGGAAACCGCCGCCTTGTTCTGATGGATGAGGCCGGTTCGTTGGCTGCCTGCTTTGCCTTTGGAAATTTTTATTTTTAATTAACTGCCGCAAACCCAAAATGTGTTAATTAGCTGGAGAAGATGACAGTATTTTACAAAGGAATGAAACATAGATCTCTTATCGGTGGGGCTGGAGTCAGTAGAAAGGTACTGATAGGTTTGCCTTAGAGTCGCCATAAGTTGAAAATGATTTGAAGGCACTTAACACACACACACACAATATTAAATGCCTAGTTTGTGGAATATTTACTTTCCTAGGAACATAGAAAAGGGTTTTTTTTTTGGTTCAGAAATTTTAATTGAATAATTATGTTAAGTTCTATCAATCCAAGGCTGCATCTGCACTGTAGAAATAATGCAGTTTGGCACCACTTTAACTACCATGCCTCCATCTGGCAGAATCCTGGGATTTGTAGTTCTGTGTGGCACTGGCTCTCTTTGGCAGAGAAGGCTAATGATCTTGTAAAACTACATATCTCAGGGTGGCATAGGATGAAGCTACAGCACCTAAATTGGTGCCAATCTGCATTGTTTCCACAGTGTAGGCACACCCTCAGTAGCCCAATGATTCACATGGTGGTGACTATAAATGCCTTGCGCTACCATTTTACTACAATTGGTATTATGAATTAACATACATTGATGAAGGAATCAGAACCAGGCAGTACAAAAATAGAAGAATCGGAGTCAAAGGTTTGGTGTATCAACTCCACAGCGCTGCTTATCCACTTGGGAGGGGGGTTGTTGTGGTTTTCCTCCTTCTTTTTAATTATCCCTTTTAGAAAGTAATTCTAAGACACTTGGAAAAAGTACATCAAGCCTCCTATCACCACTCTCGCTCTTCTTTGGGAGAGAAATGGATCTGCCCTTAAGATCTTCATTTGCAGGACATATTGTCTAGATTTCCCCCTCTTAAAGCTAGCTGCAACTGCATTCATCAAAATGTCCAAGTTTGTGGTTAACTCCTTGACCTGGAACTTGTCCGTATTCTAAATGGGACAAGGTTAGGCATCTTCTTCTTCTTTTTACCAGGCATAGTTACTGAACATTATTGGATGAGGTTAGATCACCCTGGTTTCGTACATGTCAGCCAGCTCTGTTTAGGAGGAACAGACTCTTGCTGTTCTGGTTCATGATGCTGGAACATCACAGTTTGTGTTATTGACTTTGGGGAAATGTCTTGTTATAATCCCCTAGAAGTTTTATGAGACTGGGAGGAAACTCTTCTCTTGCCTCCAGCCTGTTGTTGTTGTGGCGTGCCTTCAAATTGGCTCTGAGTTATGTCGGCCCTCTCATTCATAGGGTCTTCTTGGCAAGATATATTCAAACAAGGTTTGCCATTGCTTTCCTCTTAAGGCCGCAAGGGTCTTAGTTGCCCATGTTGGCGAAGGGGGTTCACTATTGTTGAGCAGGGATTCAAACCCTTGTCTTATGAAGCTCTAGTGCAATAGTTAGACCACTAGCCTACACTGCCTGTCTTGAATGTGTGTCTGTGTGTGTGCTTCCAAGACATATAAGCCAGGGCATGCATTAAGATCTGCAGGGGAGGGCTTTTCCCCAGTCCCATCACTATCACAGATGCATTTGGTGAGGATACAGGAGAAGACTTTCACCACAGCTGCTGCCAGATGGTGGAACTTCCTGCCACAATATGTCTGGTTGGCGTCCTCCCTGTTCTCTTTCTGCCGACAGGTGAGGATGTTCTTATTTTGGAAAGCACACACTTGTAGTGTGCATGGATAATGTGTTGTGGTGTGCCTTCAAGTCATTTCCAACTTATGGCGACCAATCATGAGTTTTTCTTGGCATGATGGTTTAGAGGAGGTTTTGCCATTGCCTTCCCCTGAGGCTGAGAGAGTGTGACTTGCCCAAGGTCACCCAGTGGGTTTTGTGGCCAAGCCAGGATTTGAACCCTCGTCTACAGAATCATAGTCCAACATTCAAACCACTACACCACACAAAAAGTACCAGGGACCAATAAAATAACACCGCAGACCAACAGAGAAATGCCATATACCAGCAGAAAGATGCTATATATCCACAGACAAGCAGCTTATCCAAAAAGAGCTGGTGTTTGTCAGCGTCCCAGTTTCCCATCCCTCCCCTCACCCTATTTATTATGATTTTTTAAAAAACCCATATGATCCGGGAGCAGCTGCGGGAGGGTGCAAACCACTTTTGTGCTTGCAAAAACAATTTAGTGAGCTCTTCCTGGCTCAGCAGGTGCGGCCTTTTTTTGTTGCGGTTGTTGTTGCCTCTTCTGCTACAAATTCCCGAGGAGCCTTTGCATATTAAATTGAAAATAACCTTCCCTTTTCAGGGGGAGTTTGGCCAGATGTAGAACTCGCCTCCGCCCGGCCTGTAAATACCATTTTAAGCTGCATCTCTGAAACTGCATTTCCCATTCTCTGCCCCAGTGCTGTAGGGATGAGAGTTTTTAATCCTTTTTTCGAGGAAAAAGGGGGAAGGAAGAGAGTTGTTTTTGGTCTCATTAGCTTTATGGATTCCAGGAGGGCTGTAAGGTGTCTCCCTGCCCTCCTTAAAGGAATGGAGAAATGGGTTAATCTCTCCACAGAGCTGCTCTTTTACCTTGCCACCTGTTTCCAAATCCCCAGCAAATTGAAAGTAACCAATGATGGCACGTTATGGGTACTGTTTGCCTTGCAGAATCTCATAGAATCCTATAGTTGGAAGAGACCCCAAGGGCTATCCAACCCAACCCCATTTTGCCATGGAGGAAGACACAATTGCAGCACTCATGATAGATGGCCATGATGCAGCCTCTGTTTAAAAACCGCCAAAGAAAGAGACTTCACCACTCTCCTAGGCAGCATCTTCTACTGTCAAACATCTCTTTCCATCAGGAAGTTCTTCCTAATGTTTAGGTGGAATCTCTTTTCCCGTGGCTTGAATCCCTTGCTCCACGTCCTAGTCTCCGGAGCAGCAGAAAACAAGCTTGCTCCATCTTCAATATGACAACCCTTCAAATATTTAAACAGGGCTATCATATCACGTCTTAACCTTCTCTTCTCCAGGCCAAACATACCCAACTCCCTAATATGCTCCTCATAGGGCTTCATGGTTTCCAGACCTTCCACCATTTTAGTTGCCCTCCTCTGGACATAGATACATATGTGGCTCTCTTCTATCACCTATCTTCTATCACAAGCTGTGAAAACTGTGCAGGAAGAATCCTTTTTTGCGGCAAAAAACATATATATGTTTGCATAAAGTAATTTCCTGGAATGCTTTTAGAATGTGGGATTGTGGAGAGAATATTACGCAGAAATATTCCTTTTCGCCCACAATAGGGAGAAAATTGCACAGGAAACATTTTTTTGTATGTGTGGAAGACTACAACTGCCTGCACTGCAGAAATAATCCAGTTTGACACCACTGCAACTGCCATGGCGCAGTACTAAGGGATTCTGGAAACTGTAGTTTGTTGTGACACCAGAGCTCTCTGATAGAGAAGGCTAAACGTCACCTAAAACTACAGTCCCCAAAATCCCATTGCACTGAGTCATGGCAGTTAAAGTGGTGCCCAACTGGATTATTTCCAAAGCGCAGATGCAGCCTAGATGTTCCCTGCCACACTTTAGGATGTGAGAATACTGAGAAAATATTGCACAGAAATATTCATTTTCGCCCACAGCGGGGCGAAAATGATGCAAAGACGATGCAAAAATGTGCATCCCAGGGGGGTGCTATCATGCACCCCGTGACCCCCAGTTTGGAAGCTTTGGGATCCATGTACCCTCACACGAACACACACACAAACACAAATGCACATGCACATGTGCTCCAGAATGAAGACAGTACGTTATCCTTTATAAGCTGACCAGTCTTTGCTTTTTAAGCAATAATCATTTATTGTTTAAATACAGCCGAGGCTTGCAACAAAATGCTGTCAAGAGCCATCACACTCATTAACCTGCCAGCTAATTAGCTTCCGCCTGCCGGATTGCTGACAAGTTCTTCGGTCTGAACCCGCTGCTGTTGTGTCAGCGCATGAGGGCCAGGCAGCATGGAAGAGGGGTCCCCATTAGACGGCGGAGAAACCGAGCCACGGCGTGGAACAAAAAACGTGCGGGGGGGTTGTTTGCTGCATTCCCAACCAATGTTCCAGCATTAATATTCCTGGATCTAATTAAATTGGCAACTCTTAATTACTGTAATTAGTGCCTTCATCGTTTCCTGGCTTGCGCTGGTCCTTCCCCTGCCTTTGAGTTCAAACGTAAAGTTGGTCGTGGATTTCTCCCATAAGTGACTTGGCCTTTTGTGTCTGTATCTTGGCAGAGAAGGCAGCTCTTTCGCTCTCCTCCTCCTCTTCTTCATCCTCCTCTTTCTCTTCCCTTCCTCCTCGATGTAATTATCTGGGCCTTGTTACCGTGAATGTTTTGTCGGCTCATTTAAATTTGTTACTCTGCTGTATCGCGAGGGGTCAGAGTAGACAAGATGATTTCAAGAGCAGATGCAAAATGAGGAAGAAAATGGCACATGCATGAGTTTGGTTAGGATCAGGAGGGATTTCTGTGCCTGCTGTTGCCTTTAGAGGTTGCAAGTCTTTTAGCTTGCAATGCTCAGGCTGTTCTTTGGGATGAGATCTGTGTGACTTTTATTGGTGGAGGGATTCGGCCCAGATGTAGCATCCATTACTGGTGGTGGCTTCTGTATCACAGGGATGATGAATCTGATCTGATGTCTGGCTCAAGTCAGAGCTGTCCAAGATGCTCAACCTATTTGGGGACTATGGTTCCGGCTCAAATAGAAAGCGGATTCACCGGCCCACTGACCTGGAAGTCACCAAATGCCATTCCCATCCACACACATGCAAAGAATGAGAATACAGAACCCTGCCCTGCGGAGGTTGGGCCAGAATTCGACGAAATGTTGCCCTCCAGATGTTGTTGGACTGCATCTCCCATTGACTCTTGCTAATACAATATTGCCAATGGTGAGGAATGCTGGAACATGCAATCCAGTAGCATCTGGATGGCTGACACTCTGCTTCCCTGCAGTTTAGGGCAGATGAAAAAGATGAGAAGAAGGAGGCTGAAGGGGAAAAAATGGAAGTCCTGAATGAATAAAGCAATATCCAAATATTTTCAGTTACAAGTATTATTGCTGTTATTAATTTCTGTCCCCCCCCCCCCCCCCCAAATTTGGGACCCAATGTGGGTCTTAAATCTTAGCTTACAGCAGGTCAGCTTTCCTCATCCCAGCATTCTTCAGATGTATTGGATTGTAACTCCTATCATCCCCAGCTAAGTAACTGTGCCGTCTAGAGTTCATGATGGCTCTGATCCAGTCTGGAAGGCACCATGTTGGGGAAAGCTGCAGTTTGGGATGGTTATTAATGGGTAAGCAAGCACTGTGATTATATTTCCATTGACTCTTATTTGAAGATCACAATTCTTCCTTCATTTCCACCTTGCCCTCATTTACCATCATTTGCACAGTTTTTCTGCTTGTCCCATGACCGTGATTGTCATGTAAGGAAGTCTGAAGATTGCTATAAATCTTGTGTCAATTTGATGCGATGTTAACTCCAAATCTCTTGTTCAGAGGAGCTGTTTATTGCCAAAAGATTTTGGGCAACTGAAGGAGGCCGCATGAATTGTCGGAAACATATGGATATGGTGTGTATATGTTCTTGGCTTTGATTTGCAGTTCTTCCTTTCTCTGCAGCTGCAAGTGAACAGTTAAAACAATCCGAGTAAAAAGCACTTTAATTGATACTAATGTGATGTGACCCTTTGCTAATTACTGAATTTCACTAATTGGCAAGTGATGCAATATGGCTTCCATTGCCATCGCGTTTGTTCTCTCCCCTTGGGATTTGGTTCGTAGGCCTTCTCGCTCGCCTGTAGCGCTGGAAGTTTCCCCTTGTTTGTGAGCACTTGCTTCCTTTCCCCTAAGTTTCCCAGAGAGATAGAGAGCCGTGAGGGTTATCAGGCCTGTTCTTCACACTGTTAATGCTGTCGCCAACTTCGTTTTGCAACTGAGCTTGTGCTCATTTGGAGATCACAGTGAATCACAACTCCCTGGTTTGCGTGGGTGAGATATCTTGTGAATGCATGTTTTATCACTTTCATACAGTGGTCCTTTGGTATCTATTGGGGTTTGGTTCCAGGCGTCCGCGTGGATACCGAAATCCATGGATGCTCAAGTATCATTATATATAGTACCTTATATAAAATGACAAAATCAAAGTTTGCTTTATGGAACTGATATATTTTTTGGATTTTTTGCAAGCCATGGAGGGTTGAATCTGTGGATAAAGAATCCGTGGATAAAGTATCTATGGATACGGAGGACCAACTATACCTAGAGCGGTATAGTGGGGTCTCCGTCTCTGGATGTCTTAAAAAAATAAGGGTGTGCTAGCCACTGGGGATGTTCTACCTGGAGTTTCTGTATTGGGTTGGGACTCTATGGTCTAGGGCAATGCTTCCCAAATGGTCCTCCAGGTGTTTTGGACTTCATCTCCTGGAAGTCTTAGCCAGTTTGGCCAACAATCAAGAATTCTCGGGGCTGAAGTCCAAAAACATCTGGAGAACCCAAGTTTGGGAAACACTGGTCTAGGAGGTCCCCTCCCAACCCTGTGACTTTAGGTGAGACTGTTGTACCCTGCCTGCTCCAGATGGACCAGTGGTCTGGCTTGATATAGGGTGGCTTCCCATGGAATTGTTGGAACGGAGGTTTACCATGTTGGGTGGAAATGAGGCTCTCTCCCTCTTCAGGGGATGGATGGGAATTGTTTTGCTTTGGGTGAGCAAGATGAGGCCTTCCTCCCTTGCCTGACCTGCTTTTCCTCCCTTCTCCCACCCCTTCCATGCATCCATATTCATCTCATTAGAGTGTTTGGAGAAGATGTGGTCCGTTTATTTGTAGCCTGTGGGTGTTTAATAAGGAGCGTTCAGTGGTACATTTGCATCTTTTGCTTGGGGTCTGAATGGCGAATTACCTCTTGAAATCATTAAAATGTGTACGCCAGGCCTGCCGGATTCTTAACAACAGCTAGGAAACTCACCCAGTCGGTGTGTTGTGCCGCCATAATTGTCTGGAGTGTTGATGTCTTTAGGAAATGTTGCAGGACCTTCTCCAGAGCAACTGGATCAACTGTTGTCACGTGTACGCACCTCTAAAGAAGGCAACAGTTTAAGTGGGATTTTCTTCTGCGTGGAGTCGACTTTTTCATCAAACTCCTGAAGTTTCTGTGAACAGGGAAAATGAGAAGTTGGAAACTTAATTTGGAGCCATTAGGCAAAAAGATGGCTGGCTGACTCATAACTTCAAATCTGCATCTAATACGACTCTCGCCTTCTGTGCATTGTTTCCTAGTACCAGTAACTGAAAATGTTGAAAACCGCTTTAAGGTTTAGGCTTCAGCTGGTAAGATCTGAGGACTGTAATGTGAGCGAATGTCACAGAAATGTCCTATAAAGTGGTTTCTTTCTTTCTGTCAAAGGCTTTGAAGCCACCACAGTTGATCCTCTTTGACTAATGGGAGTTGGCCTGATTTTTAAAGAAGGGCCTGTGTTAGCTGCCATGGAAGGAAGTGTTAAAATATGACACACGATTTAAATAAAGGGGGATTAGACAAGTTTCTCTGTTAATTGTAGTCTCTGGACTGATGGTAAGAGCTGTTCGACAGAGGAAGACCCTGCCTTGGAGTATGGTGGTGTCTCCTACTTTGGAGGTTTTTAAACAGAGGTTGGATGGCCATCTGTCAGGGGTCCTTTCATGGTGTCTTCCTCTATGGCAGAATGGAGTTGAACTGGATGGCTCTTGGGGATCTCTTCCAACTCTAGGATTCTATGGGCCCAAACAGACAGGCCAAAATAAAACTGCTTTGGGTCACTTTGGATTGTATGCTGTTTAAATGCTGCATGAGTCCTAAGAGGCCAGAAGCTGTGCCAAAGCCATGCTCCAGTCTTAAGGATTAGAGCACAGCTTTGGCGCAGCTTCTGGCCTCTTAAGATGTGTGTGTCATTTAAACAGCATACCTCCAACGTGACCCGAAGCAGCTTTATTTTGGCCTGTCTGTTTGGGCCCTTATGATTCTTTGGAGGTTAGATGACCATCTGTTGGTGGTGCTTTCTGTCTCCTAACATGGCAGAATGGGGCTGGACTGGATCTTCCTTGGGGTCGCATCCAACTCTATGATTCTGTGAATCTGACTGTGAAAGAAATGGGTGAGCTTAACCAAGATAGCTTTGGATCCATCTGTATTGGTACCTTCTAAGCAAAACAGTCTGATGACAGAGTAAGGTGAGGGCTGGAGGTGGATTTGGATCTTAGAGGCCTCTTTTTCTAGTCCTCTGCCTCTCCATGTTTTGCCCCTTTGTGAAAAGCATTGGCATTCTCAAATGCTGAGACACCTGGCACTTCTTCCCTGTTGACCTTTTGGCTCTCGTCCTTCTTGCACCAGAGATACTTGGATCTTCAAGGGGAATGGAAGTGCTTGCAGAAGCCTGGGTTTTAAATAATTCTGTGTGCAAAACAAAGTTTGTGTATATTGAACCATCAGAAAGCAAAGGTGTCGCTATGTCAGCCACCCATCTGGACAATTTTGGAGTATTCTGGATAAGGAAGACTCAACCTGCATTTGCTATTAAAAGAGAAGGGAAAAAAGGACTTGGTGTCAGGTTGAAAACTTGCCAATATATTTCAACTTCAGCTTTCAAGGGTTTCAACCACTTCTTCAGATGCAGCAGCAGAAGTGGGTTGCAGCCTGCAAACGATGATACCGAAATAAATTGGTTGCTCTTAACAGTGCCGCCCGATTACTTTTTCTTTTCTTTACATTCTTGTGCAACTGCAGTGCCTCTCCTGGCCTTTAATAAAGTGTGGGTACATTTTGATATTTGCTTTCATTATCACCCAAGCGCCTTCATTAATCCCATTTCCCTCTCTCTTCTTCTGTTTTAAATGTTACCGAGATGTTTTGTGGCTACTGTCTCCTAGCAACACGGCATCCTCCACCTGACCCCCTGTCATTTCAAGGGGTCTTGGAAAATAATCCCAGCAGAATTTAAACACCCACTATTCTGGATGCCTTTTTGAAAATGCAAATTGTGGCTTTTTTTTATTAAGGTAAACTTGACTTCTGATGAAAAGATGGATTCCTACCATTGCAAAATGGTAGGCTTCAGCAAGGAACTAAAGTTCTTCCTGTGTTCTGAAGATGGAATATTGTTGGTACACAATGACAATGCAAACATAAAGTATATTATGTTAATTGTTGCAGATTTTCGCACGTTTGCACCAATGGTTAATTGACTTCACTTTCCTGTGCAAATGCGCATCTATTTGACCCTTCTGCCAAAAATGTGCAGCTATCTGAATCCATGGTAAATCTGAGAACATAGCTTCCACGAATAGAGGATCCTACTGTATTTTCAGTGTAGTTCCTCCCTCTATTAAAGATTACTTGGATATATTTCAAGCTGTGGATACTTGAATTTGTGGATACAGAGGGCCGGCTGTATCTATTCACGTCTGTTCGCCTCTTCTGCCGAAAATGTGCAGCTATCCGAATCCATGCAAACCAGATGGATGTACAATCATGTGCTTTTCTATGGGTTTCAGCAAATACGCCAGTGAAAACTTTGGAGCCTTTTTCTGAGGAGTTTAAGGAGTTTTTGACCCCTGCTTTGCAAAAACCCCAAACTCTTGCGAATTGCATTTGGATGGATTGCATTCTGTTTGGCTGGAATGAGGAATATTTTAATCACAGAGACAAATCCTGGGTTGAATTCAAAGACGTGGCCATTGTTAGTCTGGGTTGGTATGCAAAGGGATCTTGTAGCACCTTTGAGATAAACTGAGAAAAAGAAGTTAGTAGCATAAGCTTTTGTAGACTTAGGTCTGCTTCATCTGACGCAAAGAGTGAAGTGTCTAGGAACAGATCTTTATAGCTATGAAAGAGCTGGTTGCATGTGTGAATAGTGCAGTCAGCCCTCTGTATCCAAGGATTCTGTATCCATGAATTCAAGCATTCGCGGCTTGAAAATATTGAACATATATTGTTGAAAAGAGGGAAGATCTACATTGAAAATACTGTCTATCCATGAGGGATATGCTCCCAGACTTACCATGGAAATGTAAAACCATAGATCATAGTGAATGCTATTGAAATGAATGACATCTGGCAGAAGCTGACCATTGAGTCATTGGCAGTCCTTCCATCTCTCCATCCTTCCACTGAAGGACCAAGAGATTCCTAGAGAGAACACTTCTCTAGGTATTTTCAGGTCCTCCAGCATGACTTTATACTAGTCTACCAGAAGAGACCATAGAAGGCAATTGATGGAACAGAAGATGAGATCTATAGGGATTCCCAGGTACTCTTTCACCCTGTTTGTAACCAAGCCTGGGCTTCTTTAGCTTGATGGCAAGGAACGAACTGGTTGACTGCGGCATGAATATCTTAATCCCGGAGAGGTAAAGCCTCCTCTGAAAACCAGAGATCACCTTATTTATTCCCCTTGCGGCAATGACCATTTAAAGCGAATCGAAACCATTTATCCCTCATCACTCTTCTTAACCACAGGCAATGGGAACCCCAAAAGGCTCACAGCTCGGAAGCACTTATGTGTTAACGTTGCACTTGTTAAACGAAAATTGATTTGTTAACGGTAAGACAGGAGGGAAATTCTGCCAAATGAATCCATTCCTTAGTTTGCTCAATGGTTAATTTTTTAAAAATAAAAATAAAAATAAAAATCATACTAAAGAGTAGAGAAGAGGCAAGTGTTACTTTAGCATAACAGCATTGTAATGATTAAAATAAAAACAAAGAATTTGAATGTGCTTGTTGCAAGTTTTAACATTTTGCAAGTGTGGCCCTCCAGATGTTGCTGGTCCTGTGGGTTGGTGGGAGGCTTGAAAGAGTTACATTTCCCCCCTTCTTTTTTGTGTATATGAAGGGCTGCCAATGGATTTGACAGGTGGGCAATGTCCAGTTCACATGTCTTACGCGCTTCCCGAGAATCACAACTTTCTCATTTTAAATGCTTCAAACTAGTTTCTCACCTTCTTGGGTCCAGATAGACAGTTTCAAGAAGATGGCAGAGGAGGGGGGAAAAACCACCCCAAAACCTTGTAATGTGAAGACACAAATTTTCATTGGTATCAGTGCTGGTTGTTTTTTGAACTTGGAGATTTGTTTTTCCAGGTTTTTGGACCTTTGGAGAAAATGGCTGTTTTTGCATTGGTGCAATGTGTCCTCTTCCTTCCTTTTTATCACATCTTTGGCCTTAAATTGGGATGGGCAACTTTGTTGCTTCTGGAAGCCAAATTCATTCCCTTGGAAGGAGTACTTCAAATAAGTGCAGATTGAGTCTTCCTTATCTGGAATGTCAAACTCTAAAACCCCAAACTGGGTGGCTGAGATAGTGACACCTTTCCTTTCTGACGGTTCAGTGTGCACAAACTTTGTTTCATGCACAAAGTTATTTAAAACATTATGAATGGAATTACCTTCAGGCTAAGTGTGTAAGGGGTCTATGAAAGATCAACGAATGCTGTGTTTAGACTTGGGTCCCATCTCCGAGAGATCTCATTATGTACATATATAGAAATACTGGTATTCCAAAATAAAACCCCCCACTTTCCAACCTGGCAACCATAGTTGCCATCTCCTGCCTTAGAAAGTATTCCTAAAGTAAAAACTGGGGAGGGTTCCTCTAGCTTTCATAGTTGTGCAGAAGAGGGAATTTCAGCAGGTGTAACTTGGAGTGGAGTGTTGGACTATGACTCTGGAGACCAGGGTTCAAACTGAAACATGAATGCAGAACACTTATGGATGCATGACTCCAGCATGGTGCAATGATTAGAGTGTTGAATTATGACTTTGGAGACCAGGGTTCAAATCCACGGAAACCCATAGTGTGACCTTGGGTGAGTCACAGTCTCTCAGAGGATGGCAATGGCAAACCACCTCTGAAGAAACCTGGCAAGAAAACGCTATGATAGATTCACTTTAGGGTTGCATAAGTCAGAAATGGCTTGAAGCTACACAACAACAACCACAACAACATAGCTTGTTGCATAAGAAGATGAACACTTGCTGAAATGTCTTCTTCTCCACCACCATTGGAGCCTTTTCCCCTTTTCAGTTGGGCAATCCTTTGTAAACAAACACATTGCAAACAGCTTAGGGAGTGCTTAAATGCACCGATCAGCGGTATAGAAATGCACTTGCTACTTGTAATCCTAGCTTCGAATGAGCAAATATGGACAACATTTAGCTTTCTGACATTCCCCCCGCCCCCACCCCTAGATAGATCATCTACATCTATCTTTATTCCTGGATTAGGTAACCAGGTAAGCGTGCCATGCACGAGGCGAGGCAACCACCCCCCACATTTCACAGGTTTCCCCCCCCCCCCCCCCAGCCTGTCGCTTTGAAAGATGCTACATCTCTCTCTCTCTCGACAGAGCTGGGATTAATTTTGATGCATCCTGTGAAATGTCTACACCGTGTTTGCTTCAGTTCCCTCCTTCCTCTCCTACGGTGTTTCTCCACTGTCAGCTCCTTCCTCCGGCGTGGCACTGTCGGTACATCAAGGCGGCAGAGGGGCTACCTGATCTGACAAGGCCCTTGTCTAAACAATAAAAGCCCCGTGTCGTCTCTTCTTTGCCCTTCATCTCGCTCTGTCAGGTTAAATGTTACGGAAACCCAAAGCTGCCTTTTCCCTCCCTCTCTTCCTTCTTTCTTTTTGTCTGAAAGAGGAGGAAGACACGTTTCCTCTTCTGAACTCCCTGACAGATTGTTAAGAGGTGTTTTCTTTTGGCCTGGGCTTGGTAAACGCTTTGCCTTTTTCTTATTTTGGTTGTCGTCGTCGTTGCTGTTGTGAACGGGAATCGTTTCTGACAAAGCCCCATCGTAGGACCATTCTTCCTCAGAATCGCTCTTGTTTGGGGTGAAAATACATTTGTGGCATTGACATTTGTGGATTTGATTACTCATGGATTTGATTGATGTGTTCTCTCTGGAAATTTATAGGTTCTTCCATATGATTTTCTAGGTCCATCAGTATGGTCAATGTCTACTAGAAGTTATGCTGGAGGACATAAATATTCCTGGAGAGGACCTAGAGATTCTATGGTCAATGTCTACTAGAAGTTGCATTGGAGGACCAAGATATTCCCAGAGAGGACTAGAGATTCTGCTTCTTCCTTACCTTCGAAGCACAAAACCATTGATGAATTCTGTGTGACTCCAAAGTGTGCAGAGATAGGTTGTCGAAAGGGAAGGAAAGGGTGCCTGAGCTCATTAAGACAGTGTGCATTTATTAAGACGGCAATAATCTGGCAGTTTTAGCAATGAAAGAAAAATTTTGTCTTTAAAATAAATAATCATACCACCTATACAAGCGTTATTGCTGCCTCTCGGTTCCCAGGCGACTAATTCTGGGGCTTGTTCATTAATATCTCTCGCCTTCTTCAGGGAGTCTGCAGGGTTGTCATGCCGAGTTTTAAATTTTTAATGTATTACCAGTCTTGCCACAGAGCAGTCCTGGGATTTTCCCTCCTCCCTCCCTCTCTTGTTCTTTTTCCTCTCCTTTTTTCCTTCCTTCCTTTTCCTTTGTTCTGATTCTAGACTAATGGTGTTTGCTATTCAGCTTTAGAGCCTGACAGTAGTTTTCTCAGCTTATCAGGGCTCAGCAGAGACCATCTCCATGACTTTCTGTGAGTTCACATTCTTCCCATTCTCCTTTTCATGAATGCACTGGATGGTAGTTTTGTAATTTATACTTTTGTAATTGTTTCTGGGAAAGGTTTCGCTGCAGCCCAAGTGGACTTTGACTAGCCCACTGAGAACAGATGCCAAAAGACATTTGTTGGCCTCCAAGGGACCATGAGATGACAGAGAGCCTGGAATCCTTACAGGTATAACTCTGGCTGCATCCGCACTGCCAAAATAATCTGGTTTCACACCACTTTAACTGCCATGGTTATGGAATTCTGGGTGCTGTAGTTTGTTGTGGCACCAGGACTCTCTGATGCAGAAGAGTGACTATCTTCCAAAGCTACACTTCCCCAAATTCCATAGCATTGAGCCATGGCAGTTAAAGTGGTCTCAAACAGGGTTATTTCAGCAGTGTGGCTGCAGCCAGAGATATACCTGTAAGGATTCCAAGCTCTGTCGTCTTGTGGTTCTTTGAAAGCCAGCAGACATGTTGTATCATCCATTGTCACTGGGCTAGAAAAAGTCCACTTGGGCTGCGGTGAACTCTTACACAGAACAATTGTTGCGTCAAACCGGATTATTTCTGCAGTGCAGATGGAGCCTTACTTAACAAGGAGTTCCATTTTATGAAGTCTTTTTATGGGAACCCAGACTAGTCCCTTCTAGTTGGAAGTTTCTTTGCAGCATTGGCATCAGGAGGATGGTGAAGGTGAGCTGGAGAAAGTCAATAGCATGTCTGCAGTAAACAGTGCAATAAAATGTGAGGGTTTGTTTTTATTCCAGTGGTGTCACTAGAGTTGGCATCATCTGATGTGGAAACTCATGGTGTCCCCCCCCCCCCCTTGACCTCATGGCAACTCACACCATACAGAATCCTTAGTAATGATATTTGTAATACTGTAATGTTACTCGTAAATCATAATTCACGTACATCATGGAATGTAGTGGCAATAGTTGTGATATTTGGACACATGCAAAATAACACAGACTATGTATGGGCCAATTTGTATGATCCTAGATAATTTTAAAGCTAGCATGCTGTAGCGGTTTGTGTATTGGACCCAGGACTCAGGAGGCCAAGGTTTGAATCTCTGCTCATAATGGAAAGTCCCTGGATGATCTTCAGTATGTAAAGCAATCTTGTCGCACCTCTGACACTAACTGTGTGAACAAAATTGTAACGCAAGCTGTTATAAACTTGGTCTACTTCCTCAGGTCACGGGGTGATCTTGGTTAAGTCACACTCTCTCAGCCTCAGAGGAAGGCAATGGAAAACCCCCTCTGAACAAATAATGCCAAGAAAACCCCGTAATAGCTTCATTTTGGAGTGGTCATAAGTTGGAAAAGAAGATGCACACGAAAGTTAATTTGAAATAGGATGAAGGTTTGACTGCTGATCGAAGAAGCAGCACCCAAGGCTGGTTGGGTCTCTTACTAGATTTCTGGTTATCTGCGAAACCTGAACATCTGAATAAAATCCGATGGCCTATTCTTGCTCTCTTCAGCATTGCAGCTGCATTTCGGAGCACGAATGCACTGATGTGTTAATGGTGTGTTAATTACTGTACATGTTAAGAAGAGCCCCTCAGGCTAGTTGAGAGCTGCGATGCGTCAGGTTAAGCGGATCGGAGCGCTTTTGCATGGAGCATCCTTCTCAAACTCACCCTTGTAAACACAAATAATTCATAATGCAACAGGGCTTTCTAAATCCTCCCCTCCTGTGTCTGCTAGCAAAGCTTGCAAATATTTCTTTTCCTTGGGGCACACCTGTTACAAACCCAGAGGAAGGGAGTGTGTCTATTGCTCACATCTCCTCCTCCCCGTGGAGGCTAGAGGTCTCTTGGGCAATAATGTCCCATCTGGTTTGTGTTGTGACATGTCACTCAGGTTGTTTGCCGTTGATCCATAGTGACATGTCTGTCTGAGAGACAAACTCGGGCTCTCATTGGCCTCCTTGCTTGTCAGGGCTGCCATGAGACACAACTGGGCAACTGCCACACACACACACACACACACACACACACACACACACACACACACCCGGGATGAGCATCCCATGCCCACAAGCACATCTTGGACATGCCTGAAAGCCATACTCTTAACACTGGCAGCTGATACGACTGGGAAACCACAACAAAACCCATGACAACAATTTGGAAATGATCACTTTAATGATCGTTTGGAAACGATCATTGGGAAATTTGGAAATAATTCATTTAGAAATAATCACAATACCCATTCGGCGTAGTGGCAAAGTGGGAAAGCCCCATCAAAGGTGAGCATTTTCTGCTCATTCAAAAGACTGTTTCTTTGCTTTCATGCCCAAATTCAATAGCAATGTTTGTTGGTGATGTTGTGTGCCTTCCAGTTGTTTCCAACTTATGCTGACCCTAAGGCGAACCTATCATGGGGTTTTCTTGGCAAGATTTATTCAGAGGAGGTTGGCCATTGCATTCCCCTGAGGCTGAGAGAGTGTGACTTGCCCAAGGTCACCCAGTGTTTTTCATGGCCAAGCTTGGAATCGAAACCTGGTCTCCAGAGTCCAACACTCAAACCACTAGGCCACACTGGTTCTCAATTGCCACTCCATTTTTCATGGCAGGGACATTGGACCACACAGTTCCCACACCAATGAAGTCTGCCTTCCCATGTTCTGCTATACGGATCACAAATTGTATGAATTGCAAAGCAAAAGTGGTGGTTGTGATGTGATTTAAACAAATAGAAAGACCACAATGTCTTGTTGTTCAAAGGGCGAGGGAGTATTGGTCAGGATCAGTGCTTTTACCAAGTTGTTGTTGTCGTGTATCTTCAAGCCATTTCCGACTTATGGTGACGCTAAGGCAATCCTATCATGGGGTTTTCTTAGCAAGTATCTTCAGTGGGGGTTGTCATTGCCATCCTCTGAGGCTGAGAGAGTGTGACTTGCTCAAAGTCACCCAGTGGGTTTTTATATAGCCTTTCCCAAGACATCTTCTGTAATTTTGGGTACACAAGAACCTGTTGGGATGCATCGCATAAGACGCCCCGGTTGGTTTTGCGGAGCCACAAAGCCACCTTTCCAAAGGTAGTGACTTGGGGAGAAAATGTGGGTGCCTCTGAAAGGCAAGTGCGAAAAGAAAACCTCCAAGTGTCTCATTGCATTGGTTAAAGATTACAGCCATTTCCCCGCAGGGTTTTGTTTTGACATGGGAAGTGTGAAGTTCAAATGTCAAGCCTTCTGCAAAGCTGATTTGTTGGTTTGTTCGAGTTAATTATATCACTTGCTCTTCTGACCACCAAGGCTCTCAATGTGATGTGCAATAAAAAAATATAGACAGAAAGCATTGCTTATAAATAGATCCAAACAAGTGCAAAAGCCAACTTCAAGAACAATTTTAAAGGCCTTTGGGGATTATGTAGGCTGTGTCCGCGCTGCAGATATCATTCAGTTGGAAACCACTTTAACTGCCATACCTCAATGCTATAGAATTGTGGAAACTGTAATTTTCTGAGATGTTTAGGCTTTTCTGTCGGAGAGCCCTTGTACAACAACAAACTACAATTCACAGAGTTCCATAGCATTAAGCCAAGGCAATTAAAATGCTGACAAACTGGATTATTTCTATAGTGTGGACTCAACCATAATTTGGTACCCAGTGGAAGCACATCCCTATCTTCCACTGCCCTGCTTAGCTCCTGCATGTTCATTCTTGTGACCTTCTTAATCGAGTCTTTCTATCTAACATGCAGTCTTCCTCTCTTTCTATTTGTTGGTCTACAGTATGCTCTTTGGTTCTGATCTGTATGATATTCTGGAGGTGCAGATCAGCTTGGTTCGCACTGAAATACAAAGGGAACAAAATCTTCAGTGATACAGACTGGCACTTCCCTTGTGATCACAGTGATAAAAATGCCCACTTACTCCCCATGCCCTCTTTTGTCCACTCTGCCTCTCCATCTCAGGGCTTCTCACCCCTTCTCCAGTCCCAAAAAATTCCTAATGCAACCCTCATGCAAAGAGATTTGCTGTTAATCTTGCCCTGGGCATCAAATCTTGTTTGTTCTTGGCTGCCTGGCGTTTCCCATCTCTTTCCATCCCTCTTCTTTCCCCCCTCCTCCCTTCTTCTTCCTTTTCCTTTTTTCTTTTTAAAAAGGAGAGCCATTACGAAAGGTTAGATTCCCAGTTAGTGGCGCTTTAGTTCTCCCTTTTGAATCGGGGAGGTTGCCATTTTATGGCTCTCTGACTTACACTTCAGTGATGAGAGTAAACTTGCATCAGATTAAAGGTCAGCAAATCCCATCAAAGAGCGGCATATTAGGGGCACAGATAGTTGGAGAGGCAGCACACCGCTGGGTATTGACAGGGTGATTTCAGGGTATCAGCCGGCAGAATTATAGCTGCCCAGAGAGTCAGTACAGCTTTAATGAGCCTCTGTGAAGAGGAAGAGGGTGGATTTATGGAGTTCCTCATAATTTTCTGTGGAGACGGTTATTGCAGGCATTCTGTTGGTGTTCTCTTGGTCTTTCATTTAATTCAGAGGTCCTGGAGCTTCCTCATCCAAGAGATTTTTCTTTGGGTTAGCTCAAATCAAAGCTGACATGCCCATGCCTTACCACCTGAAGTACCCACTTGGGGGGCATGGGGAAGAAGCAGACAAGGGGGCAGTTGGAGTCTATTTTTTCCCTGACAGGTTACTGCCGGTGCTTGGGATGGTTGGTGGGGTTACACCCCATGTGGTACATTTCTTCTCGAGATGAGAGGCTGGCGGAGGAAGCAAAAAGATATATAATGGCTCCCTCTCGGCTTCCCAAAATGTGGACACTTATCATCTCTGTAATTTGAGATCATGGGTCCCTTGTCTGTTAAAGTGTGGTTAGATTTGTGGTCTGGCACAGCACTCAGGAAGCAATACGTAGAATCATAGAGTTCGAAGGGACTACAAGGGCCATCTAATCCAACCGCCTGCCATGCAGGGGTAAGGAACTAAAGCACTCCTGAAAGATGTTCATCCAACCTTGGTTTAAAAGCCTCAAAGATGCAGACCCTGCACCCAACAAGGCACTCTATTCCACCGTCAAACAGCTCTTACAGGTCCAAAACACACTGCAGAAATAATCCAGTTTGACACCACTTTAATTGCCCTGGCTCAGTGCTAGGGAATCCTAGAAACTGTAGTTTAGTGAGACATTTAGCCTTCTCTGTCAGAGAGCTCTGGTGCCACAATGAACTACAATTCCCAGGATTCCCTAGAACTGAGCCAGGGCAGTTAAAGCAGTCTCAAGTTGGACGATTTCTGCAGTGTGTTTTGGACCACAGTTTAGAAGTGTCTCTTATCTGGAATCCAAAATATCTCAAAATCCAAAATTGTTCACATGGGTGGCTAAGATAGTAACATTTTTGCTTTTGATGGTTCAGGGTACACAAACTTTATTTCATGTACAGAATTATTAAGAATATCATGTATAAAATTACATTGGGGTCATGTGTATAAGGTGTATATGAAACATAAATGGATTTCATATTTAGACTTCGGTATCACTTCCAAGATATCTCATTATGTACAGTGGGCCCTTGATATCCGCTAGGGTTTGGTTCTAGGACCCTTCATGGATACCAAAATCTGTGGATACTCGAGTCCCATTGCATACAATGGCACAGTCAACTGGTGTCCCTTATATAAAATGGCAAAATCAAAGTTTTCTTATTGGAATTGATATTTTTTAGGAATATTTTCAAACCATGGATGCTTGAATCTGTGGATAAAATTCAGTGGATATGGAGGGCCAACTGTATACACATATATTCCAAAATTTGAAAAACTCCGATATACAAAACACTTCCGATCCCAACATTTTGGATAAATGTTTTTAACCTGCACCATGAAATGATCTTGAGAATTTTGTTTCTGTAATGAACTGGGCAAATTATTGAGATGCATCTGAGCCTCTCCCCCCCAAAAAACAGCGAGGATGAACATGACGTATACAAGACGTTCCATATGAGACTGTGCCTCACCGAGCCATTTAAATAACAACGGAGGTTGCGTCCTTTTATAATAAGGCATATAAAACTTTATGCTGTGTTGTTAGATTTAGGCGTAGCAGGAATGGCAGTTAACTCTCATGGGCTGGAGTTACTTTCTGTTCCATACCAAGCTGATAAAGCCGTGCATTTCAGCAGAGATTTGGGGGAAGGCACGAAAAGGCACAGCCCCTTGCAAGCAGATCCACTTGGGAAATAATTGATTGCAATTTTATCTGTGTGTGTGTGCGTGTGTGTTAATGTTTTATAGAGCATGGGAAATGAAATGACATCCACCGAGGGAAGGAGAAGATGAGTTCAAGGCAAATGTGTTTACTCAGATTAAATGTTGTAGCCTGTTTGATCCCATTAGCTCTGGGCAGGTAAAAGCGCCACAATGGGTATAAAGGCAGCCCAAATCAATGAAATTGATAAGGTGCAAAATTGTTAACCTTTTCCTTCCCGACCAGCTCTTGGTCACCAGAAACCATTGCTTCAATCGGCTCCTCTTCCCCACTCCCAACCCACAAAAGATGGTACAGCCCTTTCGGAGAATAACTGATGGTCGTATTTAGCATTCCTAAATGTTGCTGCAGAGTTCTCAAAGCACAGTGCATCTCTGTTCGCTTGATAATATTTAACAACAACCTAGTATGATAGGCCTGTAGTATGACTGTATAATAATGAGATGGAGAATATATGCATTTTACCCAAGACCACAACAGTGGAGTGGTCACCAGTCAAATCCCAAATCTGATAGCTACGTGGTTTTTCTTCTCCATTACTTGGTACATTCTTTTCTTTGGGATTGATGAACAGGGGCAGAGAAAGTAGTGCTGTGCCGGAGAACGAGGTTGGTGCGGGGGTATGTAGGCCTAACTCTATGCCAAGTATAGGAAAACATCCCTCCCTGGTTCACTTCTGGGGAGGCACAGACTCTTACACTGCTGTTGATGCAAGTTGGCCATCAATGATCTTAGGGCGGGATGACCAAAGTGCCAACAGTGGTCCACTGGGACCCTCTGTTGTAGCTCTTGAAGCCCTCCAACATTGCCTCAAATCTCACCCAATTTTTTTAAACAGTGTGCTTTTTGGGCAATTGTTTCTGAATGCCTGGAGAACTCTACATATAGAAGAGGCCTCTTGTCTTCTTCTTGGTATTCTGTATGACAGTATGATGATGAGAGCCTTCTCTACATTTGGAGACCTGAGCTGAACAGGTCTGAGCTTTTACTGGTTGCATGGAGAGCCTCACATATAGAAGGGGCTCCCCTATGTATACTCTCCCCCCAACATGAAGGGAATAATGCTCTCCTCCTTGCATATTCACATTAAGTAGATTTTGGAACAATTGAACATGGCTTCTAGTATTATAGGAAAAAGAGTGGGGGATATATATTTTCCCCCCATGATGCAGAATAATTTTTCAGTGCAGAGATATTTTTTGGTACAGGTGGGCAGATTTGCATCCTACAAACCCAGGGGGATAAAACCTGGAGAAAGCACTTGGTTCTTCAGGATGTAAGTGAAAACCCGACCTCTTAAGAGCGCCTATAATTTTGTCAAATGCTCTGCTCAGAGACTAGGCCTGAGTAGCATCTACTTAGATAAACCAAGGAGCTCTGATCAGGAAAAATGGCACGCTTCCTTTTCTTTGCTGCCTGGCACACAAACAAGGCAAACATTTTAGTGCTAAGTGCAAGACAGAGGTAAGCAAGAAAAATAGAAGAGAGGAGGCAGAGGAGACGGAACGAGAAACGAACCTGGAAACCCTTTTTTTTTTGAGCAAGTGAAAGGGGACGAGGCCATAAAACCAGACAAACTTGGGTGTAATTTATTGCCGGTCGTAAACGTAACCAACATAAAAACCTGTAGGAAAAGGAACTCAATTTATAAAAATACCGGTTAGTTCGTATTTTCGATATAAAAAAGTTATTTCCTATTTTCTATGAAAAGCAGAGTGCAGTGCTATAAATCTGATAAAATTGTAATCATAGGAAAGATTTGTTTCAGTGGCAAACATTTTCTTTTTATATTTCAAGGTTGTAAACTTTCACACTGAGGATATTGCGCCTGGACGGATAACAGCTCAGAGGCGCTTGCTTGCCTTGCTGGATTTCTTTTGCCATGGCTGTTGGAAGCTTGCTGGTGTATTCCATAATTCTGGTTAGAGCAGAAGAGTATGTGGCTTTCCAGATGGTGTTCTGCCAGCTCCCACCAGCCCTGGGCTGTATATTCAATAGTCAGGGACGATGGGAGTTGCAGACCAACACCTGGAGGCTCACATATTTTCCCTCGTGGATTTATCTTTTCAGTTCTCAGGAGCTTCTTCAGATATTGGGGTCCCAAGAGCTTGGAGAGTCATCTCTATCCCCTTGAATTCAAACCAGAAACAAATTGGCACAAAGTACAGTTCCTTCCAGAACGGTGTTACATGTAGTCTGTATGGTATTCCACTCAGCATTCTTTGTTGTTGTTGTTGTTGTTGTTGTTGTTGTTGTTATTGTTAATTGACATCAAATCATCCTCAACTTATGGTAACCCTATGAATGAGTTCTACTGTTATCAATGGTCCTGCTCAGATCTTACCAGCTTAGGGCAGCCATGGCTTTTTTGACTGAGTTTTGCTGTTGTGTGCCTTCAAGTCATTTCTGACTTATGGTGACAAGTCATTTCTGACTTATGGCAAACCTATCATGGTGTTTTTTGGGCCTGAGACTGTGTGACAAGGTCACTTATTTAATTATTTAATACAATGGGCCCTTGGTATCTACTGAGGTTTGGTTCTAGGGCCCACCCCCATTGATTTTGAAATCTATGGATGCTCAAGTCCCATTATATATAATGGTGTGGTAAAATGGTGACCCTTATATAAAATGGCAAAATCAAGGTTACACACACACACACACACACAAATGTGTGTGTATATCTATATCAATATTTGTGTGAATATCTTTGAATAGTGTTTGGTTGAATCCATGGATGCAGAATCCATGGATGCAGAGGGCAGACTGTGCAGATTTATCCTTTTAAAGTCATTCTCATTACTTGCTTGGTTTTAAATTGATCAAGGTAGTTTTATTATACACTGCCCTGAGAGCTTTGGATAGAGTGCATGATAGAAATATTTTAATATGTACTTAGAAGAAGAAAGGAAGAAAAGGAAGCCGGAATTGTCAAGCATCCAGAACAGGATTGGGCAGCCCCAGGTAGATGAAGATTGTCTCCTGCTTTGGACAGCTAGCTCCCTTTCATTCTTGAGAGTTTGTTCCTTGCTCCAAAGCATGCCATTCACCCAGCCTCTCTAGCTCACCCCTGCCCTGCTCTTTCCCAGTGTTGCTGACAATGCTTATATATCAAGTGCACCAACTAGACATGGCTCCATTTAACTCAAAAAAAGGTGGGGGAGAGGGGAAGGTTCCTCTGAGGGTAAGTGTTCCTGTTTTTATTGTGCGATCCCATCTGTTCGTACATTGTGGATATTTGCTTCTTCGCTTTCCTTTCCATCCCGCAAGGCAAAAAAACAGTATTAAAATTGGCAAGCAAAGGGACCATGCAGAACCGTATGCTGTTGTTTGGATGGCAGTGGTGGGAAAGGGATAACATGCCTTGCCATAATGGAGCCAACCAGAACAGAGTCTTTAAATGGGGAACGTTCAAGTCGGCGGCATGATAACTGGAGATTATGCACATTTTCCCTACCGCCTGGCAGAATCTTTGCTTCAACCGGAAGTCCCCTGGAATGGGACGTAACTAACTTGGACCGTTAGCAAGCCGTAGTTTGCAAACGTGCTAACAGTAAGTGGTGCTGGAAGTGATCCTTTGGAAAGTTGTAGCAGGTCTGGCTCTGCCAGTTAGTTGCTGCTCAGCCATTGTAAGTGACAATTTCCTCCCTGCTTTTAGCAAGATCTTTCCATGGAAGGGGGTTTATTCAAGGTTTTGACATTTAAAAGGCCCTTGCTATTTAAAGCACCCCTTTGTAAAAAAGCTTTGATGGACTGGGATGTTGAGATGGTGGCCTTTCTGAAGCCTGGGGATGAGTGAAATTGATATAATTTATCTGAAAATGGAATCTCAAATACCAATCTGCTGCAGGAATCCCGCGAGACTCCTGAATATGCTGTAGGCATCTGTGGGCAACACATCCCCTGAAGAAATAAAGTGGATAAACCAGCAGGGGGGACACAGACACTTGTGTCATTTCTATGGGGGAAAGGCCTAGCCATTACTAGTGTAGTTGCTAATCCACAAAGAATTTGGTGGATTTAAGGCTGTGTATCGTATTCCATTATTTAAAGGCATTACCCTTTGCCTTTCACAAAATACCTTCAGGGAAGCTTACAAGACAATGCAGAAATATAATATTCAAAGCTGTGTGTTTGTGTGTCATCGCTGTAGATCAGGGGACAGCAAGCTCTGAGGTTTTGGCTGCCATTTTTCCTGCCTTAACACATTCTAGGTGCTACACCAACCCATCCTGACAAAACGCATTTTTAAAAGCCATCTCTAGTTGTTTTCAAACACGTTTTTGCTTTTAGAAGGCTCTGTGCATCTGTGTCTCTTGTCGACTTATGTCAACTTACGGCAACCCCGTGCCTTTCATAGGGTTTTCTAAGGCAAGGAATACTCAGGGGTGTTTTTTTCAGCCCCTTCCTCTGAAATATTGCCTACGGCACCTGCCATTTGTTTGCAGTCTCCCATCCAAGGAGTAACAAGGGCTGACCCTGCTTAGCTTCCAAGATCAGAGAGGATTTGGTACCTTTCGGGTACAGGTTGTGTCTCCCTCATCAAAAATGCATCAGATCAGAAGTGTTTCAGATTTTTTGGAGTTTGGAATACCTGTAGTTGGATATACATACATAATGAGATCGCTTGGAAATGAGACCTAGGTCTAAATGCAAAATTCATGTTTCATATATGCCTTATATACATAGCCTGAAGGTAATGTCATACAATACTTTAAGTAATTTTGTGCATGAAATTAATTTTGTGTACACTGAACATCAGAAAGCAAAGGTGTTACTATCTCAGCCATTCATGGGGGGAAAAAGTATTTCAGTTTTCAGAATGTGAGATAAGGGAGACTCAAC